>NC_136061.1:1374371143-1374737615 GCF_964261635.1 Lissotriton helveticus
GATTTTGCGGATTGCGAATCCATAAATATGCAAATTTGTGTACGCGAGATCCGCTAGATCCGCCCATGCTTAGTGGGGGTGTTGTCCACACACACACTCTGATGCTGGGCAGTGGTGGGGGTGTTGTCCACACACACACTCTGATGCTGGGCACTGGTGGGCACTGGTGGGCACTGGTGGGGGTGTTGTCCACACACACACTCTGATGCTGGGCACTGGTGGGCACTGGTGGGCACTGGTGGGGGTGTTGTCCACACACACACTGTGATGCTGGGCACTGGTGGGCACTGGTGGGGGTCTTAGCCCCACACACACTCTGATGCTGGGCACTGCTGGGCACTGGTGGGCACTGGTGGGGTGTTGTCCACACACACACTCTGATGCTGGGCACTGGTGGGCACTGGTGGGGGTCTCAGCCACACACACACTCTGATGCTGGGCACTGCTGGGCAGTGGTGGGGGTGTTGTCCACACACACACTCTGATGCTGGGCACTGGTGGGCACTGGTGGGCAGTGGTGGGGGTGTTGTCCACACACACACTCTGATGCTGGGCACTGGTGGGCACTGGTGGGCAGTGGTGGGGGTGTTGTCCACACACACACTCTGATGCTGGGCACTGCTGGGCAGTGGTGGGGGTGTTGTCCACACACACACTCTGATGCTGGGCACTGGTGGGCACTGGTGGGGGTCTCAGCCACACACACACTCTGATGCTGGGCACTGCTGGGCACTGGTGGGGGTGTTGTCCACACACACACTCTGATGCTGGGCACTGGTGGGCACTGGTGGGCAGTGGTGGGGGTGTTGTCCACACACACACTCTGATGCTGGGCACTGGTGGGCACTGGTGGGCAGTGGTGGGGGTGTTGTCCACACACACACTCTGATGCTGGGCACTGCTGGGCAGTGGTGGGGGTGTTGTCCACACACACACTCTGATGCTGGGCAATGCTGGGCACTGTTGGGCACTGGTGGGCAGTGGTGGGGGTGTTGTCCACACACACACTCTGATGCTGGGCACTGGTGGGCACTGGTGGGCAGTGGTGGGGGTGTTGTCCACACACACACTCTGACGCTGGGCACTGGTGGGCACTGGTGGGCAGTGGTGGGGGTGGTGTCCACACACACACTCTGATTCTGGGCACTGGTAGGCACTGGTGGACAGTGGTGGGGGTGTTTTCCACACAGACACTCTGATGCTGGGCAATGCTGGGCACTGGTGGGCACTGGTGGGCAGTGGTGGGGTGTTGTCCACACACACACTCTGATGCTGGGCACTGATGGGCACTGGTGGGCAGTGGTGGGGGTGTTGTCCTCACACACACTCTGATGCTGTCTGATGCTGGGCACTGCTGGGCAGTGGTGGGCAGTGGTGGGGGTGTTGTATACACACACACTCTGATGCTGTCTGATGCTGGGCACTGCTGGGCAGTGGTGGGCAGTGGTGGGGGTGTTGTATACACACACACTCTGATACTTACAATTACAATGACATAGCAGACGTATGTCCCACACGTCTATTACACTGGTGTTGTGCGGTGACATACCGTACCCCGAGGTCGTTGACGTATCGTACCCCAGCTGGATGACGTACATGCTGCACGTATTACACTGGTGAATTGCGGTGACGTACTTCAATGACGTAGGAGCGGCACATCTCCGTATTGCACTGGTGTTGTGCGGTGACGTACCGTACCCCGAGGTCGTTGACGTACCGTATCCCAGCTGGATGACGTACATGCTGCACGTATTACACTGGTGAAGTGCGGTGACGTACTTCGATGACGTAGGAGCGGAACGTCTCCGTATTGCACTGGTGTTGTGCGGTGACGTACCGTACCCCGAGGTCGTTGACGTACCGTACCCCAGCTGGATGACGTACATGCTGCACGTATTACACTGGTGAAGTGCGGTGACGTACTTCGATGACGTAGGAGCGGCACGTCTCCGTATCGCACTGGTGTTGTGCGGTGACGTACCGTACCCCGAGGTCATTGACGTACCGTACCCCAGCTGGATGACGTACATGCTGCACGTATTACACTGGTGAAGTGCGGTGACGTACTTCGATGACGTAGGTGCGGCACGTCTCCGTATTACACTGGTGAAGTGCGGGAGTGTGTGGACCAACGTACCCAGACATTAAAGTCGTGCAATGAAGATGTGCGCGTGTGGCAACACGTACAGGTATGTTGGACTTCGTTGTACTCACCTTCTGCGCCGTCATCGGTTTCTAAGTACGAGGTGGTGGCCGTACAGGATAGGGATGAGATGGACAATGGCGTTCATGTCCTGCTTGTCGCGTACCGGGGTGCGGTTCGTGCCGGAGTGTGGTTTTACGGTAGTTTTGAGCTCTCGTAGATAAAGAGCCGTACGGAGTGTGTTCTACACGGATCGTACTACCTGGTTCGGGAGACGCGCTCTTTTTACGTTCGGACGTTGCGTCGAGCGTCAGCCGACTGCAATTCGTATGGACTTTCGATTCGTACGGCGTTTTTTACAAGCCGTACGGAGTGACGCTTTAGATTGTGATCGTACTTGCTGATTCGTACGGGGACGCCTATGGGTACGACTCGTATGGGGAAAAACGCTCCGAACCGCAATTCAGAGCGCTTTTTCCCAAATCGGAATCGACCCCTAAGAGTTTCTTAAACTACACACTAACTGCTTTCCTTTCATTCCCAGGCAATGTAATCGAGAGTTCCATCACTTTATAGATACATTAGGGAAGCAAGCCAACCCCCTTCCACAAGACTATTCTTTAGCAGGGGCGGCCTGTGCAGGTAACATCGGTGGGGTGGGTTGTGAGGACTCGACAGACGATGACAAGGGAAAATTAAATAGATAAATAATTTTCCCTCGTCTGTCAAGTCCCCCCACTCCGTCCCACCTCTCTTACCTGCACGGGCTGCATCTGTTTCTTAGGGGAACATCCTTTTCAACGGGGATGTTAACCCGCAGTGCTTTTACAACGCGTCCTTTACAACGCAAGTTGTAACCACGACTTGTGCTGGAGGGCGCTAAAGGATAAAGAATAATATATTTACTATTCCAACACCTTCCCTACTATCCACGGGGACTGGTGTTAGAATAGTAAATTATACTATTCACTATCCGCGCCCAACAGCGCAAGTCGTTGTAACGACTTGCGTTGTTAAAGACGCGTTGTAAAGGCACGTGTAGAAACGGTACGCGTTGTACCGTCATACATCCGTTTCTTAGGATTCAGGGTGCATTATAATAGCACATCTCATCCATCTGTTTCATCCTCAAGATTCCATCGATTAAATGGTCATCTATATCCTTAGGGGAAGCATTCTTGCAGTCATATGGCTTGAAGAATATCAAGGTCTAGCAATCTGTAGATGACTTGCAGATTTACCTGGACATTTTATCGGGCAGTGACATTGACCACTAATATCACCAAGACATAATAGCAGTAAAAGACATCATATTATCAAGTGTTACATGCTGTAGTGGGAAATCATCCCCTAAATTGCTCGGTTTATTTTTATTGTCTGCAACCCTCAAAATAAAACATATAAGAGCAAGGTTCTGGTAAAGCAATAGAGAACATTGAGCTCACTGGATGATAACACAGTGTGATGCACCATGAGAGAGGATAATAAGGCAGTTCCATAAAAGAGCAGACTTGTCATTTCTCGGCTTGATTGCAGATGCTGGCAATTCTTTTATAGAACTCTTTACAAGCTTCTATCGAATAGCTAGCAAACTGCATTGTACATAGTCCTTGTACTGCCCCCAACAATTGTCTATAATGAGCAAATGGTCTACCAAAGTTTAAAATCTGAGAACCATGGTGGTTTTGTTACAGCCATAACACATGCCTGATCTCACACTAATATCAAATGATCATGTAGCACTGCATGATTTCAGTTCCATGTTCAAAACGAAGTAACAATGATTCTACATTTTGTACACTCTTTGATGCTTCCCATACACATGCAGGGATGTGTCTGTACTTATCTACCTTTTTACCAATCAACACTAGAAATGATAATGTGTTTCTCCTTGAAGGAGCCGTCCACCATAGCCTCAAAAATGCTATCATGTTGCCAATGCTGTAGAAACTTGGTGCAGGCACAGATGACAACAATAGGTCTGTCTCCATATTTCATGGTTTTAAGAATGTCTACACATCTATAAACTCCTCTAGGTTCATTTCAGATCTTCTCCCATCTAGAGATAACAGATTCCTTTTGTAGCATACGTTTTTTGTTTTTCCTTCTGCTGTACAGCATGAAAGCAAAGTCCATGAACATTAATTGAAGAACTATTCACAAAATGAGAGCACATTTGCACACTGGTATACTTGGGTGGCTTGTGGATATTGTGGGTCATGATTTCCTATATCACCACTTCCGATTCAAAATGTACTACTGGATTGTCCAAATGTCATTTATATTATTCCTCTCCTATTGACCTACCAAGTGAAACCTGCCTCATTTCTCTCATACACCACTCTCAAATTGATATTTAAGCACCACACACTTAAGCTGTGTTTTTTCAACACAGCATTCCCTTTTAGCAGTCACAAACTTGGCTAATAGATATTTGCAGATGAGATGCAAATACACTGTAAACCTATAAGAGAGTGACGAATACTGCCAACAACTCAAACACTGTCTATCCCATAATCAAAGCTGGTTGCAGTTGAACTCGCTGTGCTTCTCTCCGTGAAAAACAAAGATCCTAGTCCTTGACTATCCTCCTTGTTCAAAACACAGAATGTCCACAACCTAGATGCACCCTTTGATTCATATATTTCACTGATACTACCAGTCTCTGGTGTAGATCACTGTGTTTGCATTATAGTCTCTAGCTGATTCTCATTCAGCAAAGATCAGTAGTAATCCAGCCCTCCATTACAACTGTAAAGGAATCTACATTTCCTGCTACAACCTCCAGCAATCATATAAACACTTGGGGGCAGATTTACAAGCCCCTTGTAACACATTTACGCCGCCGTTGCGTCACTTCTGTGACGCAGCGGCGGTGTAAACCATGCGCCCTGTTGCACCGTATTTACAACGTGACGCATCTAGGGAGATGCATCATGTTGTAAACCCCTGCGCCACATAAAACCTGCGTCAGGTTTCATGTGGGCGTTCCGGCGCAGGGTGGGCGTTCCCTCGCAGGTACGCCTCGTAAAAGTGACGCAGTGAAATCTACTAGATTTCACTGAGTCACTTTTACGGCCATGCTGCGTCAAAACCCTGCGTCTGCTTGAAGCAGGAGTAAGGACTGACACAGCATGTTAGGCAAAGGGCACCCCCGAGCCTTGCTGGAGCCTCGTCGCGCTTGCAACGCGACTCCTGCTATGCTCTGCATTTCCGCAAGGGGATGCAACTCGCATCTGCCCATCTGTGCACCATGGCGCGCCGCATTGTAAATGCGGTGCATCAGTGGTGGCGCACGGGTGGTTTTGTGTGCCGCAAATGTTCTGGCGCACCCCTGCTGATTTGCAGAGATGCGCCTGACCTTGTAAATCTGCCCCTTATACCCTTGCTTTATTTGTGATATTTAGCTTGAAGTGCACAGCCCATATCACAACAGCTAGGAAATACTAGTGTTGGCATTTACTCAAAAAATTCACTGATGTTAGAGCCACACACCTAATACGAAGAACCTAATTGTCAGTCACCTCACAATCTCTCCAGAGATTTATCCTTTAGTTGCTGAACAATACCACTTAACCCCATCGCAGCGGGGCTAATTCCCCCACGGAGTGGGGGGAGGGGGGCTGCGTGCGGCGCGGTGGTGCTCGTGACAGTGTAAGCTCGTCACGCAGCATGGTGGCGCTGTGCTGATGACGAGCTGAGCTCATCATGACCACGCCTGTTTTTCGGAACGTTCAGCACAGCGGGGGAATTAGCCCCGCGTGTGAATGCAGCGCGTGTCATGACGAGCTCAGGTCGTCATCAGCACAGTGCAACCGTGCCTCATGACAAGCTGAGCTAGTCATGAGCACGCAAGAGGACATTCTTCCCACTGTAAGACCTTTTCTCTGAGTCTTCTGGCAGTAGTTTCTGTGCAATATTCTTCTTAGACATGGTTCTTTTTCCAAATGCCAAGGCCATAAAACAGGCCCCTGCGGTGCAGGTGTCCTACCCTTCAGGGACTCCATTCAGGCTAAGGCCTATGAACATTCGTGAGTTATGGGATATTCAAGGGGCCGCCACACCAGGGAACCTCATCTTTTTTTGTTATTTCACTGACCTTTTCCCGACTTAAATCTCTAAGGGTAGACTAGTTAAAGGTTACTGCAGGAAATAGTAGGGAGTTTTGGAACTTAAGTATCATATGAGCCAAATTATAACAGTAAAAAAACTCAATGCTCTATTAGAGCTGCATGTTTGAAAGTTATCAGATCATTTATTATAGATAGGGCAAGTAGAGTAGATCAAAATGAAAATCAACACAAAAAAAACTGAATATCGAAGCTCATTCTAGGGCTCAAAGATAACTGCAAGTACAAAGTGATTGTGTCTTGAGATTTTTCAAGACAATTAACACAGTGCCCAGTGGCCAATTATATGGTATGGAGAGTGGTTTGGGTATCGTCTGCAATGCTTCTTAACTTATGGATTTCCAATTGGCTATACTTACTACTATCTGTTGGAACAGAGGTGCCACAGAAAATAATACAATTTATCTATCGTCCTTCTGCTGTAGTCTCTGAGTGGACCTGAAGGCAAGTTGGAATTAGGGATGCACAATGGATGCAATGTTTTGCTAATTATGCTTTGAGCTAGAATTTAAGTTTGGAATATTACCAAAGGTTTTAAAAGATGGTGGTCAGACAAAAACTGAGTGTGTAATATGTCATCTTCTCTGGGGTATCTGTAACTGATGTGTGACAATAGCAGCAGGCAAGATGTTATGCCCACAGGAAAGGATAAGACAATCTTTAGGAGGGGCACCATTTTGTGAATCATCCCCTGTACCTTCCAGAGGATACAATTCACTCTGCATGCAGTTTCACAGCTACAAATACACACCCGCACACACACACATACCCACCCACACACAAACACAATCTCATAGCTTAACACACACCCACAGTCCCATAGTTACACACACACAAACACACACACACATACACACGCACTCACGTACACACAATTTCATAGCTACACACACACACTAGTAGTTTTTGCTGGTCTAAAGTGGAGTTCATTAACAATTATAGTATACATACATAATTATAGTATACAGGCCAGAACTATTTTTTGTTGTTGTATGCACTCAAGCTCACCAGACAGGCATGGTAAAGGGAAACAATGGGAGGCTGTCTAGCACCACCCACTTTTTTCATAATGCAGCTTCTCAATTGTTGAATTTTCCAGGACTGATTATCTGGGAGGTCATATTCTTGCCTTAACTTAGTGAACTCCTCCATGGTATTGTCCCCAAAGAGATGTTGAAGTGCTAGGATTCCTCTAGAGGTACATTCCTCCCAGATGAAGGATCATTCTTTTTCAGCATTGTAACGTATCCGTACTCCCTTGGGGAAGAATCCATTGGGTGCAAGTGCTTTCTGTTGAGATTTCCAAAGCTGGATAGAATTCTGTAGTGTGGGGTTCTGGAATGTTTGTAATCTGGACGCATAATTGTAAACAACCTGTAGTCTGTCCATTGAGCCCTGGAGGGCCTGCTCGCTCAGAGCTCAGTCAGGTATCTCAAGCTCATTCAGATGATGACATGTGAACTGAGATAGTTGATGTGCATCATATTAATGGACCAAGCAACAATAGGAACGAACCCTGCAGGGGAATCCAGACTCATTGCATCAGAGAACCAGGGAGTCAGGGAAAAACATTAGGTTTTTAAAAAGGAACGCTTACCCACCAACCTAGTTGATGGTATGCTTCATCATCGGGTTCCCACTTGGGGTGCCGAATGCATCCCAGGTGTGTTTCAATGCCTGATTACAGCGGAGCAGGTGTTTTTTACTGTGAAGGGAGTGAAGTTGATGTGAAGGAAATTTAAAATTGCCTCGAGGATCCTCCTTCAAAATAGAAGTGCTTTATTAATGAGGTCCGAGGACAAGGTCTAACTTGATCTAAGATATCCTAGTGGTGGTCTACATTTTTCAGCCTGTCTATGGAAATATAATATGTGGAACAGAATTCCTTTTACCGGAATTGCTAACATGATAATTGTTAGCATGATGTAGCTGCATATACGTATATTCATAGTTTATGTATCCTTTGATGTTAGTAACGGAAAGTAGTTTTTGTTTCTTACATATAGGTTAAGTTGCACAGTAGTTAGAGAAACCACACTAATGCCAATTTGTATTTGTCGACTCGGAACTGGGTAGTGATCACGTGTTGTTTTCCTGTTACCGAGCAAGCCCCAATTAGTTGAGTTGCAAGACAGCTGAATTCATGATGTTCTCTCTGCTCTAGGGCCCAAGGTTGCATCTGGCTTTAGAGGTGATAAGCACATTCTTGCCGGTGCCGGGCTGTTACTCCGATGTACCGAGACGAAAGGGAGTTACCCTTTCTGACCTTCCCCATATTAGCAGGAACAGACTTCAGAGCAGGCTTTGTGTGCCATATATGGTTCTTCCTTGAGATCTCGGACCTGTTGGTAGGTTGCCAAATATGGTTATTTCATGTAATGTAACTAGGGTATAAAGCATTTGTCTCATGTGTAAATCGTCAGCCTTCTGGGCGCACTGATTGGGTGTGGACGAGGGGCCTCCTCTGCGCAGAGCCTTTTGTTAATAAACGATTGTCTTTTCTTCACTGCCAACTGACTGGTTATTTGGTAATAGTGGTTGGGCTACTGGTAAGTGTGGCCCTTAGGATATTTTTCCAATACTACAGTTGGCGACGCCGCCGGGACTCCGGGTTTGGGGTCATCCTCCCGTTAAAAGGGGTGAAATAAGGACATTAGGGGGAGTGCTCTGGTCGAGGGGGTGGACTGACTAACGATTTTTGCTGAACTCCACTCTTGCGATCAGAGAGCCCTCAGCTGCTAGTGACTCCTTGCCGGAGTCCTACGGGTGTAACCCAGGAACTGATCCGAGTTGATCTTCAGGAGTGGGCAGTGGAGAACTCGCAATCCTACCTGAGTGCACCAGGTGAGTGTATTAGTTCGTTGTTTATGGATTGTGCCATTGAATGACGTTTTGGAAACAGTTTACTGAATTTTGTGGTTTGGTAGTCGGCATACCACGAGGAGTTTTGGAGATCTGACGGGGCAGCATTGAGGCAGCAGGGGCAGAGGCTCCGCGGACTTGTTTGGTGAATTATAGAGGTTACAATCAGACTCCTTGGTGTGGAATTCTTGTTTGTGCACACCCGGCCGGACTGGCCTTGGAAAACCCTGTGGTTGTACCTGGGTGACTTCTGGACACATCTGAAGCTGTGCTAAGGTAGCGGGCTTAGTCAGAATAGTCCTGAAGGTGAAGTAGGAAGATCGCGGGATGGTCTGTAGGCCGGTCTGTGGTTAATTACGGTCTGATGACCTCTTGGTAGTCTCCGGACTGCCTGTTTTCTTTGTTTCTGTTTGGTCCGGTGACTGGAGGTTCACAACTTCTCTATGAACGGGAGTCAACGGGCCTCGTTCTTTGGCAGCTTCATATTGATTGAGAATTGAAAATAAAAATGTTTTTCTTTTTATGTGCAAGGTTGTGTGTAAAAACTTGTGTATACGGTGGGTGTGAAGTCGACGAAGATTGAGGGTGAATGAAACATGGCCATGTTCTGATTGTTTGTGACGAAGTGTGAAGAGTGATCACTTAAAAATTTCGTGTTTTAGTAAAATATGTTTTGGATGTTGTTTTCGGCGGAAAAATACACGATTAGATGAAAGTCAGCCTGCCCCACCGGAAGGCGGTCCAAATATTGATATGTATGTAAAACATGGCCTTATGCCCATTTTATTTAGCAATCTATGGCACAAATATACCAAGGATAATGAAAAATTACAATGGCCCGTAACTGGGTCTTTTGATGAAAACAAAATACAGTATTTACAGGATCATTTGTTCTCTAAACGAAGTCGTCAGGGAATGTTTGATTCCTTGCGATTATGGCAAAAAGAGGCAAAACGTCGCCGAATTAGGGAAGAAAAATTATTAAAAATACAGAATGGTCAGACCATCACTCAAAAGGCTATAGCATATGATAAAGAACAAACTGAGAAAAAGATAGAATGTTTAGATAGACAGTTCCGATTACAGGCCGATAAAAGTTACATAGCTCGACCTGAGGCGGAGGATGAAATGGAGGACTTATTAGATATGCGACCTCCACCCCCTTATGCTCCGCAACAGGTGTATCCGGCGATACCTCTGGCCAGTACCCCCGGTGCACCTGTCCTGCTATCGACAGCCCCTGTGACCCCTGCCACTACTATGGCGACAGGGACCGTTTTTACTCCTTCCTCTACGATGGCTACTTTATTGACAGACGACTCATTGACCCCTGTCATGTCCCCTATGACATTGACCTCTCCTTCGTCGTCTGTGGCTTGGCCTTCCCAGTCAGCCACCTCAACTCCTGCCAGGATAGATTCGACCCCCTCCCATGCTCCCAGTTTAGGGGGCGTTCGACGATTATATACACGTGCTGTTGTAGGATGTAAGGAAAAGCAAATGGTGATAGATCAGGCGACCCAGTGGGTACAGAATGCTATTTACACTATTGAGGATATTTGGGAAACTATGAAGGATTACGAACCGGTTATGCAGCAATATGCGCAAGAAACTATGCTAATCGGCTGATTTCTTTATGGGAACAATGTTTCGAGGATGGGAGGGCTCCACAGGTCCTATATGATATAGTGGACCGGGCCCATAAGTTTGAGTTGGGACAGGAACATGTATATGGGAACCTGGTCACCATTATGCGATATCGGCTAAGATTATTTACAAAATGTCCAACATGGGATTCTCAGCATCCCATGCGAGAAGTCCATCCCATTTACCATCCTGAAATTCCAGAACTTAAAGATAATGCCAATCAGGTCATCCAGGCCCGTGTTGAAGCCCGTTTTCAAGAACAGTGGGTATATACTCCTTGGAAGAGAAGTGAGGTCCTTTCCTTAAAGTCTCATTTACCTGACCCACGTAAAAATTCCACCACCTATTACAAAGAGCTCACTGAGGCGACTTCTTCAGCTTTGATGACTTTGGCTGATATAGAATTATTTTTTGGACTGTTGGTTCCAGTTGATGTGTGGCGCCAGGTACATGACCAACCTCAGGCTAACGAGTTAGGTGGAACGTGGGAGCAATTTAAGGTCTGGGATGGGGAAAGGAAACCTGGAGATAAGCCTAGAGCTGAGATTTTGGCCCTTCCGGACTGAATAATTACATATATGCACACCTTAATCCCACCCCGGAAGGTGGATTTGGATAAATTGACTGCTTGTAAACAGAAAAAGGATGAAAGTGTATCAGACTTCTTTACTCAATTTGAAGGCGTTTTATTGATTTCAGTGGACAGGATTTATCGTTAGAAGGGGGAATAGGATTGTTTGTTAATGGTTTCGTGACTAACTTGCTGCTGGAAATATCAGCACGGCTCCAGGCTGCAGAAAGTACTTGGACCACCTCTACTCCTTCAGTCATATTAAGTATGGCTCAATATTATGAGCATAGGGAGAATGAGAGTAAAGACAAATCAGATAAAAAAGACTAATGATCTTAAAACTCGTGTATTATTACAACAAGTGGCCAGGGGACGTGGAAGGAGCCCAGGGGGAGTAAGGGGGTTTGTTCCAAGAGGGGCAGGCATAGGACGGGGAGGAGGAGGTCCTGCTGTTCCTTTGGGTCAGAATCAGTGTGCTTATTGTAAGCAGGAAGGGCACTGGCGAGCTCAGTGTCCTTTCCTTTTAGCACAGAACGGAGCAGTAAGAGGCAGAGGTAGAGGCAGAGGACAGGGTGGCGTTGATCGTGGCAACATGAAAAGGGACGAAGTGATATGAGGTGAGTCCAGAGGGAATTATTTTGATAATCATAATGGGAGGCAGTATTACAACGAAGATTATGGAATAGATGAATCAGAAAGATATTTTTGTGCATAGGACAGCCACGGACAGAGAAGGGGCCAAGTGTCAGTACCCGTTGACCAGAAGGAGCCTTATGTTACAGGACAAATAATGGGAATTTCGGAAAACGTTTTAGTGGACACGGGTGCAATGAATAGTTCGATCGCTCGTTCATTGGTTCCGGGGGCTGCTCTGTCCGGGCATAATAATGCTTCAGTTGGATTTTCTGGTATTCCAGTGGTAAGCCTCATTTCGAAGCCACTCTCATTTACGAAAGGTCCCGATACAGTAGATTCTTCATTTTTGTTGACGTCGAAATGTGGGGAAAATTTATTGGGATTGGATTTGTTAAAAAAGATGCATGCCAAAATGTATTGTTCTCCGGATGGAGTATATTTGACGGTTCAATCACCAGAACAATGTATTAAACAGAATTTTATGAAAAACGGCCAGCTCCCTCCGGAGCTGGCGGCCATTCCTTCCATGTTGTGGGCAACAGGGGATACAGATGTAGGTTTATTGAATATTCCACCAGTTTCTATTACTTTAAAAGCGAATGCTCGGTTGCCTCATGTTCCACAGTATAAAATCTCCCCAGCAGGTGAAAAGGCATTAATGTCAATAATACAGGATTTGATAGACAAGGGTGTGGTGGAAAAGACAGCTTCTGACACCAGTAACAGCCCTATATTACCGATTCTGAAGAAGGCTCCTATAGGGAGCAGTCCTGATTACACGGATATGTACCGCTTTGTAATTGACCTCCGAGAGGTAAATAAAGTGGTAGTACCACAATATCCAGTGGCTTCGGATATTACAACGATACTTACTATGATTCTCCCTACTGCTAAATTATTCTCAGTTATTGATTTAAAGAATGCTTTCTTTAGCATTCCCATACCACCTGAGAGCAGGCATATTTTCGGCTTCTCGTTATCAGGTCGCAGCTTCAGATTTTGCCGTGCTCCTCAGGGCTACACAGAGAGCCCTAGCATTTATAGTCAGGCTTTTAAGGTAATTTTGGATGAATTGACCCTGCCTCCCGGAAATGTTCTCCTCCAGTATGTTGATGATCTCTTGGTGGCGCCTGATACGGAGGAGGGCTGCAAAGAGGCTACTGCTAAATTATTGTCCCATCTGGCGGCCCATGGAAATAAAGTATCTCTTTCTAAATTTCAATATTGTCGACAGGAGGTGACCTACCTTGGTCATCTACTGTCGAAAGAGGGGAGGAAGTTGACTCCCGAATGTGTGTCTGCTATTTTTAACATGCCTGTTGCTCGTACTCAACGAGATGTTCGTGCATTTCTTGGCATAACCTCTTGCTGTCGCCAGTGGATTCCTAATTTTTCTCTTCTTACTAAACCACTGTTATACCTGATTGCGAAAGAAGTGCATGAACCCTTACCTTGGACGGATGAGTGTCAGAAAGCTTTTGATTCTTTGAAAACTGCTCTTTGTTCTGCACCTGTCTTAGGAACTCCTGACTACCGGAAACCTTTTGTACTTTACGTGCATGAGGTGGACGGTTGTTCGCTTTCAGTGTTAACGCAAGGATTTGGTGGTAAGCAAAGACCTAGTGCTTATTTTTCGGCAGTATTGGATCATGTTGCTAGAGCACTTCCTAGCTGTCTGAGGGCTACTGCAGCAGTGGCGGTGGCCATTAGGCAGTCGGAAGGACTCGTGCTAAATTCTGACCTCCCAGTGACGGTACCGCCCGCTGTGGACACGCTTTTGAATAAAACAAAGACACAGCACCTTACTAGTGCACGTCTTACTGGATATGAATTGACTTTGTTTGCCCCCCATATCACTATAAAAAGGTGTGCCACTTTGAACCCAGCCATGTTACTACCCCTCCCTTCGGATGAACCAAATAATGACATACATGATTGTATATTTCAGACAGAAGAAACAACGAAGGGACAGGTGGACCTCACAGACGGGCCCCTATCTGAACCCCAAGGGGAGTTGTTTGTGGATGGCTCCACGACAGCTGCGCACGCAATTAACACGCTGCGTATGGTAGTTGAAACGTCTCGAGTTCCCTATCATTCTGCACAGGCAGCTGAGCTAAAAGCCCTGCTACGAGCATGTGAGCTAAGTGAGGGACTGGTGGAAAATATTTATACTGATAGCCAATATGCCTTTGGCGTGGCTCATAGTTTTGGGAAGTTGTGGACTGAAAGAGGATTCTTTACTTCCCATGGTCAACGAATACAGCATGGCCCCCTGATGTTAAGGTTGTTGAATGCGTTTACTTTGCCACGGAAGGTGGCAATTGTTAAGTGTAGTGGCCATAAAACCATGGTGGATACTGTGGGAGAAGGAAATGCTTTCGCTGACCAAATAGCAAAAGCTACTGCTAAATCTAAAATGTCCCCTATGTATGTACATTCAGCCAGGTGGGTGGAGGAGTCTGATATATTTGATAACACCATGGAAAGTGTCTGAGAAATACAGAAGGAAGCTACCCCTGCTGAATTGGCCCGATGGGAGAATGAAGTAGGGAGGTTGGATGATAATGGTTGTTGGATTGATTTAAGTGAAAAACAGCGATGGATGTAAGGCTTTTGTTAATGCTGTAGTGACTATGGCTTATGGGACTGCACATATAGGAGCTAAGGGGATTTGTCAATTATTGGACCCAGTTTGGATTAATCCTAATATTTCTAAAACTGCCACTCATCTGGTTCAACACTGTATGGTTTGTCTACGACATAATCCATAATCCTGGAGGGAGAGAACCTGTTCTTAGGGGGAATTTTGCACCACCCTCTTTACCTTTTGAGGTGCTCCAAATGGATTATATCCAACTGGAGAGAGGGAATAACCTGAAGTATGTCCTGGTAGTGGTCTGTGCATTCAGTAAGTGAGTAGAAGCTTACCCTACCAAGGAAAATACGGCACTAGCAACTGCTAAAGTTTTAATCAAAGAATATTTCTCTAGATATGGGGTCCCTCGGGTCAAATGGTCAGAGAACGGGACCCATTTTAATGCTGATCTTATCAGGCATATCTGCAATGGATTACACATAAAGCTGAAATTTCATGCTGCTCAACACCCCCAGTCCGCTGGATTGGTTGAAAAACAATAATGGGATTCTGAAGTTAAAGATGGCTAAAATTCAGGAGAGTACGGGGTTGCGGTGGCTGGACACGTTGCCTCTGGCTTTAATGTCCTTACGCATGACCCCCATTCCCGTTTAGCTCTGTCCCCGTATGAGGTTATTTTTGATGACCAGCTAATGTATGGGGTGTTCCTCGTCCGAGAAGATGTAAAGAAATAGATTATCCAATGATGACAGATTATTTGTATGCATTGACTAAAGACCTTCGTTCTATCCACCAACAGGTATCTGATGTATTGCAGCCCCCGCCGGAGGGTTCGGGACATCGTTTGGAGCCCGGCCAGTGGGTAATGGTAAAGAATTATCATTGAAAATCGAGCCTTGAGCCCAGGTGGACGGAACCGGTGCAAGTTTTATTGGCCACCCGAACAGCAGTGAAGGTGACTGGATGGAAGTACTGGATCCATGTTGCTCATGTAAAAAGGTGCCTCTTACCCTTCCTTTTGATTGCCTGAATTCAGAAGGAATATTGACCAAGGAAAGTGAAAGAGCTCCTTGCGTGGTTCCTTTTTCCGACGCCCAGGAAATTGAAGGGCAAGAAAGGGGAGCTGAGGGCACGAGAGAGGCCGTGTCACCAAGTGCAGAATTGGCCTTTGAATCTGTTGCTCCAGTTGTTGAACGAGAAGTACATGGAAAATTTGGCACCTTGGATGCTTCCTTATTTGTTTTGTTTAATGATCAGGAATTGCCAGGTCAGGCTCGATACAACCTATGGTCCATTCATCGACACGGTACCCCCAACAATTGCAGGAGATAGGGAAAGAATTTAGTAACAAGGGTTTGCTAGAGAAGTTTGGGGGTACTGGGCGAGACACTGGACTGAACCCGTTGAGAGCTGGAACTTTGTGTTGCTCTGTTCAGAAAGAAAGACTGAGAAGCAAAGAAAAGGGGCCTAGGTTGTAATTAGAGAAGATAACCGACGAAAGGATTTGTTCTTTTGCTGAACGATAGGAGCCTGCCTGTGAGGCTCTATACGGACACAGGAAAGAAGCACCCTGTGGCAGGACAGACTGCACCTTTTTAGAATATTTTGGACACTAGTTAGAATGTATCCCTTTGGTCGATTTATTCCTGAGGAGGAGTGTCCCCTTGCTCCTTGATATTTGCCCATTCATGTACCTATGTTTTCATCATGGACAACCAGAGTGAAGGTTGCTTTCGTGATAACCGTTGCAATGTTGTTTACCATAATAATGAGCGTGTTTTTATATTTGGAATTTCATCACCCCATGCATACTATGATAGGGACCCCTACCACGCCAATAGAGCACCATTTCTTTACGTTAGCTCCTCACAAAGAAAGACATCGTCGGACCTACGTTAAGAATGTATTTGTAGAAATGTTGCATCAGACTCACAGTGCTACCAATACGACAAATTGTTGGGTTTGCGGTCTATTGCCCTCTGTAATGCATCAACATGATCTCTTTATCTCATTGCCATTATCCTATTTAGGAAGCTGTGAAGCCATGGAAAAAATGGAGAAGGGTCTCTAGACCCCAAGGCTTGCATAAATATGTATACCAACTATGAAAATGTTACATGGTTGAAAACGGAGATACTGGATTTTGCTGAATTTAATTTCACCCAGTATTTCCAACATTTTCAAGGTCGAAATGTTACCAATGACAAGCCAATCCCTGTGCCCATATTAAATAGCACTTCTGCGTTTTGTGTACAGGGAACAGGACATATCTCTGTAGGAGACAGTCGGTGCAATTACACCTTTCGATTACGTACCTTTAGTACTCCACCATTGTTAACACCCCAGAATGTTTATTTTGTCTGTGGAGAGAATGCCTATACTTGGCTTCCTCGGGGTTGGATGGGCCGTTGTTATTTATCCTTCTTGTATCCACCTGTATATATAGCCCCGTCTGATTATCATAAGGATCATCGGTTAGATGGGCAAAGGACCCTAATAAAACGTGATAAAAGAGAATTGGACATGCTGAAGTAGATCAAACTGATACCCCAGAGCAGCATTTCGTTGCTATAGTAAAAGGAGTGTTTCCTATTTGGGGACCTATAATAACTAGTAAGTAGGTGAGGCGATTATCCAGAGTGGTGGAAAGAGTCATTAATAAAACTGCTGGTATATTAACGAATTTGACTGTAGAGCTTCAGGCTACGAGACTCGTCTCTCTTCAAAATCGTATGGGGTTTGACGTCATACTAGCAGATCGAGGAGCCGCAGATCACCGGCCGCTCCTGTTGCGTATACATCCCTGACTCCGCCCCCTCTGTCCATTTAGCCATTCAGAAGTTACACCGATTGGCGGCAGAAATACATACTGATACAGGAGGATGGTCCATTACCGGCTGGTTTTGGGGCCTACTATCAGCCTGGGGATGGAAGATCCTAATGGTATTGGTGGGTATAGCAGGTATCATTTTCACATGCTGCTTTTGTATACATTGTGGGCCTGCCTGTTGTTCCTATTGCGCCAGGAGAGTATCCTCTGCCCTGGTACCGTCACCCCCAACAAAGGAAAAATCTCAGATGGTGCAACAGGAAATCCGAGATTTGATGCAGATAGATAAGTGTATCTTTGAGGATTGATTTAGCTACATTACGCTAAAAGGGTGGTTCTGTGGAACAGAATTCCTTTTACCGGAATTGCTAACATGATAATTGTTAGCATGATTTAGCTGCATATACCTATATCCTTTGATGTTAGTAACGGAAAGTAGTTTTTGTTTCCTACATATAGGTTAAGTTGCACAGTAGTTAGAGAAACCACACTAACGCCATTTTGTATTTGTCGACTCGGGCCTGGGTAGTGATCACGTGTTGTTTTACTGTTACCGAGCAAGCCCCAATTAGTTGAGTTGCAAGACAGCTGAATTCATGATGTTCTCTCTGCTCTAGGGCCCAAGGTCGCATCTGGCTTCTGAGGTGATAAGCACATTCTTGCCGGTGCCGGGCTGTTACGCCCATGTACCGAGACGAAAGGGAGTTACCCTTTCTGACCTTCCCCATAATAGCAGAAACAGACTTCAGACCAGGCTTTGTGTGCCATATATGGTTCTTCCTTGAGATCTCGGACCTATTGGTAGGTTGCCAAATATGGTTATTTCATGTAATGTAACTAGGGTGTAAAGAATTTGTCTCAGGTGTAAATCGTCAGTCTTTTCGGCGCACTGATTGGGTGCAACTGTTTTTAGCAGCATGGATGAGAAAACGAATAAGGGTGGACAATGTCCATTGTAAAATCACACTCTGTTATTGAGAAAGGAAACATTATTGCAAAGAAAGCCCCTTAAATAATAAAAAAAAACAATCTTACTTTGTCAAGTTGAACCGCCCGCGTGGAAACCTAGTATGGCCCTGCGGCGCATGATCCTGGGTATACTCGCACATCAAGTTCTGCTGGTTAAATGTAAAACCCCGGAAGAAGCCGGCCCATACACGACAGGCGTAGCATCTAACGTCAGCGTCTGTAGTGACGTGAGACATTATTGGCCATATGTTTGGTTCTGAAGGCTAATCCTACAATGAAGATAGTGGGCAGAGCTAAAAAGGACTATACTGTGTAAACACGGGAATTGATACATGTTCTGCCTCAATTTCAACACCATGTCCTGTTCAAAAATAGAGCCGGCATACGAACTGAAATATAAAAAATTGGTATTCGGCCACAAAAGAGGGGGCAAATGCTGAAGTGAGCTGAAAAAGTATGTATGGTCAAAATAAATACCTTACTATGGGTGCAAACAGAGCCTGTTGCATATAAAGGACTTTCTAATCATGTGGAAAGGTTCGAAAGCTCAATTGGAATATGCTAGGAACTTATTGAACAATTGTCATTCCAATATTAAATTCACCTACCTAATGAGTATGATATCCATCAATTATTTGGATATTTTGATTGAACGGCAAGGAAACAAACTGGTTACAAGAGTATACAAAATACCAACAGACAGGAATAACGCATTGCACTTTAACAGTTTTCACTCTCCAGCACTCAAAAATCATTTACCACTATCGCAACAATATAGGACAAGGGGATATCTAAACGTAGTGTTAGAGGCAGCTAAACAAAAGGTATCCAGACTAGACCGAATAGAATTGTTAAAAAAGACAAATAGACCTGAATCATCTAGGGAAGTTTGAGTCTTGAAGTTTTCTACAGCAGCACCTCCAATTAAACACACCATACTAAAACATTGGGAAATTATTGAGCAGAAGAATGACGTTAAACCAATTTTCAAGCACAACCTATATTTGCATGTTCTAGTTCAAAGAATATTAGGGAATTCTTAAAGAAAAAATGCATTGTTGTTGGAAGGTGGATACCTGACTATGGTTATCCCAGATTCTTTGCCTTGTGTTTAGCTGGTTTTCGACTTAGTTGGCCTGGGATCCTGCTAATCAGGGTCCCAGGCTATCTGCTCTCTCTTTAAATGGACTCCATGTACCCTAGGTACATCACCAATTTGGTACTGGACACCTTGTCAGCCCCTGTACCATGCACTATAGGTGCCCAGGGCATAGGTGCATCCAAGGCCTACCAGGGGCTGCAGCATATCTTTTGCCCCCCCTGGCTGGTCCTTAAATTGACACAACTGGCTGATCACACAGCTGGGGCAAGGTGGTGTAATCACCCCTTGCTTAGATATAGTATACCTATGTCAACCCTATATCTGGATACATATATACCTATAAGTCACTCCTATGGCAGGCCTTAACAATCCTGGAGGCAGAGTGCTTGGTTTTATGTGAGATGGTGCTCTAGCATGAGCTGAGCCTGTCTGCAGTGTTCTGAACCATTTCCTTACTGCTGTTCCAGTGATACTGCCATACCATATACTCTTAAGTGCATTATAATCCTCGCGGTTAATGCTAACTTTGGTTTGGCTTTATCAAAACATGTCGTGTTTGGTGTCATACATTTTGGAATACTACCCCCTTGCCAATTCTGGCGACGGGGGTAGCATTCCACCCTTCTAGAGGGAGAAGACATGTTACTTACTGCAAATGCGGTTAATCCTAACCAGAGCCCCAGCATCACAAAATGGATGCTGCTGCCACAGACACTAGTCTGGCCTCCTGCTGCTGACCGAAACTCGACAGAGGAGGCTTGATCAAAGGATCTCCTGTCACAGGGAGGTGTTACACCACCCCAGACAGGAGATAGTGGATTGTAGCATGGAGGGTTGAATGAAACTAGACACTGCCTGGGGCACACATGGTGTCACTGGGCAGATTGCAGTCAAACCGGTTCTGGGGCACTCCAGCCCCAGTCTTGGCGGTAAACTGGACAAAGGAAAGGGGTGTAACCACCCCCTTTCTGGGTCCCACCCATAGGAGGGACCTAGCAGGTAATCCAGCCCCCAGATTTGGAATATAGGAGGGAGCAGTGCCAATGCACATCAGATTATCCTGACTGAAACTTATGAAACGAAACTCTGGACCCTTCGACATCCCACTCGACGTGGAAGACTGAAGAATCTCCCTTGTGGTCAAGGAGTGACCACCCTGTGCAAACAGGCACCATCCAGCACCTCAACATTTACTTTGTTGCAGTTCCCGCCAGAACTCGAGCAACAGAGATCAACAAGAGCCAGCTTTCCTGCCTTCCAACAGCCCGATCCACAGTCTATGCAGAGCTGAGACCCGTGGACGCGACCTGAAGCGTGGGAGCGGCCATCTTGGAGGAACAATGAAGCGCTGACCGTGCAGCACCCAAGGCTCCCTTGAAGCTGTGCATTGGAGGCTGAGAAGCTCGAGCCCCGAGCAGCTTTTGCACCGAAGCTCACCTCTCCACACTTGACGAGTGCTGCATGGGGCCCTTTTGCATTTTTCTGCTTGATGCATTGGTCCGGTCGCTTGCCCCTTGGCTAGTGGCCCCAGAACCAACGAACCTACAAATTTACACAGCTGATCTGGTTGCTCCAGATTGGCACTCGCTCCCCTGAAAAGGAGCACCCGCTCAAACCTTGCTGGTCCGAGTGTTAAGCCTTCTTTGAATCCTGCGTGGGTTGCCTTTGCCAAGGCTTGTTTACTTAGATCCGGAAGCCGACACTGCCGACAGCGAGAGCCTTTGTGGGACAGCTTGTGATCCACTCCAGGACATCCTCGGTGTCCCAGAGTTCACGTGACAGCGGAGACAAGGCACCCAACATTGACCTGATTGCGCCCGACATTGCCTGGTTCCTTCCTGGTTCCTTCCTGGTCACTGGCTAGTGACCCAGACTCTGTCCCCTCTGCTTTCAGGTACCCTTCAACTTCGATCCAACCTTGGATCGCACCGGACACTTCTCTTCTGGACGCCTGCAGCATCTTCATCCTCAGGCACCATCGAACTGCGTGACGAAACCCGACACAGGTTGGCACCTGTGCACCCACGTCCTGTGGGTGAGGTAACTTACTAGCACCAGTGTTCCCACACTGGTACACACCTCTAGTGCCTAAGTCTAAAGTTTGATAGTCCTAGTCCAGTCGGAAGACTCCTTTTGCAATAACTTTGTAACTTTTACGCACCATTGACTTTACATTGGTGCAAGCCGTGCTTCCCGCACTGCACCCGAATTCCGCGGGCTACTCCCGCCCTAACTGCTGTTAGTGCATCGTAGTCAAAGCGATTCCCGAGGCCCTAGGCCTTACCCCAGATCGATTAGTGATTGTTATACCACTTTTTTGATATATGGTTTGAGTGGCCACCGGCCTCATCCAAAACGTGCAACTTGTCTATGTTTAACTGTGCTTTTATTTAAACGCTTGTGCTTCATTGCTCATAAAGAGTAGTGGGATTATTCTAAGAATAAATACATATATTTTAATAATATATAACTTGTGTGGTGTCCTTTCATTTGATATTACAGGATTGCATATGGTAAAACAGCTGGCTTCACATGTCCTTTGGAGTTAAGCCTTTAAGGCTGCTTAGTCCATGCTACCCCATGGATAGCTTGTCTATAAGGTTGACTTACAACCACCACCATAAGGAATTGTTTGGACTGATACAGGGTGCCCACAGAACTGTGGGCATCATATACCAGGCCAACTTCTCACAATTGTACACTCGGAAACAGGTAACCAAGGAAAGAAGATGTGTTAAAACTGCGGTAATTGTGGAAACGTGCGTAGTATTATGTGTTACAGTTACATATGCTTGTTACTAAGCCATTTGTGCAGAACTCTGAACTGTGAAAGTTCTGGACTGCCTTTTAGGCAGTTAATCTCATACTTGTACCAGCTGCGGTTGAACATCTTGATGGCCCAGCTTGATGTGGAATAAACAGATTGAAACTCACTGCCTATCTTCGTTCGCTACCACATCTTTTCTGGCGACGAATGCTGGGACATCTCCAAGAACCCACGAAAAAGAGAAGATCCTGATTCCTAATCGAGTCTTAACAATGGATGCAGCAGCGAGGAAGAGGGCTGTACTTTCATTATGAGGAGCACTGCTGACCACCGTTCTCGCTCTAGATGTGTCCTTTACACAACCCGAAACAAGAGAAACTCGGAAAGAGCGAGGGACAAAGAAAAATCAGGTCTCTCCCACTGGAACGCATAATATGGATATGCGTTCCTTCAACGGTAGAGATTAAGCGTCCCGATGACGTAAACATGCTTGCGGTTCAGCGGTGAAACACGAAAGTGTTCTCCCAGCATACGTGTCACAAAGGCATTTGTCATTGTGGAATCTACTTGCGTTTCAAGAGTGAAACGCAGAAGATTTCTTTTCAAGTAAACGTATACGTCACAAAGACTCTTGATTTTGTGCCAACATCTCGCTCTATGTCACAAAGGTAGCGGAGTAAAAGCTCCATTTTCACAGTGACTTTGTTTTTCTGCCAGTATCTTGTTCTACATCACAAAGGGAGTGGACTAAAAGCCCTGTTTAACACATTTTCTTCTTTTAAGCTCCTTTATTTTTTCAAGACATTTACTCTACTAACAAGTTTAAGCAGTGCATATTTTTTAATTCAACAAGTTTATTCAATTCAAAAAGTTTCCCCTACAAGTGCACAGATACCGCAAAGTTGTTTTCAGCATTGCTTATCACGTAGTGAGCAGTTTTAGAATATTAATTTTGACAAATCTTTCAACAAGCAAAATTTAAATTTTCTTTAGGTGGACAATTAGTCTACTGCTGTCTGCATTTAAGGAATATCTGTTGTGACATACGCTATATGAGTTATTTACACAGTACTTTTTTGAATATATAGAATATTAACTCTGCTTATCTACTATGCAAGCGGTTTCTCCACCACCACCCTTTTTAGAGACACCAGGTGAGCCACCTATCAAATGGAAGAAGTGGTTCGATGGATTCAAAACTTACCTTGGTGCAATTGGAGCTATAACATTACGTGCAGAGCTCAGAAAGTACCTCCCATTACACTCATTAGGCTTTGAGGGGAGAGAAATTTTAAAACATCTTCCAAATCCTGTTCAAGATGAAGGAAACCTTCTTGCTGTCACAGTCTGTTTTGCTGTTTTGACACAGTCAAAACGTTAGAAACAAGGTTTGATGTTCAACCCAAATTGGTCATTCCCTGACACAAATTTTTTAAACACACACAGAACATGCGGGAGGATGTTGACAATTACATTACTGCTCTAAGAAGTCTTGTAGCAGATTGTCAGTTTGAGAACTTTGCTAGCCAACTAGTTTGTGATCAGTTCATCTCTCACTGCACAGACAAAGCCATCAAACAAATGTTGCTTTCCATGGGGAATCCTACCCTGGATGAGACTATTAAAGTGGCAAAGAGTATTGAAATGTCACAGTTGTCTGTTAAGGAACTATAGGATAAAAAATGTGATCCTGTTTCTGCTGTCAAGATGAAGGACACTAAAACGTTAGACAACAAACCATCTAAAAAGACAACATTTTTCAGAAAGACAGAACTCTTTTTTTCCAAAGAGTAATATTTGTTACAGGTGTGGGTATTAACCACAGGCTCCAGGGACTAAATGCCCAGCCAGGTTTGTAACGTGTAAAAACTGTAATAAGATTGGTCATTTTGCTAACATATGTGAGGCTGGTAGAGGCAGGTTCAACCCAATGCCTTCTCCTGTGAAATGCGTTGTTGATGAAAGCATGATGCAAGATGAGGAAGACTTTGTCACAAAAGAGCTTAGCAATATTATTGTGGTTGTAAAAGATTATGGGGTCATCACAGGAGATCCTGATTTGTGTGTAGATCCTTATGTACAAATTTCTGTTGGAGATCGTGTTTTAAACCTCCTAGTTGATTCTGGAGCATGTATCTCCATGATTACACTAGAATTCTATAATATAACATGGCCCAACAGACCTCTTCTTCCCCCAGATCGCAAGGCTGTCTCCTATGATGGACGTGAAATTCATCTTTCAGTGTTCATTGAAGAGATCATGGAATTCAAGGGGAGAAAGATCGCAGGTAAAATTTATGCGGCATAGAAGGGATTAAACATCTTAGGCTGGTTCCACCAGGTACTATTCGGGATGGTACTTAGACCAAGTACCAAGGCAAGGAACACGTTTTTGCCATAAGAGACAGTCCTGATCTTGAAAACTTAGTGAATGAATTTCCTCATGTGTTCTTTGGAGATTTGGGGAGAATCAAAAACTTTCAGCACAAGATTATTGTGAAGGATGGCGCCGGTCCAGTAGAACATAAGCTTAAAAATGTCCCTTTTAGTGTCAGACAAGACCTTGAAAAAGAACTTGACTCATTGTGTAAAAAAGGCATAATCGAGCCAGTAGAGTCATCCTTATGGTGGTCCCCTTTAGTTGTTGCAAGGAAACAAAATGGTGAACTCAGAGTTTGTATTGACCTCCGCTGCCTTAATAACAAAATATGGATTGACTCACATCCTCTTCCGAATATCAATGAACTATTAGCTAGTTTGAAAGATGCCAAAGATTTCACAAAATTAGACATGGCATCTACCTACTACCAGGTAGAGTTAGGACCAGAATCCAGACCCCTTACCGCATTTATTCCCCCTTTTGGAACCTTCCAATATGTACGTATGCTGTTTGGGCTTGCCTCAGCGGTGTCCGTATTTCAACGTCTCATGTCAAAAATCTTGAAGGGAATTGATGGTCTATCTGTTTTTCAAGATGATGTCCTTATTTTTGCCCCTGATAGAGCCTCACATGATGTAATTTTGAAGGAGGTATTATCAAGATTCCAAGAAAATGGTGTTGTTTTGAGAAGAGACAAGTGTGTTTTCGTGACTAAGGAAGTAGAATACTAGGGTCATCTAGTGAATGAAAATGGCATTCTTCCCAAATCTAGTTTGGTTGAATCAGTTTTTAAAGCCACACCCCCCTGTGACACGGTCACTCTTGTTTCTTTGGCGATGTGAGTTTTATTCAAGGCTCATACAAGACTTTGCACGTAAATTGAGACCTTTGTCACGTATGCTCATGAAGGGTGTTGAGTTTGAGTGGAGCAAGGAATGCCAAGTTGTGTTTGAGTGGGTGAAGGAACAACTCAGTTCGCGAAAGATTATGAAACACTATACCCCGTCTCTTACGTGGACTGTCACAGTCGATGCTAGCAATGTTGGACTTGGGGCAGTTCTCGCTAAAAAATAAGGAGGGGACACGAGGACCATTGGTTTTGCTTCCAGTTATTGAAAGAGAATTGTTGGCATGCTGGGGGGCTGTGATGAAGTTCAGAAACTTTCTTTGGGGAAGAAAGTTTTGTTTTCAAACAGACCATAAACCATTGGTTTTCATCTTCAGTGGAAAGAATGTTAGGAGCTTCACCCCTAGAATTGAACGCCTATATTCTAAACTTCTTCAATTTGATTTCTCTGCAGAATATATTCCTGGATGTAAAAATGGGTGTGCAAATTTCTTATCTCGCTCTTCTAATATTGTGGAGGACGAACCAAATGTAAAAGAGGAAGACAGGGAAGATTTTCTTGTTGCAGCTGTAGATCTCCCACAGTTGTGCGCTGTGTCAGAAAATGAATGGCGTCAAGCTATTTCTGCTGATGTTTCTTTGGGTCGTGTCATGAAATTTATCAAGGAAGGTTGGCCCAGGGAGATGAACTTGAGTTTTGACTTTAAGACAAGTTGCGGATGAACTTACCATTAAAGATGGTTTATTACTAAAAGGTGACAGGCTTGTTCCTCCTTTTATATTAAGGACCAATGTAATCAAATGTGCACACGATGGACATTTAGGTGCAACTTTGACTAAAAAAAGGGTGCGACTTTCATTTTGGTGGCCTTCTATGGATAGTGAAATTGATGATTTTGTTAAGTCGTGTGTCATTTGTTCTAGCTGTGACAAAGCTGCTAAGATGCGTACACCACCTTTGTCTCCTATAGAATTACCTTCAGCACCATGGGTAAAGTTGGGGTTGGACATTGTAGGGCCTTTCCGTGCTCTTGATCACTCTTCTAAGTTTGCTTTGGTGTTTATGGATTAATTCAAAATGGCCAGAGATTACATTTGTGAAAGAAGTGAGTGTCAGAACAGTAGTTGACTTCCTTAGTGACGTTTTCTTGAAGGAAGGGTTCCCTGTGTTGTGATTAATTCTGTGAGAAGCATGCTTTGGTTTTACAGAGCTACTCCCCATTCAACTACAGGGGTTTCCCCTTTTGAGCTATTGCGTTGGCGTAGAGCTTCCACCATGGCTTGTCCTGGTTGGATGAGTAAGTGGATCAAAGGAACACAAAAGATTGATACGAGTGTCAGGAGTCAGGTGGAAATAATTCAACAAAAAATTTATTTTGATTCAAGGAAGTCGGTTAAAGATTTTGTTATTAAGTCTGGTGATTTTGTTTCCATAAAGAAACCTGTCCATGTGAAGAAGGGTTCTTCTAAGTTCAGTTCACTGATTAAAGTAACAGATGTAAGAGGAAATTCTGTCAAACTCATAAACGGGCAATGGTGGAATAAGAGCCTTTTTGTCAAGAGTTTTCTCCCCAGTAATTCTCTTAGCAATGAAACTCCTGTGACTAATAAAGATTGTGGGGGACAACTTGTCCTGAGGCGTAGTATTCGAGACAGAAGTATTCCTCACCGCTACAGAGTTTAAATTAATACCCTGAGTTTCAATGCCTTAGACTTATATTTCTTCGTTAGTAGAGTATTGATACAGAGTTTTTTTTTACTAATCTTATTTTCGTTCCATTTCTGTCTTTCTTCCTTTTGCTTTTCGTCTTTCTTTCTTTCTTTCTTTCTTTTCCTTTTTTCTTCTTGTTTCTTACCCTCTTTCCACCTTTTAATTGTCTTCCCAATCTTTGCTTTTCTAAAGAGAAGTCCTACGTAGTATTCTGTGTTACAGCTACATATGCTTGTTACTAAGCCATTTGTGCAGAGCTCTGAACTTTGAAGGTTCTGGACTGCGTTCCAGTTCTAGGCAGTTCATCTCATACTTGTATCAGCTGCGGTTGAACATCTCGATGGCCCAGCTTGATGTGGAATAAACAGATTGAAACTCACTGCCTGTCTTTGTTCCTTACCACAACGTGATCGTAGGTGACACCTTCACGCATCCCCACACTGGGAAAACAATCAGATTAAGACACACTGCTGACTGCAACACCAATATGGTAGTGTGTGCTATCAAATGCCTGTATGGGCTACTATATGTTGGACGCATCACAAGGGAGATTAAGATTAAAATGACTGAACACAAGAGCATGATACGGACTGCTAACATTAAGTATTGTTTAGCATTGCACTGGGGGAGATGAAACACACAATACCACAGTTGCGATTTACTATACTCGAGAGTAACCCTGGGCGAAGGACTTCGCTACGCCCACGGAGTGGGCGTAGTGTTGCCTACTTCGCCCTTTGCAAAGTAGGCGTAGCAGGCAACACTACGCCCACCCCGTGGGCGTAGCGAAGTTGCCCACCACCCGCCTCCCTCCCGCCCTCCCCTACATACCTAATGTTTGTAAATTTTGAAATAAAAGTAAAGAAAAAGGAACTTACCTTGTCCGCTTCGTACCGGGGCTCCCTCTGCTCGTTCGCGCCGCCGTCGCCGCCATCTTGGGTACCAATGCGCATACGCGGCCGCCCGCGTATGCGCATTTCTCGCCACTACAGTTAGTGAAGAGGTGAACACCACATTTTTCGGTACATTTGTCTTTTTTTCCATTTAATGGATTTCTTAGGTAGCACATGAGGTGACGGACGATTCGGGTTCGTTCTTTGGGTTTCCTTTTTCCTCTTTTGGTTTTTAGCATAGGCAGGCTTGCCTTCACATGTTTTTGTAGTGTTTGGTTTCTCGGGGACTTTGGCACAGTCTCTTTGGTATTACCTTCTTGGTCACACAACAGCACACACAGCAGTGGGTTGGTTATTTATTTGATGAGCTTGGTAAATGTAGGCACTGACATTGTCGTGATAGGACCGATGTGTTTGACCTGTACACCCTTTGTTTATTGTTGATGACATTTGGAATCTGATATTATTTGGTTTATAAATGTTAAATTGTATCATTTACAGTATTCCCCTGATGAAGGGATTTACCGAAATGCATTGGGATATGTAACAACTTTACTGGAGCAGTGAAGAACAAGGAAATAAACAAGAAAATGATAATTGCAATCTGATGAAAAAGCATTTGTCGTCATAGTTGTCATTATTTATGTTATTGTAAAATTAAGTATAGCTATAATTCAGCATTTTTTAAAGAATTACTTTGAACATTAAGGGGTCTATTAGGATGGCGGGCGGACTCCAGTCCGCCCGCCACCCTAGCGGTGCTGTGACCGGCCACCATTGATGCGGCGGTCCCGCACCGCCAATTAGGATTCCACCGCCACGGTGGAGGTGGCATCCTGTATATATATTACATTGTGGCGGGTGGTGCTGTAAGCAGCACCCGCCAGAATGCAATATATGCATGTTGTGCATTGGCATGCACAATGAGACAGGCACCGCACGGCGCCTGCTACCTTGTGCATGCCAATGTTAGGGGGTACCATGGTACCCCCCAAGTGCTGCCCCTCACCCACCCCACCCCCTTGGGGGCCCGCAACGGGCCCCCAAAGACAACTCTGCATGCCTTTCCATGGCAGAGTCTCCGCCATGGAAAGGCATTGAAAATATCGCATCATGTAGGCACCACCACCATGTTATGGGCCTTTTCCGCCCGGTAGGCAATCGAGACGATTGCCTACTGTCAGAAAAGCAGCAGACGGCCTTTTCGTCCACCACGATGTATGCCAATGTTAGGGGGTTCCATGGGTAGCCCCCAAGTGCTGCCCCACACCCACCCCACCCCCTGGGGGCCCTCAACAGGCCCCCAAAGAAAATTCTGCATGCCTTGCCACATCATAATATGGATGTGGGTAAAAGGTCATCTGGCAGGGTGATTAGGTGGGCAGATCGCCACCGCAGGTAGGGCGGTGGGGATCCGCTCGCCATACTAATAGATCCCTTAATGTTTTGAATATGATCTTGTACAGATTGATTTCAGCATATTTTTAAAAACCATGCATTGCAAGGGCAAGCGAAAAGTGCACCTTTATATGTAACAGGCTCTGTTTGCACCATAGTAGTTTTGAGTACCTGATAGGGGCTGGTCAGGATCATACGGTTGCACCATTGATTAATTTTGAGTATTGGACTCTTTTGATTACCATTACAGGTGTGCAGGTTATCATTACAGATTGACAAAATGAATACCTTGCCATGGTCGCCATAGGTATGTGTGCCCACAAAACAGCGGGGCTAGCATGTTAATGATCCAAAATGCCAAGGTATTAGGGAAAAAAGGGATCAGGGTACTAAGCCATACCAAGAATGTAGGAAGCCTTATGTCAAAAAACTCTACAGATGCAGTGCTCTAGAAAGTCTAGTCCTGATGTTTGTAAAAGGTATTGTTATGAATGGTAGAGTTGACATGTATTCAGATGGACAGAATGTCTAGCCGCTGTTAATGGCGTTCCAGGGAATGTTGTCATTCAAGCCATCTTTATGAGTTGACAAACAATTAACCAATCTCTGTTCTTTCTTGAGTAAGCAGCTCTGCAAATTGAAGTGACCTTTATCAATCTGTTTTATGATCACCCATTGGAGATCATTGTTTGTGTGTCCAGTGGTCAGAAAATGTTCAGTCATCTTTGTAGTGTTTTGTCTACATCTAATATTACTGAGGTGCTCGCAGATTCTCAATTTTATTTTCTGGCTTGTCATTCCGATGTAGCCCAAACCGCAAGGGCAGGTGATCATATGGATCACATTGTTGGAATTACAGTTTGTGTGTTTCCTTAGGGGCCATGGCTTTCCAGGTTCCTGGTTAGGTGTCTTTTTTGCATCGATCAGGTGACAGACACTACAATTGCCACATGGGAAATGCCCTTTCACGTTCTGTAGTCCCCAGGCGTTAAGAACGGTGTGGGTCTGTAGATCCTGATTTTTTTGGGCGAGTTGTTACTAAATGTCTTTTTGACCTCTCGCTTTTCTGTAGGAGAACAAGGGTTTTTCCCAGCATAAGCTTCCTGTTTGTAAAATCTCCCAATGTTTTTTGATGATTTTTGATAACTGATTGGAAATAGTGCTGTACGTGGTTACGTAGGTGTGCGGTAACGTGGTGTCTCTTCCAGCAGGCCATCCCTGTTCTGACTCCGAGCACGTTTTTGGTAGGTGTTTAAAATCCTCTCTGGATAGCCACGTTCTCTCAGTTTAGAGGAAAGCGCTGATGCTTGCTTTTTGAAGTCTTCTACGTCACTGCAGTTCCTCCATAGTCAGAGGTATTGGCCGAAAGGGAGATTTTCTCTAACGGGCCTAGAAAGAATACTGTCAAGTTGTAGAATATAATTTTTTGCTGTCGGTTTGTAATATGTTTAAGTCCTGAGTTTCCCATTTTCGGCTATGATCTCGATGTCCAGAAAAGATATCTTGTTTTTGTCCATGCTGTGGGTGAACTTTGGATTTTTGTCACAGCAATTTATCCAGTTCAAAAATGGAGTCAAGTTCTTCTCCCGTCATTCCCAGATCATCAATTTGTCATCAATGTAATGTTAATAGAATATGATGTTTTCTTTGAAAGGATTGTTAGAGTCCAGAATGTATTTTTTCTCAAATTCAAACACATACAGGCCTGTTACACTCATGGCAAAGGTACTTTCATAATAATGGTCAATGTTAGGGGAAACGGATACCTCCAGAGGTATTGTCAGCATATTGCTTGGACATGGATAGGCAGGGCCTGTCAGTGCTCCAAACATATTTATTGATTACCTGATCAATGGATCTCAGAGTAGGGGGTTGTGGACATAACAGATAGTATAGGAAGGATCCCAAACACATAGTTGATGCTTGGAGCCAAAGTAATTTAATGAATGGATCCCTTCCCCAAAATGAGAGATGTAAGCCTTTCCGTTTGACACAATGGTGTTGGCTTTCATCCACTAGTATTGCAACCTTGTCCTGTACCATTTAAACTGACCTACACTCCAAGTTATTTTAGTTTATGAGGGAGACCTTTGAAACGGAGTCCTACAAATACATTTGTCCAATTGCTCTCATATTTTGAAAAGGATGAAAAATAGAAGATGATGTTCCAATCTCACTCAATTAGGAGTTGAGCATGGACATGTCCGTACATATTCTACTAAGTCTGGATAAAAAGATGCATTTACTTATTTTAGGGCCATAGACAAACTGTACTACCAGTATTTGATTCTAAATAGAGAGTTTCAATCAATTTCAAAGCTTTATTCGACATTTGTCATAAAAGCATTTTCTCCCTAATCACTATACAAATAAATACTACATCTAAAAAGTTACATTAAAATACATTATTAAACATTTGACAGTCGAAAGCACTATACATTTAAAACTACTTACTAATTTCATAAAAATCAAATAAAACAATTTCAATTTGTCTCATTATTTTCCAAAGTGCGAGTGCGAATTATCCAGGCCCAACCGAATTATCCAGGCCCAACCAAGAAATTTTGCTACAGCAATTGCAAAGAGCAATTCTAGTATTCTGAGGGCAGTCGATTGGCTCCGAGTGCCAATATTTAGACAAACTGGGCGTATCCATTTCCTCCGTGGGTTAGCATATAATGGGCAACAGAACAATAAGTCGGAGATGTGCTCCGTTTGGTCTTTACAGAGATAGCAATACTCGTCCCGCGTGGGGTCCAATGCTTCTTAAAAGCATTTACTGGCAGTGTTCCTACTCGGAATTGAAAGTATAGCTTCCTGTCTCGTGGGCTTTCAATTATGTCCCAGTAGGTTTCACATACTGGTACCATTTTAATATCCAGAAACCGGGCTAAAAGTTTAGCTATTTTCCCAGTACAGTAAATTGTGGAATACACCATCTCCCAGTACATTTCTTTTAGTTTTGCTTTTGTTGGAAAGCAACCCACATCCCTGTTGCCCCAAAGATGGTCCAAATGTAGTTCTACCAGTAGGCCCCGCAGATCTTTCAACCAAACAATACAGTGGAACCGATCAAACTTGACAACATCTAACAATGCATCGGCGTAGTGAGCCAACTCAGGGGTCACCATCAGTCGTCTCCAATACAACAATGGCCTTAATCGGGCAATATCATCAATGCTTTTCCTACCTAGGTCTAGCTTCAATGGAATTATGGGTGTGCTTTGTGGTACCATTGTTAACCCTCGCAAAAATTTGTTTTCGGCTACAACCAGGTCCTCTAGGTTTGATAAGCCCCAAAGTTCAGAACCATACAGACATGCGCTCAAGACCTTCATATTATAAATTTCGAGAGCACAATTTATGGGTTTTGTCAGGGAGGCTTTGTGTTTCATGGCCACCGCACCTGATAACTGGCTGAACTTAAGTATTGCGGTATTAATGTGCGATTTCCATTTCATATTGTTTTGGAGTATTATTCCTAAATAAGAGAAATCTTTCACTTCCTCAAGGGGAGTACCCTTGTACTTGATTACACCTTTAAATGTAGACTGTCGGTTCAAACACATACATTTTGTCTTGGTTGTGTTCAGCTCAAGGCCCCGACTATCACAATAATCACCAAATAAGTTGACAGCCTTTTGGAGGCCACTCGGTGTACGGGAAAGTATAAGCGTATCATCCGCAAACATAAGGACGGGGACATGTGAGCCAGCTAAGATTGGGGCATCGTTAGGCGATTTTTTCAAATATTCCACAATACCATTGATATAAATGGAAAATAATGTAGGGGCCAGAACGCACCCTTGCCGCACCCCTCGTTCTACTGGAAATGAATCGGTCACTTCTCCCTGTGCTCCCCACCGAATTTTGGCATAATTATTTTCATGGAGACGCACAAGAAGGGTAATCAATTCCGGACCTAAACCTAATTCAGCCAGAGTTTTCCACAGCTTTTCTCGTGGGACTAGGTCAAAGGCTGATTTTAAGTCCACGAATACGGCATATAAAGTGCCGTTTTTCAAGGTTACATTTCTCCAGTAGATAGCGATGAAATAGAATACCTGGTCTATTGAACTGGTCAATGGGCGAAACCCCACTTGGTATGGCGACAAGATGTTATTTTCCTCGATCCATGACTGGAGTTTGTTCTGGACTAGTCGGCCCATCAGCTTCTGTGCTGTGTCTATCAAACTGATGGGTCTATAATTTTTTGGGAGGGATTTATCGCCTTTTTTAAAGACGGGAATTATTTCAGCTCCCTTCCAGGTGGGAGGGACTTCTCCTCCCATAGCCACTGCATTCGCCAACCATGAAAAGTATAAACACCATGATTTCCTATCTGTTAAAAAGACATCTGCCGGAATACCATCCATTCCAGGTGCTCTACCCCCCGTTATACAATCCAAAGCAATGTTGACATCATTTTCATTGAATACTTTTTGTGTATAATAAACAGTTGGGGGTGGGGGACTCAGTGAGTTGTGTTTTGCTGCGGGCATACTGTGGCTCAAAAAACTCAATCCATTTGTTTTTTCCCACGTGATTTTGGGGTTGAGGAGCTGCCCCTCCCCTGTCCCATTTTACCGTGGACCAAAACAACTTAGAGTCCCTAGCTGCACATGCTTGCTTCAACTCACGCCAGTGTTCTTCGTCCCATCGTCTCTTAGCTTGCGTTGGGCTAATCTATATAGGTCCCTCGCTTTCCTAACTGCGTCAGCCTCTCCCTTTCTTAATTCGCTACTCAAATTTTGTCTTGCCAATCTACAACTCTTATCATACCAGCTCTGTTTTGGTGGTTTCTTTTCACTCGTGCTTTGGTTTACAGTTTTTAAGAAAAAGCCCTGTAATTTGCCCCAAAAATTTTTGTGGGTCTCTACCATGTGGGCCTGGAAATCCGGGTTCCCAATATGGGGTTTGATACTATTTATTTCACTAACCACCAATCTCTTCAGATCGTCAAGCTTCCCTGCGTCTTCTAAAAACCTTCCCCATTTCAGGTGTCGCTGGTTGTTCGAGCAGACTAAATCCTTAGTCACCATTTTATCCCTGTTTTTTTTTACCATACTCCCCTGGTGTGTGTGGAGGGTCATACACAGGGGATTGTGGTCGCTTTCCATTCTTGGCTCCACAACCATATCTATCAGTTTACTCCATTCCCTTATGTCTAATAAGAAATAGTCTATTCTTCTAGCTGCCCGGCCATTATCAAAAGTGTTATTTCCATTTCGATCAGAGGGCATACACCCATTAACCGCTCTTAGACCTCTTGCCAGGCATAGGTTTTTCACTTGGATGGCTACAGTGCTCCAACTTTTAATTGTAGGCACCTCAAGCTGGGGAATACCCCATTTACTATCTTCCTCTTGATATAATTCCCTATCCTCCTCCCCCAAAGGCTCAAAGGTGGAATTAATGTCTCCACCTACTATGATATGTGGCTTCAGAGGTAACAGCTCTAGTTCACATTCTAAGGCAGACACCACGTCAGAAGATTTCCCGCGACCAACCCCCCTGGCGTATATGTTAAAGAGGGCAAGCTCCTGACCGTTATCCCAACTAATGTCAAGTCCTAAGATATCATTAGTTAATAGAGATCTTTTTTTTATTGTACAGTTCAAAGACTGACGTATCCATATTAATAGGCCTCCCGAAGGTCGGCCAGTTCGATTTTTTATTGCAGGGATATAAATGTTATATACCCCTGTCGGAATATTGGAATCAATGACCACGTTTCCTGTAACATAATGATATCATAAGGGTTAATGAACTCACACCATTCTGGAGTTGCCATTTTGTTTGCTACACCTGCAACATTCCATGACATAAGAGTCAGGATTAATTTATCTTGATTTGGTCCTGTCAGACGCGGGCCCCTGCCATTTACTGTTTGTTCTGGTGTTAAGGGTAAACTAGTTTCTGGGGTTGCCACAGGAGTATCCGGAGGAGCAGATAACTCCTGGTTAGGCACCCGACCACCAAACATTTCCTGCGTAAGGGTGTTATTTCTATCCTGTTTTACATTTTTGAACCTCCTTACATTGGGATCTGAGATTTCCCTACATCTTCCTGCCTGGATATTGGTCAATTTACAGTCCGTATTTAATATAGAAAGAGGTGTTAGCCTCTCCTGTGGGTTTCCTGGCTTGTATGTTGGCCCTATGAGTCAATCGCACTCATTTAAATTGGACAGCGCAGAATATCTATTTTCCGTGGTTAGCCCCCAATCACATGTTTGGCCCCCCCTTGTCTTTCTACTACCCACCACTGACCACTTAGTCCTTAGCACACTTGGTTTTGCTACCAGTCCTCTTCTGCTGTAAAAGAAATCCAGCGTAAGAGGAATTATTTCTGCTGTTCTGCGTTGCGGGGGGAATAAGTTAGATAGTAATTCAGGTAGGACTTCAGGAGATTTAAAATTTAGTATCACACAGTCGCCCTTAAATTTTTTAGAACTACTTCCTATCCACTTTACTCTTCTTGTTGATGACAGGTCTTCTGACAGCTTTTGTTTACCCCAGGGAGAAATGTGCATATTGTTACTCAACCACAGCAATACTTTATGTGATAAAGATTGGGGAGATTCAGTCTGGCCTTCTTTCAAGGTTGGGACATTGGCTAGAACTAATATTAGCGGAGAAGCTTCCACAATTAATTCCACTGGTCCTCCTTCCAAACCCCATGTTGGTTCAGTAATCAGTGGTAACTCTACCCTCGGATCATCAGCTATAGCATTATTTGCACCTGTTTCTACTTGTGGTAGGAGTGGATGAATCGGGGCCGCTATCTCTCCTCCTTCCCCTGTTATTTTTCCCATGATTTGTTTTAGAGAGTTTCACAAAGATGTATATTTCTTCAATGTCGGACCATGTAGCCAGCGTTCTGACCTCCAAGTGTTTGTGTATGAGTATCACCACTCTCTATTGTGACATCCTGTAGCAGAATCAGCAGAGGATGAAGTGTATGGACTGTCATACACTTAGACAAAGACCTTCCCCACTCAGTCCTCTTCAACTATTCAGATTTCAGAGTAGAAAAGTGGTCTCCTGCAAAAGAAAAATTGGGGTTTTGTGAGGCGAGATAGGTCAGCACCTTCTCTTCTTACATTTAACGTACAAGGAGAAGCCCTTGTTATTGAAAGACCAAATAGATTGTAGTCTGGTATGAGTTGTTATTTGCTCAGGATACGTAGTACGTTGTGGTGTAGATAAGATATCAGGGAAATGTGACATTGTTTGAGTATTGTGTAAACCCAAGCATGCTGCAAGTCCTTCCAGTTCAAAACAACATGCGTAGATACTGTGTATCCAGGTATTATTCCATAGCAGATCTTTCAGCATGTGAGAACGAAGTAGCACTTTCTTTTAAACTTAAAACTAGCACTCTATACCTCTCCATTGGGCTCTTCCACTTGGAGAAAATATTGTGCAGGATGTCTCTCCTTGTATTAACAACAAACTTAACCATCATAAACTTCACAACAAAGAATATTTGTGGGTGGCTATTGAATAACTGGAACAGGTTTCAGTGGCAACTTAGATTTATCTCTAAAGCGTACTGCAGTATTACCCAGTGGCCTATCCCATAGTTCCTCTCTGGTATGTGGAGGGCGTCCATATTGCCCTTCTGTGCCCATAGTGGATTCTCCATTGCCCGCCAAAAATTGTTCCAGTTCACCAGGATCTGATAATTCTCTGGTCCTACCATCTATTGTCAGTATTATAACTGCTGGATCCAGAAGGATGTATCAGATATTGCTACCTTCAGTCTAGAGCGTAACTCCAGGTATTTGTCCTTGTCAGGTTGGTTTCCTAGGAATAATCTGCAGCAATAGAAATAGTATGACCATTGTAGTAAAACGGACCATGTCGTTTAGAGGCAGTAGCCAACTGTCTGGGTTGGTGGTGTCTTAATAAACAAGCAATAATAGTTAGTGTCATCTGGAGATTCTCAGGATTTGAGTCTATGTGTCCTTTGAAATTCAGTTGGTGGGTGGAACACAAGGCCCATGATTTGAGGTAAAGAAGTCATGGTGATCACTGCATCCGTCTCAGGGAGGCCAAACATTTTAAAATTATTCCTTCTGCTCCAGTCCTCTAGGTCAGTGACCTTTCACTAGAGGTGCCAGAGTTCATTGCCCCAGTTTAATGCATTATGGACTTTGTCTTCGAGATATGAGATGTGGTTTTCAGAACATTGCAATTGTGATTCATACTGTGCCAGTTCTTCATGAATTGATTTGAGTTCATTTTTGGCTAAGGCAGTGGAGACTTCTACTACATCAATTGACATTTTAATCCCTTTGAGTTCAGCCGTAAGCATACCCAGAGTAATAGTGCCCATATCAGTTTCTGTTGCATCTTAGAAGACTTTGGGATCACTGTAGAAAATGATAGTTGATGGGAGAATTCAGATTTAGACATTTGCAGAGCGTCACTATCGATGATGAAGGAGTACAAAGTCTCAGAGAACAAATCAATGTAGGCAAGATAGCTAGCGTTGCAAATAAATACTTTAACTATGCAGTTGGTCAAAAAGCAAGCGAGACAGTGTTGAACCCTGCACACAATTATCAGAATTACTATGACATGTGTGCCTGCCAGTAATAGCCACATGGGAACAGGGAGCAGTCTTTTAAGCTGCCACTAGAGGGAGGCAAAGCCTTTAAAGGAAAACAAAGACAGGCAAGAAGTCAATGTACTAGGAGGCTGAGGACCTCATCAATTAGCGTCCAGCCTAAACAAAGATGGCAGTATGCCTGTACATGATAATCAGCTAGGCCTCCTGGTCGGTATAGTTAGACTGTATGGATGCCGGTTTTCTATGGGCCTCACAGTACAACAAAAGTGTTATAAGCATTAGGTGGCTTGTACAGGTTTGAATTGTCCCTAGCGGGAGCACAGGAGCATGATGTTGCTTATCGGCCTGCTATATCTTGTGGTCTATGGCAACACCAGCGCCTCAGTGACCCTCAGATACCCCACCTCCGTGATCTGTAGTCCTGATTGCACAGACAGGGTGGGGGGCATCCAACTGTTCTTACTCAGCCTCGAGGCTGTGCTGTTGGGAATCACACATTTGTTAGCAGCTGTCATTTTGTATATATTCTCCCCTCATCCGATGCCTCATATCAGGAAAATCATCAGGGCGCCACAGTGGTCTTAAAATGTTGATAGCCACTCTACTGTAATGTGGGCAGCTGGGCATAGAAGTTCCATCACAAATGGGTAATTATGCTGCTCGCCAAGCTCTACACCCCTCTCTGCCCCCCCCGCCCATGGCCCTGATATCATGCCGAATTTATAAGATTTTGCCGGTTGATGGCTGGGACGTAGGTGGGTTCAGGAGACCAGGTCTATGTAGTCAGACTCTTCTCTTTGTTCTCAGCTACTGTCTTCCCATCTGCGTGGCCACAATGTCCTGTGTGTGTGTGTGTGTGAGATAGTTGAATACTATGCATGTTCTACAACTTACAAACGTCTTTGGCCTGTAGTAATTGTTGCCTAGGACTACTTGTAATAGACATAGTTTACTTTGAAACAATGTTTTCTCAATTTCCATGTTGTTGTGTTGTTATTATGATTTATCTTGGTTGATTTTTTCGATCACCCTTCTTCTTCTGTGGTGGTGTGTAGGTCTGTTGATGGGACCAGGTATATATTGGTATATATTTGTCCTTTACCTGCTATGCTGCAAGCATTTGTTGAAAGCCGTGGAGGAAAGTACTCAAGCGAAAGCAAGCAACCATGTTTTTTGTGTCCTTTATGTGTCCTCCTTATTTGCCATGTGCTTGTCTACCATTTTGTGTGTCTGTCTAATCATTAACTATTAACAATGTTATGCACATGGAAATGCCATTCACTTGAAACTTTTTCAGTGATTAACATTTAGGAACACACAGGTGTTTTCAGTCTGCAGTCCATGGCCACTATCATATTTGATGAATCAATTTGTGCAACCCTCCTGTTTGCTCTAATCAGGTCTCTTGACCTTGGATGGACACTGTTAGACCTGGCATCCGTGGCGTCATTTCCCCTGACTTTTTGCCTTCAAATGTCCTATTTTTACTGACTTCGTTTTTGCTGTCTTTAGGACTTTGGGCACTTTTACCACTGCTAACCAGTAACAAAGTGCATGTGCTCTCTTCCTAAAATACGGTAATATTGGCACATCCACAATTGCCCTATTTAATTTACTTATAAGTCCCTAGTAAATTACACTACATGTGTCCAGGGTCTGTAAATTAAATGATACTAGTGGGCTGCATGTTCCTTGTCCAGGGAGAACCTGACCTGGCCTTTGGGCTGGACTGTTCCTATGGGGAACTTGATTTCCATATGGCTGGGTCTAAACTGGAATGGTGTGGTGTACAAAAAAACTAAGAATTAAACCCAGATCTGTGACTGGGAGCGAATGTTTAATTTGTTCAGCACTTCGTCCATCATATCTTTTTTATGCACTAGTGGCCCTGTAGCACTGATTGTACCACCCACTTCAGTAGCCCTTTAAACATGTCTCAAACCTGCCATTGCAGAGCCTGTGTTTGTAGCTTTAAACTGCCATGCCAAGCTGGTAAACTAACCATCTTGCCAAGCCCACAACTTTCTTTTTATTGCATATAAATCACCCCTAAGGTATGACCTGGACAGCCCGAGAGCATGGTAGAGTGTATTTAAAACATAGGACATGTACTTTTAAGTTTTACATGTCCTTGTAGTGAAAAACTCTTAAATTAATTTTTCTCTACAGCGAGGCATATCTCTCCCTAGGATAACATTGGCATTACCTTATTACATTATTTTAGTGCAATTCCCAATTATGAAGAGATGACTTTTCGATTTTAGTGTCTATCAAATCACAATATAAAATCCTAATTTATAGTGAAGTCAGATTATAAATTGTAATTCTGGAAATGCCACTTTTAGAAAGTTGTCCTTTTCTTACCTTAGCTATTTACTGTGTGCTGCCTGTCTGGGCTACACATTTGGGTTGGGTGACAGCTGGGGGTTGTGAATTCCCCCTAAAGTGCCACACACAATGGTAGCTTATGTGTCGCCTTCTGGGCTACCTTGGGAGGATGGGAGAGAGGGCTGTGAACAGCTGCACACATACACCTGAGTAGGTTGTGTCTTATCCCCACACAAAGGGCTGCATATCCCCCTGTAGTGATTCTGGAGCCAGGGCAAGAAGGGCAGGCATCTCTTTAAAGTCTCTCCCACTTCAAATACACCACTGGGTATAAGAACTGGAACTCAGACACCACCAATTCTGTACACTTCTTGACCTGTGGCTACTCTGCCAGGAAGAAGTATTGATGTGTTGCAGAAAGGACTGACACTCTGCAGGACTTCTGCTTTGCTGTGCTGACCTGCTTCCCTCCTTGTTTGGGAGTTAGAAGGACTGGACCTGCATCTGTCAAACCCAGCACCATAGTAACTACAAGGGCTTGGTGTCTTGTCTCCTGTTTTGAAGTCTCAGGGACATCTAAGACTTCCAATTCAACCTGCTTCAGCATCTGGACTCCGTCATCTGTGAAGTTTGCCTGGCAAGTGATGCCAAAACATTCGTGGACCCTTGGAAAAGGGTATAAATCGCTTCTCAAGCAGAATTCAATGCATCAACGCCATTGCATGGTTCCAAACTGGTGCATCTCCATCTATCGCGATGCATCACCGCTGCTGCAATGATCGAGTACATCACTTCACCGACTGCGTTGCGCATCAGACCCAGTCTAGCGGTATACTTCTTGGATTTTGCCATTTTGGGCTTGTTTTTTTCATTAAAATAAGCTCTATTTTCTAACCAGATGTGTAGCGTTTTCACTGTTTTAGTGTTTGAAGTGTTGCACAAATTCTTTACACAATGCCTCTCAAGATAAGCCTGATTTCTTTGTGCCAAGCTGCCAGAGGGTTAGCACAGATTAATTTAGGGTGTGTTTGTGATTTACCCTGACTAGGATTGTTGAACCTGCTTGGAAAGGGTGCATATCTCTGCCAACCAGAAACCCAATTTCTAACAGACACCATGCATTTATTTTATTTTATTTAGAATTTTTTTACACATGTTTTGTTACATGGATTAAGGCCCTCTGGCCCATGCTTGTTATTCTTTAATTAAGTTAATCCATTTTTACCAGCCTCTCCCTGGTTGCCATAGGGGTCTGGTGAGCCCTAGAGGAGTACAAGATATGTATTGCACAGCATTGCACTGAGTTTTGTCTTAATAATCCCTGGTAAAACAAAATAATCAGTTGATATGTGGGTGTATTATTGTTATGATGATAACCTTAATTGCCTTAACTTGAATGTCCAAGTCTGACTCCCTTCCTTCTTATTTTTTATTTCCTGCAGGTGGACAAGGCTGAGACGCAGATAAGTCTGTGAATTATCTGATTCTGGGTTCCAGAGAGCTCTCTGCTATGTGCGGATGGCTGTGCTTACCAACAAGAAGTGTAGACGATAATACCTAAGAAGCAGACTCCTGCCATGAAAGCGCCTGTGAGGAAGAACTTTCTGTTGCCAGGATTGGCATTAATTTCCCATCCTTTTTCTGCCAAGGTGCACAATGCTACAGTGCAGCCTTTTCTTGCCATGTTTGTTTTGGTAGGCACACCCCTGCACCATTAGCCATATCACCACCACAAAAACAAAAGCAGATATCTCTCAGTGCTGCAGTCCCTACTGAGACTAGCTCCAAGAAAATCATCTGAACAAGAGCATGCTACAACTGATCTTCCTGAGGTGGGAGCAGAGCAATATGTTGAGATTTTAGCACAGCAAGCTCAAACAATAGTCAAACCATACCATGTTGCACAGCAACCTTCAAACAATAGTCGAAACATTACCAATGAGGCTCAGTGTCACTGCAATAAGGCCTCAATCAAAAAGTGAGATGACCAGGGATTGGATGCCAAGAGAAAATGGCCTATGTGATCTCATTGTGTATCTATGCAGATGCACAAAATGGGGCATGGCCACTGTTAAAAAGAAAACGAAATGTCACTGAACAAGGTTGCAGAATACAACTCTACACCCACGCACAGGTGAGGAACCACATCTTGCACGCGTGTAAACTAATTTGGAATTTCTTTAAAAACTGCACTTGGCATCTGCTTTGCGCTTCTGGTTGGGTGCAGAGTGGGGCATTTTAAGGCCTAGCCATTGCAGCCCCCCTCCTGAAGGATGCACCAGAGCCCCTCTCCACGGCAACTGCTAACCCTGGACCCAGTGGCCCATCTGCCATAGGACTGCAGGGCCTCGATGGCGGTTGTCAGCTCCGTTTAGAGTATTAATATTTTTATGTCCATTTTTAAACTAGAATCTATCAAGTGCAAAGCACACATTGTGCTTGTTCTTATTTTCTCCAGTCAATTACTGCTATCACAATTGCCTAAGGTAACCCCATTTTTACAACCAGTGTTAATCAGGTAGAAAATCCCAGTCAGTTCCCCTCACTATGTATGTGTGCTGTTGTGTTCTTTGCAGACAGTTTTGACACGAGATCTTAATAATACCTAATATTTAAAATTCACATCTATTTTCTAAATGGACATATAGAGACGTTTACTTGGTTGCTTTTCCGAATATACGTGATGTGATTAAATATATATTTCAGTTTATGGAGGGTGCACAGGAATGCCGGAGTCAAAGGGATAGAAGACGAGATTAAAGTAGGCGAGTGCCATCCACACAGAATGAATACAAGAAAACCTGCTCCTATAATAGGCTGCTGAACTGTACAAATGAACTGTACAAATTCCGTAGCACATAAACCTACTACAGAGGTTCAGGCAGACCATTTTGGTGAATTAGAAACATGTGTTGACCTCAAACAAACCTTCCAAGTGCAACTAAGGTACTTCATCAAGAAGATTTTTTGTGCTTATAGAAAGCAATTTAATAGAAGTCAATAATTCTCAATACGTGGAGTTGTGTAAGACACAGAACTGTGTGGTTATCAGAAAGAACTGGTATGACTGTGAAATAAGAGAAGAGTCAATTGCTGGAGTTTCTGCATGCAACTTGTCTCAAAAAGATCACTTAGAAGATGAAAGCAAAAAGACTATCCACTGGTGCCCTAATATTGTGCAAGACAGTAGCACATATTAGAGAAAAGTCAAAGATAAGAAAGAAAATAAAGAATGGGTAGATGGAAATGGCAATATAACCAAAATGGAACGTATAAGTGGAATTCACAAAGGAGGTGGCAGTACACATTCTTCCGACCATAGATGGTGCACGCTGTACAAATATTGGGCTAGATGCACCAAACATATTTCCGATCACAAACGGCCCAATTTGTAGAATTGGGTATTTTGCGACCGTAAAAATGCATTTTGGTATGTATCAATCCCAAATTGCAATTCAGCAACGTGTTCGTGAATCTCAGTGTGGAATTGCGAATACCTACCGATTCAGTATTAGGAAGGAGCATGTTTGGGTCATTCCTTCCTAATACCTAATCGCAATGGTATGTAAGAATGTTTTGTGATCTAAATGCGGTCGCAAAACATCCACATTTTACTGCCCACTTCAACTAGATGGTAACCCATTTGCAAGTAGGAAGGGGTCCCCAAGGGACCCGTTCCCCATTGAGAATGTAAATAAACATATGTTTTAATAGCAGGCAGTGGTCCCACAGACCACAGACCATTGCCAACTGCCTACTCTTAAAAAATTAAGCTGCAAAGTAAAATTCTTTCTTTTTCAATGCATCCTGTTTTCTGTTGCATTTAAAAATAGAAATACTTTCTTAAAAAGCAATCACAGGCATTGTGGTCTGATAATCTCAGCAGGCACTCCTGTGATGGTTCAGTGACAAAATATCCCCTCTGAAAATATCGCCCTACCAAAATATTGTGACCAAAATATTGTTGTCAAAACTATTGTCATTCTACACGTATACTGGTAAGTACAAAAATATTGAGAGAAAACAATTGTTGTAATTACTATCATATTAAATATCATTTTGACTCACGCGAGGGTCGTTTTTGAGTGCTGTGTATTTGTACAGACAATGAGTTTAATCGCTGCATTTTAACTTTGCAAGGCATTTTGCACGTTAGCACTTTACTAGAGATATATATCTACAATTGTATTTGTCAGTCGATATTGGTTTATCCCAACGGAATGTATGAAAATCATGCTTTAACATTTTGCCTTATACATTCCAATATGGCGCCCGCTTTAGCAACGACAAATTTGATAACGTTGTTTAATAGTCCTATCTTCATGTCTGGGTACAGAAAATTGTATGGCGCGAAATGCATGGGGGATCCTTTTTAAAACTCAGTGCGCAATCACTGTTTTTTATCAGTGAGCAAGGGCACGGATGTGCCTGATACGCGTCTGAAGACATGTACCACTTTATGCACAAATAAAAGCATTTGGAAAGAAGAAGTCTGACTCGGGACCATTTATGCTGTCTGCGTACCTGTCTGTGCTCGAGGCCCCTTGAAGGCAAGTCGGATTGCATCATTTTTTAAATATATATATAAATATAAATATTAAATATATTAAATAACAAAATTAATTTAATACAAATAAAATAGATTCAATGTGTATTTAAACATATACAACAATTATACTTACTTAAAAAAGTTAAACACACACATATATATACATTTACATATAAATAGATAAAAAACTATTAATAAACTAATACATTTATATTACAATTCCACAATTTTTAAAATAATGTCATAATAATGTGTGTGTGTGTAGGTGTGTGGGTGTGTGTGTGTGTATGTATACATGAAGAGCATAAAATATTTAAAAACCAAGCCATTTTAATTACAAGAAAGAAGTAAACAACATAAATGTCTTACAATTTAATAAACATACTTTACACATTAAAACATTAATAATTCAAATTTGTTTGCATTTAATGCATATACTATTCTTACTACCATTTATACAAAAGTAGACAAAGGGGTCGATTCCGATGTCGTTCAGAAGGGCTCCGAATCAGATTTGGGTTTGCCAAATTCGATCCAGAAACTTTGTTTCCGACCGAATTGTACAGGTTTCCCAACGGCTGATTATGATGTCTTGGAAACCGGTAGGGATGTTCGAATCGGTTCTGAAAGGCATTTGGATAGGTCAGGTCTTTCGGAGTCGAAACATACAGCTCTATGAACTCAGTTTCTGAGCGAACAAATACGATGACCGATTTGGATAGTTGTTTCGATTCAGTTTCTCTGGAACAAATTGGCTGCCAGAGTCTAGATCTGGGGTCCAACAGCAGGCCCCCCTTCACCCGGGGCCTTCCGAATCGGGCTTGTTGTGGTACCCAAGAGACCCCCTTTTCCAACCATGCACATTGTGGCTGGCATCATGGGGTGCCCAGAGTGCAAGTTTTTCCCCAGCCATCTTTTCCTCAATGGGAGCCTGTATTCTCATTTAGAACACAGACTCCCAATGAAGTCATTGGGAGTCCGGCCAAATCGAGTCCGGAAGCATGCGGATACATCCAAATCGCTCGGTCTGACTGCCCCGATCTGAGTTGTCTGGGAGCATTCTGGAACAGATTTGATAAGAATGCTTTCCGAACGACACCGGCATTGACCCCAAAGTGTTGGAATAAGATGCAACACTAGGGAAAGTGTTGCATAGCAGAGAGGTAAAATTAACTATTCCCACACTATTCACTGTAGCAATAGGGAAACTATTGGATTGCAGAGGGGTACAACTCACTGTTCCCACTCCAGTCAGTGCAATACTAGGGAAAATGTTGGATTGTGGAGTGGTAAAATGTACTATTCCTACACCAGTCAGTGCAACAGTAGGGAATGTGTTGGCCTGTGGAGTGGTCAAATTTACTTTTCCAACTTCAGTCAGTGCAACAATAGGGAAAGTGTTGGATTGCGGAAGGATACAATTTACACTTCCCACTCCGGTCAGTACAACAGTAAATTTACTATTCCCAATACAATGAGTGAAACAGTAGGAAAAATGTTTGATTGCGGAGGGGTAAAAGTTACTATTCCCAATCCAGTGAGTGGAACAATAGGCAAAGTGTTGATTTGTGGAGGGGTAACATTTACTATTTCCACTCCTATGTGTACAACACTAGGGAAAGTGTTGGATTGCGGAGGGATAAAAATGACTATTCCAACTCCAGTCAGTGCAACATTAATACAAACCAATTCTCTTAAACACAATAAAATAATTTCAAAAACATAATGAACAATTACAAATATAAATACAAAAAAAAAAAATACAAATATATTTTATATTAAAAATTCAATAAAATACAAACAAATTACAATGTTTAATATATATTATAAGTACCTTCCAAAGTTACTATAAATAAAATACCAAAATATATTCTCAACATAATAACAACATAACATAACAACTAACAAGTAAAACACTATTTGCATTATTTTTAAACAACAGAATTAACACATACAATAATAAATAACATATTTTTTATAAAAAATGTACTTACATTTAAATTTGTTATAACTTAAGTTATATTCTACCCTAGACCTCAACAAAGAATACAACACATACCTAACAATTTTATTTTAAATAATATTATTTATACAAATTTTATTATTACTTAAAATATTATTCATATGAATGCATTCCTAAAATAATTATAGTTAATTACCACCACACCATTTATCCTATTATTATTTTCAACATTTTCATAATCAAATCTTAATTACACATTTATTATTAACAAATAATTAATAAGTTAATAATATTTAGTTAACTTGCCACCATTTACTCATGCAACTTCTACAACTCACACCTAATATATAACATGAAAAATATTTTATGTACATATTTTACATAAATATTTTTCATATTTATAATTATTAAAAATTCACTTCATTTATATAAATATTTTCCTGATGTATAGGGTGCCCCCCAGGATGTATAGGGTGCCCCTCAGGCCCCATTGCGGAGGGCCAGGGGGCCTCTGCAGGGACCCCCAAAGTCACTGTCACCTGCTTTTTCATGGTGAACTAACCGCAATGAAAGGGCAGGCACAAAGGGACATCGTAATCTCTATGACGGTACCTGAGCAGGCACCACCCATATTGTAGTGATTACTGACCCTCCGAAGGTCCGGAAGACACTTTGAGCCCGTCGGGTAGCGCCGGACTGTCCCTCCGCCTGCTGCCTCTGACTGCACCCATTGTAATGCTTCGGTCTGAACACAGGAGCAGATGGTGGTTGGAGCCATCGGATGCGGTCTGACAGCCATCAGAATGACCCCCTATATTTTTGTAACCAAGATTAATGACTTAGATATTTTAAAAATCAATTTTACTTACCATAACATCGATATTCTTGACAACAATATTCTTGCATTCGATATTTCCATATCACAATGATTTGTACATGATATTTTGGTAGGATGATATTTTCTTTTCTATATTTTGTCTGAATACCCCCTGTGATGGCTGCGATTCCTAATGGGTTGCAAATTGCGTCCAACCTCATTAATATTCATGAGGTAGGTCACTTGGCGACCCTTTAGGAATCGCTAATGAAACTCAAAAGAGTTTCATACATTAGGAATACCAATTTCCTAATTGCGATTCAGAGATATTCACAATTAGGAAATTGTGTTCCTAATGTTAGTTTGTCAAGGGCTACATGTACTAACATTTCCGTTTGCGATTTCCTAATAGTGAATTTTTGAATTGCAAACAGCTATGTACAATACTGTGTTCACCGAGATAATCTTTCTCTGGAGACACTGCTCCAAACTCAAGGACTAATGTAAATTCAATTGTGTCAACAAGCTCAGAGAAATTCGTTGCAAGGCTTGCACAGTTGTTTCAGAGTGACAGCAAGGTTCATAATACTTCACAGGTAAACAGGAGTGGAAGGTCTACTACTCTTGGAAAAATTCAAGAGTAATAGACACGTGTGGAATTTTACATAGTGATCCATCAAGCCCATCGGTATTATAGAATTAAAATGACATATGACTATCAGCTGGAGGGATCATGAACTGTTGCACCTAGTTTTAGGTTTCCTGTGAGAATTCACCATCTCTGATGTTGAACCCAAGAACATACATGATTTCAAAATGTGGGAAGACTAGGAACTGAAAGAGTTACATAGGCGAGAATGCAATTTTAAAGTCCCTGGGCAAGCTTTATGGGACATCTGATAACTTGGAGGTGAAAACTATATTCTTGATAAGTCATTCATTCATAATTCCTTTATTTCGATCAATTAGATCATAAAAGGTAGCGACACAATAGTACAAAAGGTTATTACAATTCTATCAACAATATTTAAAAAGAAGTTTACAATCCCATCCCGGCGGACAAAACAGACAATAACAAGGTTTACCTATCGTACAACGTACATTTAAAAATCAGGAATACATTTTAAAATTTTTAAAACTGTACAAGTCTATATCAATGCATGCAGCGGGTACGAATATGCCACATCGCAGTTAAAAATGTTGCTACCGCAAACACAATTGGAGGTGATACATCCGTTTTTAGGGCTCGGACTCCTCCCCACTGAAAGTGGGAGGAGTTTCGAGATCCTAATGTTAAAGAAGAGAAAAAAGAAGTATCTCCTAGGGCTTTGGCGAGACAAATTCCACACATTCCTTAGCGTGTTCTGTCATCTGGCCAGTGATTCGTCTTCGTTGTGTTGTCGTTTTAATAGGCTTGAAGTGATAGGGTAAATGTAGTTTTGTTCCGCCATCTTGGGCATTTTTCGTTCGTGCTCACGCAAAGAAGTACATTAATTATAATTAGGAGCTGTCAGGGTGCCTCCGTAAGTGAATCCAGATGGCCGGGCGCGTTCACCATTCAGCAGCGCTCAGCGCGCAGCTCCCTTGAGCTGCTGCGTCGGTGATCTTCCTCAGCTCACAATCTTCTGCCTGTGTTGTACCTGTTCTGGGTGTTGTTTCTATGTGAGGGGCGCTTGCTGAATAACAATCTTTTCACTATACAAAAGCCAAAATGACGGGCTTTGTCAATGTTTTCATTACCCTGCAGCCTATGGCTCTCGGCCTATTGTGCTTGTCACACCCGCTTGTTGTATCAATAAAAAGGCGCTGTCTGTGTGGTCCTCAGCCTGACAGTTGCAGAGAGCAGGGCAGGGGCCACCGTGTTTACACAGCTTGCACAATTAGGCAGCGCGGAGTTTGTAGCGCAATCAGAAACTGTCTATTTATTCTCGCGTGTTCAAACAGTTGCTTAGCAGGCTGCGGGGAGGAATGCTGTCCTTGGGGTGCGGGAAACTGTGTGAGGCAGATGCTGGGACGCAGAACGCGGCACCGCACTCCCAGGCCAGGCTGCTGGCGATGGGCAGGCCATTGACGTCATTTCACTGTCATCAAACGAGCTGCAGGCAGTTCCTGGGTCAATGAGAGAACTTTAGGGAAGGATTTGGGAAAAATCAAGTGCGACGGACACTTACTTGCCTTATGCAGCATAATTAGGGCTGCGCACGTGTCCCTCTTAAATGGTCAGCCTCTTGTGTGTTGCAGTCGCGCCTTGCAAGTGCCTCGGAAACCTTAAGTAAACCGGGGTCATGGATTGCATTACATTGTTTTTTCATTGCCACCGTTTTTCAAAGTTCACTATTCGCTCTCTTAGGTTTATTTTTAGGGCACCCTTATTTATCCTTGCCTTTGCCCATGAACACATGCCCTCCTACACTGATTGGCACGATAAACGTCACTTACTCGAACACAGCCAATGAGCCAAGCTGGAAAATGTATGCAGAATCTTTCATTGTATTGAACATTTTGCTGAGTTTTTCTGTGCGTTGTAGCAAAGGCATGCATATTTTTCAGCAATTTTAGGTTTTCTATGCACGCCTCGTGCACGAGATCATTAACTGTTTTTGTGACGTATATCTTTTGTTAAACCACTTTGGTAGGGCTAAATACAAATATATGGCACAGTAATTGTCGCAAAAGTAATTCTCACAAGGAATTGGCAAATAGATAAAACAAGGAAACTACATGAAGTTCCTTCATGGTGTTTGCAAAACATGCGTGTGGCTTATTTTAAATGACACTTAAAACTAAACTGTGTTTTAGTTTCTGAGCTAAAAAAACACTCTAATAGCTTGATTCCCCAGGTACCTTAGAAAGATTATCTCCATCAAGCAGAAACAACATGTCTGTGGCCTTATTTTATGCAAAGTTTTGGCTTATTTTAAATGATTTCAGGCTTTTTGTACATTACAATTCACTGAAAACTCACAATAACATCATATTAATTAGCACAAAGGCTCATTAAAATACGACAGAATAGATTTACAATAAAGTGGCGAAGCGTGGTGTTAAGCCAAGAAGGCTAACAACAAGCTTTGTCACTTTAGAAACGCAGGGCTGCCCCATATTTACAAGAATGTGGTGTAGCCCTGCGTTTCCCCCTGCGCTGGCGCTAAATTTAGCTTCCTAGCGCCATTGCAGGCACCCTTAACACAAAGTGCAAGGGTGCCTGTGTTGAGGGGAAAATTGTTTATGTGCAGGAAGATCCTGCTTCCTGCACATAAACAACCTTTAAATGCCGTTTTGTAACTTGTATGTGTGCTGCTTAATGCAGCACACATAGAAGTTGCAAGACAGCATTTAAAAAAAAAGGGGGACCTTCCTGCACATAAATAATCATTAGCGTTTTGCTGTTTCTGTGTGTGCTGCACAAAACAGCACACAGGGAAACAGCAAAAAGATTTCACCTGTTTAAGACCAGGTTTTCCCTCGTCTTAATTTTGGTGCTGTCTCCTATTTACGCTGCTCTTGTAAATAGGGGGCAGCGTCAAAATCAATGGGTGTTGCGGTGGACCGCCCACCACAAAACCCATTGCCCGCCCCTTTCATGCTTAAGTGTAGCATGAAAGGGGGCCTTATTTATAAGGCAGCGTTAAGCTACATTAAGTGGCTTAGCGCTGCCTTGTAAATAAGGCGACGCTCCTATCGCCACCACAACGTCACTAAAAGTTACATTGTGGTGATGATAGGGGCTTGTAAATATGCCCCCACGTTTTTGTTGTTAAGTTTAATGGCACCGCTGTGTTCTTTGGTAAGGTCAATTTACCTAAAAGGTTTTGTGAAAGAGGATTACAGACCACTAAATAACTTGCACCATGAGCACCACTGAAATTCACAACAGACATAACAAACAACACAATTTTAAAAAGTACCCGTATGACCCATTATGTACCAGCAGATATGGCCACCATCAACCCAGTGCAAGAGGAATCTCTGCCCTTCTTAACTAAAGTGACACACAATTTTATCATCCTCAGACTTACTGCCCAAGGGAAAACCATCCGTAGACAGACGAAATTCAAAGGTTTTTTTACAAGCCATTTGAGCCGCATGTTCGTCACTTTTAATATAGGAAAAACTGATGCAGCGGTGGCGCAAGGGTCTTGTAAATAAGCCCCTCAATTTTTTTATCCAGAGACAATGGATTACATTAACAGACTGCAATTTTTGGAAACTGATCGATGATCAGCAGTTGCACACAAGCATTTGCAAAGCAAATAGGTCTCACCCATTCTTGGCTTTGCCAACGTGTTTTAGCAATGTTGTACTCCAGAAGGGCTGCTGTTCAGCATGGCTAAAAGTTAGTGGGGTAAAGTAGAGTGGCATGCAGTGGAGTGTCATAAAGTGGAGTAGAGTGGAGTGTTCACTGTTGTGGAGTGTCGTGAAGGGAGTAGAGTGTTGTAGAGTAGAAGGGTATTGAATTGAGTGGTATAGAGTGGAGTACAGGGTCAAAGTTGAGTAGAATGTAGTAACATGGAGTGGCATAGAATGTCATGGAGAGGTGTAAAGCAGAGTAAAATAGTGTAGAGGGTGTTGCATAGAGTGGTGTAGGGTGTTGTAGATTATAGTGGCGAAGAGCGGAGTAGATTGTCATAGAGTGGAGTGGCGTGGAGTGGCGTGGAGTACTGTGTTAGAGAATAAAGTAGAGTAATGTGGCATGGAGTGGCATAGAGGGAGTTGTTTGAGAGTGCGGATTGAGAGTGCAGATTGCAGATTGAGAGTTGAGAGTGCACGTTGAGAGTGCACATTGAGAGTTGAGAGTGCAGTTTGAGAGTTGAGAGTGCAGTTTGAGAGTGCAGTTTGAGAGTTGAGAGTGCAGATTGAGAGTTGAGAGTGCAGATTGAGAGTGCAGTTTGAGAGTGCAGTTTGAGAGTGCAGTTTGAGAGTGCAGTTTGAGAGTGCAGTTTGAGAGTGCAGTATGAGAGTGCAGTATGAGAGTGCAGATTGAGAGTGCAGTTTGAGAGTGCAGTTTGAGAGTGCAGAATCAGAGTGCAGAGTGCAGATTGCAGTTTGAGAGTGCAGTTTGAGAGTGCAGTTTGAGAGTGCAGAGTGCAGATTGAGAGTGCAGATTGAGAGTGCAGATTGACAGTGCATTTTTAGAGTGCAGTTTGAGAGTGCAGAGTGGCAGTGAGTGCAGACTGAGTGCAGAGTGACAGCGAGTGCAGACTGAGTGCAGAGTGACAGTGAGTGCAGACTGAGTGCAGAGTGACAGTGAGTGCAGAGTGACAGTGAGTGCAGAGTGAGTGCAGAGTGAGTGCAGAGTGAGTGCAGAGTGAGTGCAGAGTGAGTGCAGAGTGGCAGTGAGTGCAGAGTGGCAGTGAGTGCAGAGTGGCAGTGAGTGCAGAGTGGCAGTGAGTGCAGAGTGGCAGTGAGTGCAGAGTGACAGTGAGTGCAGACTGACAGTGAGTGCAGACTGACAGTGAGTGCAGAGTGACTGTAGAGTGAGTGCAGAGTGAGTGCAGACTGACAGTGAGTGCAGAGTGACTGTAGAGTGAGTGCAGAGTGAGTGCAGAGTGAGTGCAGAGTGACAGTGAGTGCAGAGTGACAGTGAGTGCAGAGTGGCAGTGAGTGCAGAGTGGCAGTGAGTGCAGAGTGGCAGTGAGTGCAGAGTGGCAGTAAGTGCAGAGTGGCAGTGAGTGCAGACTGACAGTGAGTGCAGACTGACAGTGAGTGCAGACTGACAGTGAGTGCAGACTGACAGTGAGTGCAGACTGACAGTGAGTGCAGAGTGACTGTAGAGTGAGTGCAGACTGACAGTGAGTGCAGAGTGAGTGCAGAGTGACAGTGAGTGCAGAGTGACAGTGAGTGCAGAGTGACAGTGAGTGCAGAGTGACAGTGAGTGCAGAGTGACTGTAGCGTGAGTGCAGAGTGACAGTGAGTGCAGAGTGACAGTGAGTGCAGAGTGAGTGCAGAGTGACAGTGAGTGCAGAGTGAGTGCAGAGTGACAGTGAGTGCAGAGTGACAGTAAGTGCAGAGTGACAGCAGAGTGACAGTGAGTGCAGAGTGACAGTGAGTGCAGAGTGACAGCAGAGTGACAGTGAGTGCAGAGTGGCAGTGAGTGCAGAGTGACAGTGAGTGCAGAGTGACAGTGAGTGCAGAGTGACAGCAGAGTGACAGTGAGTGCAGAGTGACAGTGAGTGCAGAGTGGCAATGAGTGCAGAGTGACAGTGAGTGCAGAGTGACTATAGAGTGCAGAGTGACAGTGAGTGCAGAGTGGCAGTGAGTGCAGAGTGGCAGTGAGTGCAGAGTGGCAGTGAGTGCAGAGTGGCAGTGAGTGCAGAGTGACAGTGAGTGCAGAGTGACTGTAGAGTGCAGAGTGACAGTGATTGCAGAGTGACAGCAGAGTGACAGTGAGTGCAGAGTGACAGTGAGGGCAGAGTGACTGTAGAGTGAGTGCAGAGTGAGTGCAGAGTGACAGTGAGTGCAGAGTGAGTGCAGAGTGACAGTGAGTGCAGAGTGACAGTGAGTGCAGAGTGACAGTGAGTGCAGAGTGACAGTAGAGTGCAGAGTGACTGTAGAGTGCAGAGTGACTGTAGAGTGCAGAGTGACAGTGAGTGCAGAGTGACAGTGAGTGCAGAGTGACTGTAGAGTGCAGAGTGACAGTGAGTGCAGAGTGACAGTGAGTGCAGAGTGACAGTGAGTGCAGAGTGACTGTAGAGTGAGTGCAAAGTGAGTGCAGAGTGACAGTGAGTGCAGAGTGACAGTGAGTGCAGAGTGACAGTGAGTGCAGAGTGACAGCAGAGTGACAGTGAGTGCAGAGTGACAGTGAGTGCAGAGTGACAGTGAGTGACAGTGAGTGCAGAGTGACAGTGAGTGCAGAGTGACAGTGAGTGCAGAGTGACAGTGAGTGCAGAGTGACTGCAGAGACAGTGTGTCAGGGTGCACATTGTGTGAGTGTGCAGAATGAGTGTGCAGGGTAAACAGTGTGTGACTATGCAGGGTGACATTGGGAGTGTGCGGGTGAGCAGTGTGTGAATGTGTAGGGGCAGTGTGTGAGTGTGCAGAAAACACCACACACACATACACCACACACACATAACGCACACACAAACCACACACCTCAGTCTCTCAACACCACACACTTGTCACCACTCAACACAACACACTCACCACCACACTCACTCCCCAGGCTCACCCCCACAGACTCACCACCACACACTCACCAGCACACAGAAAACAACACACACAACAACACACCCCCAGCCGTCAATGAATGCTTTCACCATGCACAAACACCAACAACCATCATCCATCTGTGCACGCTTTTACCAAGCACACACCCACCAGCCGTCAGTGCACCCTTCCACCAGGCACACACACCTCCAGCCGGCAGTGCACTTTTCCACCAAGCAATCGCAGTATGGTACACTTTACTTTTAAACATATTCATATAAAGCACAGCATGCCACCATTGGTAAAATTACAATTCAACCAAGATACTTCCACTACACACCACATGCACACACTCTATAACACATGGCAAAAAGACATTGGCATTTACAATGCCATTAGCTCAAACTCAAATAAATCCGAGCCCGATTGCATTTCTAATGCTTGTTAGTATTCTGTAGGCCGAGAGGTAGTGCCTGAACCCCAGATTTTTAAGTAGGGGAACAAGCCAGTACTTTCTTGGTTTGTGGTAGGCCATGCAGAAGAAGATAACATGCGAATCAGTTTCCTGTTGATGCAAGCATGTTGGGCATAAGTCTGAAGTGGGGGGATGGGACCACGTGCAGCTAAATGCATTGAGGGGAAGTGTGCCGTACCTCCACTGTAAAAATAGTTTCCTTGTCAAAACAGGCCTAATATTGTCGAGAACAAGTTCCCGTTGGTACGAGTCTTTGGTTTTGATGAATGAATGTGTTAAAGACCCCATACTAGAATTCTGTAATAATGATGTTTTTTGAATTCCTAGTAGTCTTTGGATAAAGATTTACGGGATACCCTGTTACAAGCGTTGGCTGGATCCAGCCACAGTTCCGGCCTTCCTAGGCTCTCACATGTATGTTTAATATATTTCAGCCGGGGAATGTTCTTTGATTTTACTAGAGATAAAATCTCTTGCAACTCCGTCCTGTAGCACGAGAGTTCAGGGGTACTCCAAATTCTGCGCCAGAAAATTAAGGGTTTTAGCCCCAGTTCTTCCTCGATAGTTCTTAAGCCCAGGTCTAATCTCAGCGGCAGGAGTGGAGTGCTTGGTGGTAAAGCCACCATCAGCCTGATAAATTTGTTCTCCGTGATTGTAAGGTCTTGGGTGGGTATATGCCCCCACAATTCTCCTCCATGTATAACTGCCCCCGAGCCTGCATTTTATAAATTTGGAGCACTGGACCGAGGGGTTTATGGGTTGATCTGTTCGCCATCCTTGAGATACCACCCGTTAACTGGGCTAATTTGATGTTAGCCTTTGTCCGATCTGTGTCCCAAGTCAGATTTTGATTGATGGTAACCCCTAGGTATTCAAATGTGTTAACCCTCTCTAGTCTCAGTGTGCCTATAGTGGGGTTGGGGCGTGTTAAGGGAGGGGGACTGAGAATCATATATTTAGTTTTCATCGCATTGATCTCAAGTCCCCGGTCGGCACAAAATGCTTCAAACCCATCCAAGACCAGTTGGATCCCCATCGGCAATTTAGACAGCAGCAGGGTGTCATCAGCAAACATAATTTCGGGCACCCTGCTGCCGCCAAGTTTTGGAGCATCAATGTCAGCTATCCTTGTCAGGTGGTCAACTACCCCGTTGACAAAGAGGCAGAACAGGGTGGGTGCGAGCACACAACCCTGCCTCACCCCCCTGTCAACGGGGAATCTTCCTGAAAGCTTTCCGTTTCTGCCACACCTGACCCGTGCATAGTTATCTAGGTGCAGTCTTATCAGGATATTCAGGATGTCTGGAGGGGGTGCCCATCTCCGCCAACACTGTCCAGAGTCTAGATCTTTGGACCAAATCGAAGGCGGCATGCAAATCCACGAAAACCGTGTAGAGGCTGCCTCCTTCGATTATAGCGGTTTTCCAGAACAAAAGATTGAGTCGGAAGATCTGGTCTGTTGTTGAGATCTTCCTTCGAAAACCAACCTGATAGGAGGAGAGAATAGAAAACTCCTCCATCCAATTTTGGAGGCGATCAAGTATCAGTCTACCAAAATGTTTTTGGGAGACATCGATGAGGCTGATGGGCCTGTAGTTGGCCCGAAGCAGAGGCGATCCCTTCTTAAAAATGGGAACAATCTCCGCTCTCAGCCAAGTACAGGGCACCTCCATGCCCCTCAAGATGGCATTAAATATTGTCACCAGGTAGGGGGCCCAGATATCCGGCTCCAGTTTGAAAATGTCGCCCGGGAGCCCATCCAGGCCCGGCGCCTTTCCGGAGGCCAGGCCTAGAATGGCCACCCGTACCTCGGCCTCTGAGAATAAGTCTACCTCCTGCTGCCTTCCGGTGGTTGGGAATACCACATTTGGGGCCCTGCCACCATCTGTATACAAGGCCTGGAAATGATCTTGCCAGACCTCGGCTGAAATATTCGGCTCAATTGCCGGAGGAGGGTCCTCCGATCCAGTATTCACCAATCGCCAGAACTTCCGGCTGTCCCTGACAGCTAGTGTGCTGGTCAGATTCTCCCACCTATCAAAGTCCCATTCGGCCTTAGCATGGATAATCAGCCGCTTGTAATCATTTCTCCTTTCCTGTATCAGTAATCTACTTTTTCCCTCCTTGATGCACGTTAATAATTCTGATTTGGCATTACGACAAGCGGCGTTATACCAAGTGGGTTGTTGAGGCCTTAGTCCCCCTTTCCCTCCCGTAGAGAAAAGAACATCTGCCAGGTATTTGATAAGATCTTCGTGTGCCAACCCAAGTATTATGTGCACATCGCCATTTTTAGGGTGTTCCGTTAGTACGGACACCCATCCAAGTATCGGAATGACGCGGGCATACAACCCCCGATCTTTTCCGGGTTTGCCACTAGCTTTTCCCACCTCACTCTCCGTCTGTTGTTTGACAGAGATAAGCCCATATCAGGCACTTCTGAAGCAACCCCATTTGCTATATCTGTACCCGGGAGTGAATATTCTAGTTCTAGCGCGTTGTGGTCCCTATCTTCCCTGGGTATTACCCTGAAGTCCTCGATATGCGACCAGGAAGACAACTGAACGAAAATGTAATCCAGTCTTGACTCCCTTCCCACTTTGTTGAATGTGCATTGGGGGGATGTCAGACTTGGTACGTCCTTGCAGGCCCTAATACCGTGATTGAGGGTTAGAGTGGTAATCTGGACTGCAAGGGGTGTCCAAGCTCTGGGGGGAGGGGCCGCCGTGGAGGGCACTTGCCACAGCGCTTCCTCCTCCAGTGATATTCCATCTACTAGTCCTGGAAGGGGCTCGAAATGGGAGTTTAGATCTCCTCCTACCAGGAATGAAGTGCCATGTGGGAAAATGCCAAGAAGGGCGGAAAGTTCCTCAATGGTACCAGATTCCCTGGATAGATTCACCGGCCTGGAGTAGACATTTACCAGTGCCAGTTTGCTTGAATTTCTCCACTCTAGGATGACGCATTGGATATCATCCGAAGCTGTGGGGTAAGATGCTGCTTTGCAACCTAGGTGTGTGGCCACCCAAATTGCAAGGCCCCCAGATGGCCTCCCCTTTCCCCCCATCTCGTGAGTACAGAAAATACCGCGAAGCCTGGGCGAGTGTGTTCCTCACGCGCCCTGGTTTCTTGGAACAGGCAGATATCTTTGCTTCCCACAAAAGAGCTCCAATCCGGGCAATCCAGCTTGTTTCCAGTACCGGCCACATTCCAGGAAAGCATCTTTGGGGGATGCGATCCCGGATTGGGTGCGGGACAGGTAGGAATCCTCTCCGCTAGAGGGCTGGACAAAGATGTTGTAATTTCGACCTGGTCCCCTCCAGTGCCTGTGAGGTCCCTACAGATGGACGAGGGCCCCATTAATAGATACTGGCCTTCCTGGTCTACTCGTTGGTCAGCACGTCTCAGAGTCTCTATGGTTCGGTTAATAAGATCCTTTGAGGAGCTAAAATTAAAATTGCTGTCCGAACCACCCCTGGGTTGCTCATATCCGCCCCCCCCCCCCAATTTGGGGTATGTCAGTCAACCATGTCCAGGCAACTAAACCTATTGTATGTGTTGAACTGGGCAGGCTGTCTATCTGTATGACGGTAGGAATCTCCTCTCTCCCAACATCCCCTACCACCTCGCCTAGGGACTGTCTCCCATCCCTCCTCATCGAATGGGTTCATCCTGGGTGGATAGAAGAAGGAGGGAGGTAGGGGTTGGATGGAAGTCCCCTGGTCAGGATGTGGCCAGCCGCAAATGTGGGATACAGTCCTGGGGTCCCTGAAGTTAATCACGGCGCAGTCCCCGTTAATTGTTTTCCGTGAATTACCAACCCATGGTACCCTTCTTGCCATGAGAGCCTCACTAACTATTCCCTGGGTGAGGAGTCGATTTAAAGAAAGCCAGTTGGCAACCTTGTTCTTTAGGGATGGTTGTAGATTCGCTTGTTTCGGGTTTTGACTCCAGTATACCGGCCAATATAACGAAATAAGGTCCAGCCTCTGGGGGAAGACTCAGCGGCCTGGATCTTTGTGGCATGGCTTGGGCTCTTGGAATTACTGGAGTATTAGAACCCAGAAAGATCGATTTGGGCGCTCCCTCAGTAGGGTGTGGGATAGTGGGGTGGGCAGTAGGCGGCTCTCGTTGGGTCGTTTTAGACGGCTGTCTAGTATCCTTCCCTATTGGGACTGGTGGGCCCTTAGAATTCCCAGGGTCCATCCCGTCCCTAACAGCCTTGTTTCCAAGTTTGAGGGCATCTGCTAGTTGGACCGTTGATTTTTCTATAGAAGATAACCTGGCCTCGATCTTTAGTAAACGGGCATCTAAGGGGCTAAGGAGAGACTTCAGGAGTGCGACAATATTGTTAATAGGAATGTCGCCCCCTTCTGCCAAACTAGATTTGGGGCTCGCGTGTTCCATTGCCTGCAAGGGTACAGCCGCTATAGGTATCGGTAGGGCATTTTCAGTAGGTGTTGGAGCAGATTTGCTAATTTCTGATGGAACTACCTCCGGTAAGGGGTTGAGTTTGGGAGCTTTCGCCTTGCGGCTACCTGGATTTTGGGTCGTTCTTTTCCTTTTCGGAATAGCTCCTTCCCTAACTCCCTGGTTTGAGCGGGTGTCTCTAGTTTTGGGGCTTGGAGTATTGGCAGTAAGGGAGGGGCTAGATTGTGTATGATGCTGGGATGGAGTAGATGGGTGCGGTAGATTGTTAAAAGAAATTGAAATATCTATATCTGACATTACTGATACCCCGCTGATCCCAGTAGCCCCTAAGCCGGGTGGAATTTGGTCAATTTCCTTTACGGGAGTCCTAGCTTGAGCAATAGTTCCCATGGAGGAACTTCTTACCCACTCAATTTCCTGGGAGATACGTCTTTCCAGCACTGTAATTTCGTCAATCAGGAGGGCACCGGCTTTTACAAAATAGTTGTCCAAAGTGCCAGTAGGAGCATCTCCGGCAACAGCACTTTTACTCCTGGTTTCTCTAGCTGCCATGGTCCTTTCTCAGCAGCCAATAGTTTTGTTTGGGTATGGAAAAGAAGAGCCAAGGGGGGTGGCCCGGTCCGGTCTCGACTCGCCCGTGCTCGAACGGCCTCAAACGGCCCGCCCTTTGCCTGGGCTTCGCCCCGGGCTCTGTCCCGTGCGCGTCCCGCGCGCGCGGATAGGGAGGGGCTTAAGAGAACGGAGGACGGCGGCAGGAAGAGGACCAGCTGCGGCTAATGACCCGCCGCGCTGCTGGCTGGTCCTCGCAGTCCCGCAAGCCTCTTGATCCTGGGCACCTTCTCCCGGTCCCGTGCCCTCTCCCAACAAGGCACTTTCACCAACTTTGCCGGCGAGCGGCACCCGCGGAGCGGGGGGCGCGAGAGGTGGGGTAGAAGCAAAGAAAAATCCAAATATACCCCCAGCAAGCTCCCGCAGACAGTCACGGCAACACCAGGTATGCACAGGAATAGTCGATTTAATCAGGCGGAGGACGGGGCGGGAAGAGGACCAGCTGTGGCTAATGACCTGCCGCGCTGCTGATAAGTAAGTAATATGTGATGTCCCCTGCGTTAAGGAGAGAAAAGTCTTTTACTGCTTTGGGGGTAGAGTAATTAGTCTAGAGATTTGAATGAAATCCACCTAAAATAAACTTCTTTTGTATGACAGCTTCTAACAGTGTGCTGTCAGTTCAAAATACACTGGAACAGCCAAAAACGAAATCGTGATCAGGTGTTGAAAGGTGTTTTCTGGGGTTGCCTCTGGAATGAAGGGAACTGATATGATGTGGTTTCTTTAGGATTAATCAGGATCTACTATACTGAGAGTTGTATGTAGGTAATTCATGCACAACAGCACAGATTTTCATGGCATTGAAGATTTTCACAAAGGCCACCATCAGGGACAAGCGAGCGCTAAGGATCATGGTGTTGATGATTGGAAATTAAAACAAGAATTTGAGCAGATGTGGGGTTCCAGAATGACCACTGAGTGGCAGCACTGGAAAATTGCTGGGAGGTGAACATGGAGGTGTAGGTGTGCTTAGAGGAGGATAATGTATTCTGGGAACTCACGAGTGAAGACCAGATTCAGTAATTTCACCTATACTTGTACTCCTTCCTACCTTGCTCCCCATAATATGTGGAGCATTTTTGCAATATTGGGTGTTCATATTAATTAACATGAACAAAATAAAGAATATTTTTATTATGTTAGTATTAGCTGTTGATTTATTGACCAAGACAATTGATAAACTGAGAAACAAGAGAAACCTCTTTAAACCACAGACACATGCCTAGGGCAGAAAAATCAAAGCACATTGAATGTTCAATTCAAGTTCAGTTTAACTAAGCAAAGTATTATTATGAAGTTTAACTAAGCAAAGTATTATTATGAAACAATAATTTCAATTAATTATAAACATATCTGATTAATCCACAAAAGAGATTTCCTATTACTTACAGTTGTTAATCATTTCCCAAAGATCAAATAAGCTTACACCTTACTGACTCACAGAAGAAAAGAAAGACTTTAGAGCTGCATGGATAAGTGTGTTGTGAGCAGGCAAGATAATTATTTGATTGTGTGTGTTGCACAAAGCAATTTCTGATAGTTCCCAAAAAAATAGTTTTAAGTATACCAGCACCATCGAGAAAAGCATTGTATTCAGAATGAAGGCAAAACTAAAAATAAAGAAAATTGTCATTGCTAAAAAAATAAATGTGCAACACATCCGCATGTATGTACTCTCTTTCTCTCTCTCTCTCTCTCTCTCTCTCTCTCTCTCTCTCTCTCTCTCTCTCTCTCTCTTTCTCTCTCTCTCTCTCTCTCTCTCTCTGTGGCTGACTTTCAAGCTTGCATTATTGGGTAAAATGAAGTTTGAGGATTCGTTCTTCATTCCAAAGTGGTCAGTTCAATCTTCAAGAGCTTTGTGTAAACTGTAGGCATCTTTATGAAAAACAAAAAAGGCTCTTCTTATGATTCTTTCGGCATTCCAGTGGCCGAAGTCACCGATTCTGGACAGCATCCACATCCCGAAATAATGCAGATTGTGAGTTGTTTTCTCCAGAATGGGAATTCACAATGGACCCAGGAAACGTATGTACCATATGTTCCAATATATTTTCCCATAGACACAGAATGGGTGAAACCCTTTGTTACATCTGGCCCTATATGTTTTTTTAACACTCCAAGCAATAGAAATCCACTGAGCCCTAGCTTTGAGCAGGTGATGCAGCAGCATTGTTTAGGTCTGTGGCAGAAGTGGCAGGGGCATAACGAGTAGAAGGGTCAACTGACAGCATGCAATGCTCCACCCATGCAGAAGGAGGAGAGCAGGCTGGAGCCAGCCACAGCATCTGCCCACAGTCCACCAGGTCCTATGTCGTGTCTGGTGTGTCTGGTCGTGGGAATACTAATTCTGTTTTCATAGGCCTGATAATTCTGGGTCAGGAGACACATAAAAACCTGTGATTGCGTGAGGTGGTATCTCTCTCAGGGTTACTGCTCTGGGTACCTTAAAATGAGAATAAAGGAGGTGAAAAGTCCAAAAGTCGATATAACTCACTAGTGCATACAGCCAAATGTCGGTTTCAGGCTTCTATCCCAAATAGAATGTCCGTATTGAGATGTACAATATTTTCTGGAGCTTCAGCAGGTTGGGTCAGACTCTATATCCTGACAAATATGCTTTGAAACTGGATAGCCTTGGCTCAAACCACTTTCAATGGCTGCTGCTTGATGAAGACTTGAATGTTGAGCTGTCTCCCAGATGGAAAACCCAGGTTGCAGGTCCAAATTTTAAAGCAAGGCAAGCATAGGTTTCCTTCATCAGATTTTCCTAAACTCTTCAGGAAAGTGCTACAGTCCCTGGTAAAAAGTCGGTTCTGTGTTTCTTAATTGGAGCTTTTTCGAGAAAGGACAAATTCACTCCACACAATAGGTTTAAATCCACCCAGCATTTCTAGTTCACTGCAAAACCAACACAACTGTTCTCCAAACCACAGTCTCCATGAGAAAGTGATCACCAGCAGAATGGCAGAGTATCCACAACGGTCACATGCCAATCGATGCCTAGAGGCTGAATGCAAGATAATATTTACAAGCCCCTATCATCGTAAATAAGGCACCCTTTCACGTTATACTTAGTGTGAAAGGATGTGGGCAATGGGTATTGTGGTGGGCGTTCTCCCGCAACACCCGTTGAATTTGATTTTACAAGGCTGGCGCAAATAGGAGGCATCATCAAAATTAGGACCAGCGAAAACCTGGTCTTAACATGGTGAAAAGAGGAGAAATGCTTCATTTCTCCTTGTTTTTGCTGTTTCGGTGTGCGCTGCATTGTGCAATATGAGGTGAACAATGATGAAGGGACACAAGTATGTCTACTAGAGTAATGTACAGTGGTACAGATTGATTATACAAGGTCATACTATTTCAGTTAAAGATGATGTTAAAAGATATTAAGGTTTCTTATGTATTATGTGGTTCACTGTTCTGCTACTGGTGCATAGTTTCTAATATGTTTTATGCTATTTTGAACTCTTTTTTCCTTGTTGAAACTAATGCTGCTGTTCTTTGCAGCAATTTGCACCATTCTTTGTTGATGAGTGGCTCTCTATTATGGCACTAGTTGGCTGATGCTCATCACTGTCATCTCCATCTTCATTCCCTGTTGGTGTCCCATAAGGTTGAGTCCCTGTGCTATCTGCTTTTCTCCCGCGACACTACCTCCCTAGATGACAGTCTTTCGCCCCACAGTTCTTCTACCCTTTCTACGTAGATGATACTCAAATAATTTTCGGTTTCTATTTCCACCCACGGATTTCAAGGTCAGACCTATGATCGACTAATAGCAATTCCATTTCCACTCTCTAATGCTGAATTGATCCCAAACTAGATTTATTCACTCTTCTGCAAAACTTGCACCTATCTCTCACACACATGCAACACCATCAGCCAGAAATGTTGGTAAAGATTTTAGCCCTATACATCCCACACAAACCTATGATTATGAAGCTGTTACTCTCACCAAACGCCATCAGTAATAAACGTTTGCATACACTGTAACATTGCTATGTGCATGGACTCCTCCCTAACTGTCATAGCAGTTGTTGCTAGGTCCCAATTTCTAAACACCTGTAAAATCTAGCACAGAGGTCCCATTAGACTCCAACTTCACTCATTCTCACCTTGGATACAGGTTAAACTTTACCTTAGGACCTGCTACAATTTCCCTAGAACCGCATCTTCAACATTCTACTGTTATCAAGATGGCTGATTTATTTTCCAGCCAAAAACAGAACAGCAAACAAACTAATCATCTTTTTCTCCTCAATTATGAATGAATTATCGCCTCATCAGGAGCATGCCCTCTACTTTACCATCATCAGTCAGTAATCCCACGCTCAGCACCATCATTCAAGACTCCTTTTGTGATGCCTAAGTTCTTGTCATTTAACCTACTCAGACCTTTTCAGTCGAACTCAATGGCCCCCGAAATATGGACCAGATGTATCAAGAATAGCTTTTGCGATTCTTAAATATCTAATTTTACCGACTCGCTATTTAAGAATCACAAAATGCAATGTATGTAGGATTTGCAAAAAAAACTTGTGAATCCTATATATTCTTTAATAGAGAACCGCAAATTGTGATTTGCTATTAAGGAACACCATCCCATTCATTCCTATGGGCCTAGAGGCCCATTGGAATTAATAGGACTGCATTTGCAATTTGTGAGTACCAAATAGGTAGTCGCAAATTGCGCAGGCAGTTTCAAGGGTGCAAGGGTGCCAAAAGGACACCCTGTTGCACCCCTGAAATATGCATGTATGCACATGTGGCACACATACATGCCCTCAGGGCATGTATGTGTGCCGCATGCCACTTAAAACAATGCTAAAAAGTGCATTTTTAAAGGAATTAGCAAATTGCCACCAAATAGAAGATGGTGGTAATTTGCAATCCCTTAAAGCCAGTTCACAATTCTTTCTTGCTTCCTGCATTGCATTTAAGGAATCGCAAATTGCAATTCCCTAAATGCATTCACAAAATAGGTTATCGCAAAAATTGCAATCACCTATTTTGCAAATGCCTTTTGGGATGATACATCCCGAAAGGCTTTTTCTCGTTCGCAAATGGCCGATTGTGTGAATCACCCCAATTGCGAACGGGAAAACTCTTGATACATCTGGCCCTATGTGTATTGTGTTCTATTTGACGCTAACACAAAGGTTTTCAACCCGGTATATATGTGTCACCATTTTAGCATGTGCACAGTAAGAGCTATCAGCAATGTTTTATAGCTATCTGGAACAGAGAGTGTAGGTGGGACTGCAAATCATGGAATCTGTCAAAAGGTATATTTGTGTTTCTAATTTCAGAATATGGGGCAGTGCACTGATTCTGCATGTATGAACATTGTGTGAGCAAAAAATCTCATGGTCAAGAATTTGCAGAATCCTGATTCAAGTGCAAAGAGAAAGTTCTGTCCAAATTGTGGTTTGCCCCAAAGTTGCAATGAAGACTAATTGCACCACTAAAAATATGTACAAAATATTAGTAAAATCAATAATTATCTTCAATATTCAAACTGAAAACTGACAGTGCGAGAATGAACATTGTGGGAATGCCAGTTTGCCCTGCTGGAGTGTCCAAGAGTCATGTGAGGATAACTGAGAGCAAAGAACTTTTAGGTCGAGCCTGGGCAGCACATGCGCTGCTCTGCAAGGCATTCTGTATTAGAGTATGGACTTTAAGCTCCACCCACTCTCCACCCAAATTTTCAATGGCTTGTGTGATTGTCCTTTGTAAATGCTGGCTTCTGATTCGTTAATAGGCTTGTTAGTCCCTCCTTGGTAACGCCTTGTCTTCATGTGTATCCTCCCATAAAGACAGGCCCTTTTACTTCTGTTGTTACTCGCTATGTCTTATTTAGACTGTAAGCACTATTTTCTTTAATGAGTTTCTCTTACTGCAGGCACAGCGCGCCATGTGCACTTTCACTTTCCAAGTGCCCCGGACAATGGCGGTCGCTTCATTGAAATGAAATAGGTCTCACATTAACTAGAGTTTGAGCTATTGGCATTGTAAATAACAATGCCTTTTATATGTGTGTTAATTATCAAAACAGATACAAAAAAAACAATGTCATTTACAATGCCCATAGCTTAAACTCACGCAAATGCGAGACCTATTGCATTGCAAATGCTTGTTTTCTTGTAATTCTAGGTTCCTGATCAGCTATGTTTTCCAGAGTAGAGGCTCACAACCTAGCCCTAATAGCGCTCTCATACTTGCAGAGCTGCAACGTGGAACTAATGTAAGGAGATGTATCGTGGAAAGGAGCTAATCTACATTCATACCTGTTCAAAACTGGCTTTTGTGAAAAGGTGTAAGCTTGATATTAACTCCAAAAAGTGTTATTTGTAGAACTGTTGAAACCAAAGAAATAAAGGTTCAAAGGTTTCATCGCCACCATATTTACTGCTTTTTCCGGCGGATGGTCTTTCCATCCGCAGCGGTGCCCCTCGCCATACTGATATAGCGGGGATGAAAAAGGATATTTGCTGGGCGGATCACCACCACCGGGCCGGCGGTGGCGATCCGCCAGATATCCTAATGGGCCCCAAAGTGTTCATTTGAGTAATGGTCACTGCCACTGTTTTGGGTTCTAAGTAGCTGAACAGTTAGAGAAGCAGTATGTTACCATCGAAGAAAGTAGTAAATGCTTGTTTGTTACAGGAATCTAAAAGATTATGCTGCTTTTAGAGATGTAGAAGCATTTGATGTTTCAGAGGTAATAACAGAGCACCACAATACAGTTAGCTAAGCATGAATCAAAATAGCCACGTAAAAATATGATCGGGCACAACTAAACAATGAAAACAGAATACAACACAAAAACCACAACCAAGGAACATTTCAATGCAGTAATGCATCAGGAAGTACAACAGTTCACATGCAACATAACACATAACTACCACAATAAAATTCTATGGTATAACACAAAACAAAAACAAGACATCACCACCACAACACATCATCACAATCTAAACAAAATGGAAAATACAACATAAAAATGCAGCATGGCATGACACACAATAACAGAGTTACATGCTATAACAACGGAATAATGACACACAGAACACTACAGATTGCAATAATATATCTCAATAATAAACAGTGCAATTATACAACACAAAATGGTATCACAAAACATGCAACACTGAAAAACAAAAAAAAGGAGAACCTAAGACAACCCAATTGCAAATTTGTGAACTTGGTTTGCATTGCATGCTGTGCTTTATTGGTGTGCTGATGTACTGTCGAGTTATTTTTGTGCTGTCGTGTTTTTATTTCATTACATTCTTTGGTGTATTGTGGTGGAATACATTTGTTGTAATATGGTGTTGTGTTTTGTGATGTAGCTGTACCTCATCTCCAGTTTGTTTCTTTAAATATGCACAATTAATCTTACCCTCCACCGCCACATTCAATAATCTGTCTTTTACAATACAGTGGTAAAAGTATTTCGAAACAAGCAATGCCTGACGTACCACCAGAGACAAGAGCCAGGCATAATTATTTTGTGATTCTGCACCAGGGCTATGGAACCCTGTTTACTTTTTTCTCTAATTTAATGATCTTTGATACCAGAGGGAGCAAGAGAGAGCCTGAGCTACCAAAGGGCAAATTAGGGGCAGCATCTCGTACCCATGACTACTCCTTATTTGACATCCGTGTAGAGACCTGGCAGGCTAGGGGATCTTTTTCTGCTTTTACTTCCATGCCTATGTCTATGTGATTAAGGGCCATATGTACGACCATTTTTTGCAGTTGCAAACAGGAAATCTGCTTGTTTGTGACCCTATTTTGGAAGTTGGTAACCTATTACCAACTCACAAAATAGGGTTTGCGACTCGCTATTATGAAGGGGCGTGTCAAGGGTGTCCTTTCCTAATAGCGAGTCACACTTCAATGTTCGATTGTTTTGTGGCAGTAATTGCAGCCACAAAACACTCACAGTTTACCACTCATTTCAGAAAGTTGAAAAAGCCACTCATAAACGGGAAAGCGTCCCCAGGGGACCCCATCCCTATTGTGCTGGCAGCAAAAATACTTTTTAAGAGCAGGCAGTGGTACCAGGGACCACTGTCTACTCTTAAAAAATTGTAACAGAAACGTTTCATTTAGTTTTTTTAAATGGCCCGTTTCCCTGTAAAGATAACGGGCTGAATTTTTAAAAAATTGCTTTATTTGAAAAGCAGTCACAGACATGGTGGTCTGCTGGCCCCATCAGGCCACCATCCCTGGGCATGCTAGCCATTCCCAATGGCGTCACAAATTGCATCTGCCTCATGTATATTAATGAAGCAGGCAATTTGCGACCCCATTAGGACTAGCAAACAGAGTCTGTTGTGAACCAAATTTGCGAGTCGCAAAACACCACAATTTGCGACTCGCAATTGGAAGGGTCAAACATCCGAGCCCAAGAGTATGAGAAATAAAATAACTTGTCATCAAAAGAATGCAAAAGAATAAAAAGGTCTTACAAAGCATTTTAGGCTTCTGTCCTATCATTAATTAAAACAAGCTCTCTAGTGCTTTTCCAGGACAAGGTGCCAAACCAGTCATCGGATATGTTCAGGGAAGAAGTGTTCAGGCCTTTTGAGGTATCTGGCACACTCTACAAAGTAATATTGTACCATGTGCATTGCTTTATAAACCACGACCCACTCCCAGGGAGTGCACTGCTTTGTTTCCAGCAGCGGACTCCTGGATTCAGTGGAAAGCAGATGGCGACATGCAAAGAAAGCACAATTTATGACACCAAACTCAACTATTATTAATAGATATGTCAGAGATGTGCATGAGGAAAATATTAACCATTAAAAATGGGAGAGATCCACCTTACCAGACAAATATGAAGGCATACCTGCGAGAAGGAATTGGATTGTCTAGGGCAATGAGAAAGAATTATGGAAGCTGAGGACTTATAGTTCCAGTGGGACTGGCCTGCTAAGTTCAGGCGTTTTGTTTTTGAGCTAGAGATCGACAAGCACAGTTTTTTTTCATTTCAACAATTTTGGTCTCTGCAGTAGTTTATTTAGTTCACACTGGCCTCTCCCACAGGTTGTTCTGACGAAGGAACATGAGGCATGATGTGCGAAAAGGGCCTGGGGCGCAGGTGGGAGGGGCATCATTATTGTTGCAGGTTCAGTGGCACCAGGGCTGAAAGATCTAAAAGGCTCACTCATGGCACCCAAGTTAAGGATTTCTTTTAATATTTAACAATTGAGCTAAAACCATTTCCTAGCTTGGACTGTTGCCCATGGCAGCGATGTAATGCCATTTACTGGGGGTGAGAGAGCGCCATTGACAACAACAGAGAGTGATAGCAAATTTCCCAAGATTTCCCGCAAAGTAGCAAAGGTAGTTGATGTGCTTTCTTGGGTGAAAGGGAGAGGGCAGAAGTGCACCATATTTACAAAGATATTGCGCAGCTCAGTTCTCTCCTTGCGCTGGCTCACTTTGTGCTGCCTATTGCCAGTGCAGGCACCATTGTGCCATGGTGCAACAGTGCCTGTGTTAAGGTCAGGATAAGTTTTGTGCATGAAGGAGCACCTCTGTCCTCTTACTCTTTATATATGTGCTGTGCAAATGGAGATATTTCTCCTCTTTATGCCAGCTTTGGGTAGGTGCACCATTACCCATGTTTACAATTCTTTGTATGTATGGGTTTGTGAAAAAATCCATAAGTGGATGCACAGAAATGCCCATGCTCCACCCGTGTAATGCCTAGCTGACGCAAGGTGATGTAAGGCAGCAATATACGCTGTGTTGCATTAATTTTTCCTTTTACAAAGGCACGCAAATCTGGCTTTGCACGGCTTTGTAAATCCCAAAATAGATTTTACATCGTGTCTGCATCAAAAAAAGTGACCCGTCCCAGACAGTAAATCTTAGTAAATCTGGATTTAGGATTTTGTCAAGCGCCTCACGTGATTCTGTTGCTTTAGTCAGCTTTAGGCGCAGGGTAATCTGAGGGATGCTGTGTCTGAAACCCGAGGCTTTGAGGTCTGTCACCGGGGGCATAGGACTGCTGTCCGAGGGCCTTCGTGCCAGGGTGTAACCAGAGAGATAGCTCTTCTCTTTTAGGCAACGACACGTGCTGCTTCAACAGAGAGGAGAAGGGCAGATCGGGTGTTCTATCGCGCAGTTCTCAGACGAGTGTTTTACCTCGACAGAGAGATGGCTCGTTTTGTGAGAAACCACCTTCGATCAGAACCAGTTTGATGGGCTATAATTCTGTGCAGAGTCACTCACTGATCTATACGTCACGGTGTCCCGTGAGCAGGAATTCCATAGCATAAATTACGTAGTATAGCAGCCGGTTAACAGAAACTGGTTTTTCAGTTGGTCATTCTCAGGCATAGTCAGTCATCAGCAGATATTTTGGAGCACTGCAAATAATTGGTAGGCTTTAGGTGATAGAACAACTGATGGCCAGGCATTTATTGGAATCCTAACATATAAATACATTTGTGGCAGTTATGTGTCTATAGACTTCCGATGGCCCTGTAACTGGCGCGTATGCTTTCATTGACACTGTCAGTTAATGGTAGGTATTTGGTGGTACAAGAGTTGATGAGCATAAAAGAAAAAACATAGCCTCAACTGGACAGGCATTTTATGGCGGAGAAAACGATGGGCTGATGTTCAGTAACTGTCACCCTCGCATTTCGTGGACTAGCAAATTAATGACATACATTAAGTGAAAAATTAACTCCTGGACAAAAATTGCACATTATCTGATAGTCAATTATACTATGGCACCAATTGGCAGGCCATACGTAAAACACTATGGGGGAGATTTACAAAAAAGTCATGCAACGCAGCGCAGCCCCCCACGAGGCTGTGCTGCGTTGCGCAACAGGGAGGTAGCAGGAGAGAGTCATATCTTCAGAGAAATGGCTCTCTCCTCACCTTTCCCTTGCGCTGGTGCTGATTTCAGCAGACATGCAACATACACACACCTTTGGGGGAACATCCTTTACAACGCGGATGTTACCCCGCACTACAGTTACGACGCGTCTTTTACAACGCAAGTCGTAACCACGACTTGCGCTGGAGGGCGCTCAAGGACAAGGAGTAGTAGATTTACTATTCCAACACCTTCCCTACTGTACGTAGGCTGGTGTTGGAATAGTAAATTCAACAATTCTAAGTCCAGCACCCCTACAGCGCAAGTCGTGGTTACGACTTGCGTTGTAAAAAACCTGTTGGTAATACCACGCGTTGTACCGTCATACATCCCACCTTTGCGCCATAGCAATGGGGTGTGTGCATAAGTCTAGCATGGGTTTTGTACCGGAAGGGTCCCTTTCTTGCACAAAATACTATGCCCAAACACAATGGAATGCTTTTCCGACTTTGTATGTATTCTGCAAATTGCCACACGCATGCAAAGTTGAAGAAGCACAGAGAAATGAAAGCATTTCTCCTTTTAGCACCTCCTTTGAAGGGGCGTTATATTTTGGGGCAAAACCATATCTATAAATCTTTGTGAATATGGCTTTGCCTCAAAAGACATGGTGGTTGCCTGGGAATGCCCATGTTCCACCTATGTAAGACCCCCTCATGCTAAGTAACGCGAAGCAGGGCTTCGCACAGCTTTGCGCTACTTTGAGAGTGCTTTCCAGCGCAAAGCAAGTTCTGTGCTGGAAAGTAAATAGCAAAACAAACATTTCACGCTGGTTAGCACAACTTTTGTGATGCTAACCCAGCGCAAAATATTTGTAAATCTCCCTCTTTGTGAAAAGGCACACCAACGGTTTCTGAAAGCGGGACGCGTGTGAGACTACGACTCATCGATCACCGACTTGATTCTACAGAGCGGTGCCTTCTAATTAAATTACTTGGATAGAGACTACTGCTCTTCCGGTATAGTCAACACTTGTGCACTGATTGGCACCCTCTTTAACATTTAAATCAGATAATGACCACTGCTTTTCCGTCATAGTCCATATACCTAGAGGAGCCCATTCGTAAGGCCCTTTCGGTGTTTTTAAATTTTGACTCATCTGGCTCTAATTGAATATTGAACTAGATTGAAGGGACTTTTTTAACAATTGACTTCACGTCCTGTAGAGGGTCTGATGGACAAATCTGTTGTTTCAGATTCAGTTCCTTGCTCATCCTCATTTGAAATAGATGTTTACACCTATGATTTGTAGGTTGTTTTATATATCCTCTATCATGGTGTTTTGTTGTATTTGAATGTACCCTTCTTAATTCTGTTTATATAAAAAATTGTGTACCTTGGAAAAAAAGATATACCGGTGTCGGTAAATTTTCTGTCATTGAATATTTTTGTCTTTGTGCCATGCTCCCTTCAGCTTGGCGGTTTGGGGTTTGCCTTTCGTGGGGCCTGGGTGTTCTCTTTCTCATTTCTCTGGTTGGATGCCTTCTTAGTGTTGCTGTCGCCTTCTGCTTTCCAGGGTTCCAGTTTCTGGGCCTTTGTTGTGCCTGTTTCTCGCTGGTTGGTTTGGCCTCTTGGGTCTTTTTTTTATGTGGCCTCCTCGCTGTCCTTCTGTTGTTGGCAGCCTTTGGAGGTTTCTTGATGGGTGCTCCTCATGCCTTGGTGGTTCAAAGGTTCCTGGTGTGTGTTTGCTGAACTCTCGGTGGTGGCGATGTGGGTTATTCCTGGGGTTTTTTATGCCTTGGTTGTCTCCTGCTTGTTTTGGGGAGAAAGTGGGGGGGGCGGGGGTGATCATGCATTTTTGTGGGGTGCTTTCAGGGCTGGTTGCTCTGCCTGTTGATCCCTGCGATTCTCCTTCAGCAGGTTACTGTTTTTGGTGTGGTTTTCTGGGTGTGCTTGAAGATTTTGGAAGGCTGGGTTCATGGCTTTGGTATTCTCCACTTGCCATGAATGGGACGAGGACTAGAGGGACCTGGGGGTAATGCCCTATTACTTACCAGTAATCTTCATTACTCCTGGTTCCACTGTCCTCATCCCATTCATTATGCCTCCACCCTCCTTCCCAGATGGCCGCCTTCCTGTTGGGGGCTTGGTAATTCAGGCGGAATACTGGGTAAATACTGCTTATGTACTCCCAATGGGAGGAGCGAGGTTAGGGTTCAAGGATTCCTCTTTTCTTTTTTTTTCTGTTGGGAGATTGTTATCGCCACTTGTCATTTGTCATGAATGAGATGAAGACAACAGGACCAGGAGTAATGAAGATTGTGAGTAAGTTATAGGGCATTACTTATTATTGTGGAGAAGCATATTTATTATTAAGCCTTAGGGGTCGTTCGAAAAGCATACCAAAAACTTACAATCGGGCTTTCTCTGCTGACGCTCCAAGAATAAGAAACTCTCTCCCACCTGGCATCAGAAGAACCCCCTCTCTGACTCGATTCAAAAGTTAGGTCAATACCTTCCTCATCGGTCAATTTCAAAATTAAACCTGACTTCCAACTTCACCAAGGCCCAGATCTATAGCCGTCTATTGCCTCCCTTCGGATTATCTAGTTACCCCATCAGAAACTTGGAGCCTTGTCTTGATCATTTGTAAATGTAATCTGTAATATGTTATTGTGTTATGAGTATTTGGATATGTAATCTGTAAATACATGCCCTTATCTCCCTCATGTATCCTGCACCTTGTCCCCTACTACTCGATCAGTAATTGGCTGATGTTAAAACCATTCTGTTTATTGCTATATTTTCCTGGAAAGCGCTCTGATACCCTAACGGGTCAAGTTTGCGCGCTATAAAACTCATAAATAAAATAAATAAATAAATAAAATGAATACCGAACGACTTCCGGTCCGAAATGCTTTCCAGAAGACTCGGATTGGGAGAGTCCGACCGAACGAGTATGATGCATTTGAATGCATCTGGATATGATGTGTACCAAACACGAACACAGGCTCGCATTGACAAAAGGGGTGGTTGGGGATAATCGTGCACCCTGTGGCAGGTACCCAATGGTGCCTACCACACTGTGCATGGCTTGGAAGAGGAAACCCATGGGTATTCCCTCAGGCCCAATTTGTAGAGCCCCAGGTGAAGGTGGGCCTGCTACAGGCCCCCAAAGACCAATTCTAGCAGCCTTTTTGTTCCGGGCAAACCAAATTGGAAAGACTGTCCGAATCGTTCACCGTACTTGCTCGCTTGGAAAAACTAGTCCATAGAGCTGTAAGATTCAGCTCTGGAAGGCTCTATCTCTCCGAATGCCTTCCAATTCAGTCAGCGCTAAGGGTTTCCAGGCATCGTACTTGGTCATTTGAAACTGTGAACGATTCGGTCGGTAACAAGGGCTCCGGATCGGTTTAGGCAAAGCCGAATCCGATTCGGAGCCCTTCCGACCGAGATCGAAATCAACATCATAATGTTATTCCGGTTCACATCCACTCAAGCGTACCTCCACTCGCTCTCGAACCAGCTGTGACCAATTTATGATGGAGCAAAGTTGATATACGCTTCTTAAGCAAACAAAATATGAATACATACCATGGGGGAGTGGTATTCGGAAGTGATGCCGCTAACTTGTTCCTTTGAAATACTGATTCGTAATAGTTTCATCAACCCATTTAACAATTAGTTAAACCTTTTCTAAATCATTAAATGGACTTTGTATTATTTAGAAAATGTTGAAAGCTATAACCGTTAGTACATAAGGCCCCTTGTGTGGCCACATTTTCACCCACTACATAATCTAGTAATGAAGGAGTGAGGAAGATGAAAATTACTTACAACAAGCCTGCCCTTGAATGTATATGTCTGCTGGTATTGGAGCAGAGACTGTACATGCTGGTTCCAGAAGCACACGCCTGAAGATAAATTAGATAGAAAAGTAATAGCTTAAAGCCAGACAAGACTAAATATAAATTAGGAAAGCCAAACACAATCTGCATGATGTGAGTAAAAGTTTGATGTGCATTAAAGTCTCTGATTTTAATTTGTAATGTCTTGGGCCCTGATTGCTATGTGTATGCTATCTTTTAATTTTGTATCCCGCCCCATCTGTATATTAATTTAATTGGTGCTGCCTTTAAGTTTTAAGATTACAGAAAGCATGCTAACCAGAGTTCATGCTTTGTTACCCAGGGTTAGAACTTGCCTAATGATGTAGGATAGGAGGCATCTACTTGGTGTGATTATTTTGCCCCTGCTTTTGGCATTGACTCTTTGGTTTCTACCATGTTGGTACAGGAAAGAAACTAGGTCTAGGCAGCAAACTTATGTTACTGCCCATTTAATGTAGTGAGCTGGCTGAGGCCATGCATAGACAGATTAATCAATGATGGCAAGCTGCAATCAACAAGATCAAATCAAGACAGTCCATTGAGGGACCACAGATATGGTATGCAAAATACAAGTGTGCCATTGATTATTTCAGAGGACAATGCTGGGAACAGGAGAGATTTGTTTAGGTTGTACTAGCAACGTGGGTGTGAAGAAGGTCTATGCATAAGCTGGACGTGTGATACCTCAGTATCAATGAGTTGTGTCACTGCAAATATGTATTTCTTAATCAATGAAGCAGCTACACTTACTAGGTGGATAGTTAACTCTGGAGCCAATGGTACTTTTTTCATATTTGAAGAAATTAAAGTCCAGTATGACCATTTGTGTGAGACCATATCACAAGAACATGAAATGAATTGTAGGAACTGAAAGCCTTATCTATGATGTACTCCTTGAAATTGCATTTATCTCCACAGCAATACATCAACTGCCCCATTGAAGTGTAACTGGACAGGACCTGTTTGATAAAGATGATGTTTACTGACTGAAAAATGGATTTACAAATTGATTTGAAGGGACTAGCAGTTTACTCCACTCCAAGATGGCTGCTCCCTGTTAGAATATGTCTTGGGGCATGTTTCTTAATGGAGGGATTTAAGATGAGCTGACCATGATGACTGCTCTTCTTTGAAGCACTGTCGCAGTGCAGTCTACCGATGTCCGTTGCCGACCCATGAAGCATTTCAGCTGCCCTCCTTGCAGCGTCCAAATTGGTCACTGCCTTCAGGGTCCTCGGGCCCCATGTGGTGTAGGGGATGGGACTGGTTCGACTGATTGGTGGGTTTCCTTGCTCACTCAAAGGTGGCCACCATCTTGGTGCAGGCTTGCTCGAAGGTGCAGATGCACCTCTCTCTTCCTGCTGGAAGCATAGGTTGGGTCAGCTGTGATGCCTGGGGCAGAACTGCCTCATAAACACTTTCTGGAATCCTCAGAGATGCTTTCTCATACCCCGGGTATGAAGGGTCACTTTTGGAAGAGATCCCCCCTGCTCTCCCTCGCGTGATGCAACCTTTATTGACAGTGACCTGGTGAACCTCTTCATCCTAGCCCTGAGATGCCACAATTTGAGACTAGGACTCTTGCTAGTTTATATGGCACTCTGCAGTGGATGCTTGCCCTGAGAGGTGATGCGGAGACAGTAGGTGTCTTGGGGCCGCACTTTGCCATCCCTCTTCCTCGATTGACACTGTATGTCTTTCCTTCCAAGACATGAGCATCCCATCGGTGAGTGGACCTATCAGTGCGCTCAATCCCTGGCCCCCAGAGTTGCCTCATTCTCTCCCTCTGGTGCTGCTCTGAGAACATAATTTTGTCATAAACCCATGGTCTTCTGTGGCCGCAGGGCCTTCTCTTTGAGGTGCACCAAGTCTCTAGTGTCTTCAGTCTTGCTGGTACCCCAGGGGGGAGACAGCTATGTTATTGGATGTTCCTTGTCTGACAATTAAACTCTTATTCCTACTCTGAGCCTGTGCGGCTCTCCAGTGCTGTAGGATGTGAGGCGGCTATGTCCAAGCAGATGATATTTATCACCCTTCTGCTGGGAGCCAGCACCACTACTTACCTGCTTTTCTCCATGCCCTGTACTGAGCACCCCTCCTGTCATGGCAGCCTTCTTGGTTCAAAACAACTCCTGCCATGCATGTGCAGTTATTGATGGACTTTGTGAACTCTGGCTACTACTTCCACTTGGCCTATGCAGACCCTCAGTGGAGGTTGATTCTACAATGCTAAGACAAGTGAATCCTGATTAATCATCACTCCTGCATTCTGTTGCCTCAGAACCACAGACCAGCAATTGCTGGTTTCTAAAGCAGTCAACCCCACTGAACCAGCTCAAGTGACATCTGCACCAATACCGGCGGCCTTGGAAATGGATGCACTTCTGAGGTAAATCTCAGCGATGGTATCAAAGCTGTTGGCCATCGATTCTGAAATGACTGATCATACCTTGAAGGTGAAGTCGCTGCCCCTTGGAGAAGGAGGGCATGGCACTTTTTCTACAGGACTTGCTCCCAACCATTCTCACTTTCACCTGCTCCCAACCTCTGGAGTTTTTAAATGCTCACCGTATTCGCGTCTGTTCTTCTACCCAGTGTGCCTTCCCATGGCCGATCATTGCCTGCACTCTTCGACTTCTGCATACCATGTAGTGTAGTTCCTATAGTCCCAATAGGCTCTGCGCATTGGAATAATATCTTCAGTAGTGTAGACGTAGGACTGAGGTTAACTAGGTCTCTACTGACTATATTAGACTTAAATTTTTTTGCCAGCTAGCTCAGAGTTCACTAGAAACTTTCTCGAATAAGCGAGGAGGAGTTTAACCTCCCTGGATAGACAAGAAGGGATTTAGTTTGTCACAACCATAAAACATGACAACTTTGCTCTCCCTGAATAAGAGTATATCTCTAGAGTCGTGTGAAAACAAAAGACAGCTATTTCACTCAGTCAAAGGTGCGTACTTAGTTTCACCAGATTGCAGAGAAAAAGAGAGACGGGCGTTTTCAATAAAAGGTGTTATTTATTGAGCAGTCTCTTTCCTCATACAAGAGAAATGAATTGCTACAATTGCAAAACTTATAGTTAAGTAAAGTGCATACAGTAAAAGCAGGATTATAAAATAATACTGTAAAAGCATTGATATGGTTTCTTAGCCATATGATACTTTAAAATGGATAAAATAGATACATACATATATACATTGACTAATCATACTCAACTGGTGCTTCTAACTACGCCTACCCCGGTGTACCTGACCTAAGCCTAATACGTGGGAGGGAGTAAGTAAGTAGCAGTTTAAGTTAAGTTTGGTTTGCCAAGAATCTGACTCAAGAATTCTCTGTAAGGGTTTAGTCAGTTCAGTACCTGGGTATTAGAAGGCAGGAGGGCTGGTATCTCTCTCTCAGGACTCGGTATCCCAGTCACCCGCAAGGGTAGGCTGGAAACGCTGGAGGCTGGATTTCTCGGAAGAGAAAAGACAGCGTCTTTCTCAGCGCGTCAAAAGGGAGGGGCAGCGTCCGTGGGCTCTCGCATCAGCTGGGGTCTTCGGAAGTAGTAGCTGCTCTGCTCCAGGATTACCACCGCGTGTTTGCTTAAGGCAATGTTGGTATATTTATACCTGAAAGGTGCCGGGGTTGACGTAAGGATGGACATAAGACGTCAATAAAGATGTCACTAAGAACTGGTCGTTCTTACAGTGCTTTACAGGAGTTCTCGGACTAAATCAAAACAATAGCAGCTGGGATTTCCCAGGTTGCTGGAGGCTTGGATTTGTTTAAGAACTCGGTGTGCTTTCTAGGGGGCTGGAGGAATAGGCTTGCTTAATGTGACAGCATGTGCTATGAGCGGATTATGAAAAAGGGTTTCTATGCCGTTGCAGAGATATTATTGATTTATAACCGGACAAGGGCAAGGAATAGAATATTGATTCAGGTACCTAGATAAAACACACTACACCCACTCCACGAATTCATGTCCATAATTACTAAACTATGCAATAGTAAACATATCTACCGGTGCATGTGTATACCGATCCACCCCAAAATACATTATTTTGCATCTGAAATGGTATATGCGAAATACACGAAAAATGAGTATAGGTACTGTACGCTTTCAAGCAGTGTAAACATTCATTAAAAAGGATGCACATATATCTCAGCATGAATGATTTGCGAAAATTTACACATGAAATGGCTCTTAATACAGAAAAGAAAAGTGTGAGACCTTTCCATCATATATAAATACAATCTTTGTAAATATGCTAGAGGCTGAGGTAATATATTGTCTCTAGAGTTCCTAAAAATAGAAGCTCTGTTCTCTAAGAATAGTTCTACTTTAAGCAGATGATGAGTGTCAAAAAAAGTAAATATTTTGGAATCAGGGAAAAATAGTTTCGTTTTCAAGGGAAGAAGTCAAAACAGTTCCAAATATTTTCAGAAGCTTTTGTTTTTCAAAGCTGAAGGCCAAATTCAGAGTTCAGGAAAGTTGGAAAATGCCGCAACTGTGCAATCGTGAGCATGATTGCTATCATCGATGACAGGATCAGCAGTGCTCACAGAGGGTCATACCTGGTTGATGCTGCTCTCATCTTGCACTTCACTACCCTTCAATCGCAGTGGTGAAGTCTCAACGAATGCCGTCATCAGGATGGGTAACCGCTGGGGACAACACGATGCATGAGCCTTTACTGGGTTCAGCAAAGTATCTGTATCCAATGGTACTTCTGATTGTAGTGTAAGACAGACGTCTAACACGCATTCTTCTCCGCACAGCATACATCTTAACACAGGTAAGATACAATTCTGCCAGATGGGTCTGAATGAAAGAAACCAGGTCATATTCAGATCTCTTAGCCGGGCTAATCCAAGGACTTTAGTAATGCGGTCCCGATAGCGTATTTCTAGGATCGTTTCTTCCATTGTTGCTGGAGTCTTGTCTGTGACATGGCTTGCCATAACGAAGCAGGAGAGTCAAAAATAAAATGCCTGCTACGAGTCCAAACAGGAGTGGAAGGCCGCCAAAGAGTGAATGGACAAAATTAGGAAAGATGCCCAGGACTGCTTTGAATGGTGTCAACAGTCCCGAAAAAATTGACTTAAATACACTCGCGATACCATTCGTATCAGAAATGTTTAAGATTTCATTTAGCATTTCTGCGAAGTGTAGGGGGCAATTTGTTGATAAAAGGTTATGAATCTCTGCCGTTGTCCTTGCAACTTGGAGATCATACGTTTCTTTTGATGACGTCAAGTGCACTGGCGTCTGTAGAAGAACAGACTTCATTCTGCTTAAAGTATCAATTCGAATAGAAGAGATTTTCAGACTGGGCCAAATTTCTGGAGTGTCGTTGGGATACAATACTAGCTCACAGCAAGTGACCCTGGATGTTACACGAGATAAGCTTTTCCTGGCACCAGGCCACAACATCTGTGGTCCACAATTAGAATGTAGCTCCCGTTAGAAAGCCGTCTAAAGAATGGCTCTATTCGAGTTGCGGGTGTGCCAAGCTGGTGACATGAAAGGTTATTTGAAGTCCCCTCACAGGACCCATGCAAATTTATGCCCTGACACAGAAGTATACCACTTAGTGATTTTTCACAATTATTACCACTAAGAAATACATTCTGTCCTTTTTCACTATAACATGTGTGAGTGTAAGGTAATTTCCATGATGACTTGATGTATCCTTTACCCAACCTTTCATACTGGCCTGCCTGTATATATTGTTGGCAGTATCGAAATTGGAAAGTCGTTATCGGAATAGTTATTATCCCGTGTATTATCCATTCAATGACAGGTCGTTCTGACATTGTCAATGGTAATCTCTCAAGTTTTTCAATGCTCAGAATTGTATATTCCGCTCCCTTTTGTGCCAAGCTGATTTGTATATCAGTAAGGTTAAAGATAGAGAATAATGACGTTGTGTTGATTAAACGCCAAGGCACGTAGCCTGAACGCAGATTTTGTAACGTCCAGCCAAGCTGTACAATAGAACGTAATTGGGACCGACCATGCTGTAACATTAGCATGTCCTGTTCTATTATATCGATTGCAGATGATACAATACTGTCCAGTGAATATATTCTGGAAGACAGAGTCATTAACCCATTGTCCACAACAGAAAGTGATTTTTCCAAATTAATACGGTCAATTTCCCGTATTGTCTCTGCTGTTTTAATTTGAGTTACTTTCCAAGCTTCGTTATAAGCTGCATATATAGAGGCCGCTATGAAACGTTTTTGACGCTGTTTGCGTGGTCCCATAAGGAAATCACGCAAGTCAGCACCTTCTTTAAGTAAAGTTAAGTGTTGCTTAATTTCTGCCAGTGTGGATGTATGTAGCCATTCGAGGCATAGTTTACCCACACGGTATGTTGTTACAATCCCTGGATGTTGTCGCTGGGAGTATCTAGGGTCTGGCCTGGTCAATTTGAACCCCTGTATTTTGTTCAGGAATCTATCTTGACAGTTATTTGTGTCTGTGGGCCAGATCAACCATTTCTTCCAATCAGGATGTGTTCTGTTTTGGTTAAAAATATGGGCTACGTCTATCTCAACATCTGTAGTGCTATTACTATCAGGTGATGGCTTTGGAATAGACGGTTTGTTTAAGTCTTTAATTTTGGCTAGGCCAAGACAGGTTGTTTGTTGAATTGTGTCATTCAAAAATATAATTTGTTCTGGGATCATGCAGGCTCTGAATAATGATTCTATACCTTGGACTTGCCAGTCTTTAGTACCCCAGATTGTTTTCGTTTCAATGTTATTTAATCAAAACCAAATGTATTCATTTTTTCATAAAACGATTCTGAATAGATTAATTTTGTATTTGTTAGCATGGTTTTCATTCCTGTCTTATTTAACAGTTTAAAATAAAATGTTTCTGCTTCACTTGTGTTAAACCCTGAGAAGTATGGGAATTTCTCATAGAATGTTTTTGAACTACCTTTTGGTGGAGTCGCACAATGTTCCCATTCCCATTGATTATAATTTAAAACATTTCTAGGCTGAGCAGATTTATGCAAATAATGGTTACCATAGTGGTTGTAGCAGTACATCTGATCATAATTCGATGAACCCTGTAAATAATCATGTTCTGTAAAATTTGCTGACATAACTAAGTCTGACATCATATCATTAATACTTTCAAAGTCCCAATCATCAGAGAATGTACTCGGTTTTACAAAGTCACTTAATGAAAACTTAAATTGATGAGGATACTTCAAGAGTTGGACCGGGCCATATATATCGTAATCTGTTTTGTCCCATGCTACCCCACCGGGTAATGGATTGGCTGTAAAGTTTACTGAGGAAAGTTCTCTTTTCTCGATGTGTGAAGACTTGTGTGGCTTTAGGACCAGGTTGATGTTCTGGCTTGCTGTGTCCATTGTAACATATTTTCCCTCAATGAAGTGTCCCAAGCATAGCACCATGATGAGCCAAAGCAGGAGGAAAAGTACACCTAGCACCACCCAAAATTCAATCCATGGGGAAATCAGATAGGTCTCCTTTAGTTGATGAAAGAGTTTTTTAGTCTTGTCTTTAAAAGTTGTTGATGTTGGCTGTTCCTCAGGTTCGCTCGGATCCTCAGAAAAGTCATCGAAGTTGATGAAGTAGCCTGACGCAGTTCTGTCAATTATTGGAATTGCTACTGGATTTTTCCTTGTTTTATTAGTATAGTCTGTGGCTACATCATTGTAGACAGGTGTTTCTTGATGAATTGTTGTAATTTGGGTTTCAAGAGGCATAAGTTCCATGGCTTTGTTGCATAGTCCTTGTTGATTCACTGTAGGTTTATCAAATGTGATTAGTCTCTCAGTTTGAACCTCTTGATTTGTAGCAAACTTTGGTGTTCTGCTACTTCTTGGGAGTCCACTTGGCCTACTACTTATTATTGGCCACATGATTGTGGTTTAACCAGGTCGATTGATACAACTTGGTTCTCCTTTTTACCAGCAAGGGGCGGTAGTACAACTGATCTTGTTCCGTTGACAGCTAAGAAAGGTACTGCTTTTCTGTAAGAAGGCCCAAATTCCTTCTTCACCGCGATTTTCTCTCTGACCAGATCCCCAATCTTTGGAATCCAGACAGGCCTTGCTGGGACAGGTGGTTTCTCTTCAGTGGCTGTTGGCTGTTGTTTCAACTTTATGTTGCTCAGGTCTTTTCTTGTTTCATTTAAGTCCTGTAAAATAGCCAAACGGTCTTTGATATCAAAGCATTTTCTTTCTACCACTGAAGTTTGACTATCGAGGTCCTGGATATGCATTCTAGTCCCGAACAATAGTTCGTACGGACTGAAACCTTTTAGAGAATTTCTTGGCAGATTATTAAGACTACGTTGGACACTTATTAAATGTTTGACCCACCCAACACCCGAACCTAATACCTTTGCTGTTATAGATTGCTTTATGTCTCGGTTTTTTCTTTCCACAAGCCCGTTTTCCTCAGGATGGAAGGGACAAGAATACCGCAATACAATGCCCATGCTGGTCATGGTCTCCTTATAAGCTCGAGAGCTAAAAGCAGGACCCTGATCAGAATGTAGCATGTCAATTGCGTCTATGCCGCTATAGACTCGCAAATCTTTTTATAACAGTTCAGACGTCAGCCGAGAGCTGGGGTCTACATTTTAAGTAAATTTAGTCTTAAATAATATTAATGGGACACATTATTACTGGGTTTTTGCATATAGATGGCATTGTTCTCTCTAAGCGAAGGGCCATGGCAATACACCGGCCGGTTTGCCACTGCGATCTCTGTTTCAGTTTGGACAGTTTATTGTGAATTTGTGATGTTATAGGCTCATTCCCGGCCACCAGTATATTGATTGTAATTCTTTCATAGATTCCTTAATCTTAAGGTGTCTTAGACCCTCACCCATATGTGCGTCTGCCACTAATAACTTTCTCCTCTTCGTGTTTGGAATCACTCTATCCCCCACTCCAGGGATTTGAGCAAAAGTAACGGAGTTTGCATCGATTACGTATGTATAATTGAGTGGATAGTTGACAGGTAGCGCTGAACAGTCGCCTTTTGATGACGTTTTTACCGCCAGCATCGTTTCCCCGTCTACGTATTTTCCTAAACGCTTTTTTGTAGCTACGGAAGCCAGCTTACTTGCTTCCGCTGTGGCTGTCTCAGCCAATGAATTCCCTGAAACGTGAACGCCATCACGTTCATGACTCAATGAATGTATCACGTGAGTCTTTGGTAGTTCTTTCTGTAAAAGAACTACTTGTTCCCAAAGCGATTTTTGCTTTATTGTGGCACCTGTGTCATCTTTGTAACCGTTTTGAACCCAGTTCTGCAAGTCGTTATTGTATGATTTGACGCAGTAATACGAATCGCACACTATTAGTGTCGGGAATTCGCGATCGGCATTATCTAGCGCCATTTTTAACGCTATTACTTCAGTTTGTTTATCTGAATTATTTTCTACAGAGTGTGATTTTGTTACCAGAGGTCGCAATTTACCTCCGCGCCACACATATTTAACAATCTCGCATGTGGCGTTATAGGCTTGTTTTCCCCAAGCCGAGGGTTGTGCATGTCCGTCTGTGTATATTACACAGGCGTACTGTTGTATTGGCCGAATGTCGATTGGCAGAGGATATTCTCTTTCATATTCTAGATTCTTTAATTTTTTCATTTCCGGGTCAAAATAGTATTTCACTTTGTCTGTAGCAAGAGAATTTTCCCATTGTATCCATTTTGGATTTAATGCCACAGTAGGTAAATTACATGGGCTTGTTAATGCCTCAAAGGCTGATTCTGCTGTTCTAACAGTAATCCGTCTGCCGTCAGCTAGGTCTTTTTCTATTGCTACAGCTGTTTGAACCGCATGAACAATGCTGAATGTTTTTTCAGCTTCTGTGTACAAATGTGATTTGTATACTATTGGTACCTTTTCTCCCTCATTAGAGGTTAGGTATGTGAATCCGCATCTTCCTGGGATGACCCGGATCACAAGGTTGCGTGTGTTATCGTGTGTTTGCAGTTTTGTTTTAGCTAACAAGTCTGTTTGCAATGATCTCAAAATTTCTGTGTGTTTTTGAGTCCAATTGATTGTTTTAAAATCTGGTTTTATTAGTTCATAGAGAGGTTTAACCCTCTCTGCATAATTTAGAATGTAAGTTCTTCCGAAATTCAGGAAACCTAGAGTTGATTGTAAGTTTTTCAGCGTTCTTGGTGCTTGGATTACAGCACATTTCTCTAAGAAATTGTCTGCCAGGCTTTTGCCTTCACTTGATAATTCATATCCTAAAAACAGGACAGTTAGATGGGCAATTCGTGACTTTTTAAAGTTGAATTTGTAACCCTCTGCTGCGAACCCAAGTATTATGGTGTTCACTCTTTTCAAGTGAGTATCCAAGTCGTCATCTGTTAGATAGATGTCATCGACATAAGATAATGCCTCATCATCATACATTTGTAGTAACTCTGTTACTCTTGCTGAGAATAATCCTGGGCTGTTCTTGAACCCCTGGGGAGGTCGACAGAATTTTTCTGCGAGCCCATTATTGAGAAAGCGGTCAGATACCTGCTTTCAGGTGCTATGTTTTGACAAAAGAATCCATTAGAGATGTCTAATGTTGTTTTGTATTTTTTGCGCACGATGTTATTCATTAGTGCTGCACTATGTGAGTTTTGTACTGCAAAAGTTTTGCAACATGAGTTAAGGTGTCTGTAGTCCAAAACTAGACGATATGAATCGTCTGGCTTGGAGACAGGAAACAAAGGGTTATTCATTTGTGAGGTGCATGTTTCAATCACCCCTTGGTATTCAAGTTGATCTAAGATCTCCCTGACCTGTTTTTTAGCTTCTTGCTTAATTGGGTACTGCCTTTGTGCAGTTGGTTGATTTTTTAACTGGATTTTGTGAGGAGGAGAGTCCTCATCCCACCCAACATGGTTTTTATATAATGCAGGAGCTTGGGCTACTGCCCACTTTCTTGCAAGTGTATATTTTTTATGAATTGGAATGTGATTTGAGAAGGCAGGCATAATCATTTCTTCGCCATGAGGGCACTCCCTGACAAACTCCAGTGGCCAGTCTTTTTCAGCTAAAGGATGTCATAGCCTTTTGAGAGGTTATCCCAAAATAGACCCCTTATTTTCCTAGTCTTATCTCCCTCTATACGTAATGTTATTTCGTATATTTTATGAGGTTTGCTAACTCTGGTGTCTGCAGTTTCCACCTGAATGTATTCATTTGTGTCCACTGTCTCCAGATGATTCATTAGGATCTTGCGAGCTATGATCACTTCTGCTGCGCTGTCTAGCATTGTCTGAGCCCACTCTCCGTTTTTCAGCTGTGTCCTCAGGATCCTCGGCATGTTTGATTATTTTAATGCTGGCTACCTTCTTTTTTGGAAATTGTAGTTTTTTACTTTGATGAGCAGGTTCTTTGTCTTTGGACTTGACGTGCTCTTCCCTGTGTTCTGACCGTCCTCTTCTTTCCGATTTCTGCAAGGAAGTCTGAAAAGATCGAGAGGGACGTGTATCAATATCTTGATATCTATCAGGTTTCTTCAAATTATCCCTATTTCTAAGGTTGTATATTTTCTCAGAGGGCTCCCTCTGGGGAGACCTGTGTCCTTGGTCCGGAGATCTTTCTCTCCGCCGAGGAGACTTTCCTTTGGACTGGAATCTTTTTTCTTTGGGAGTGGATTGTTTATTTCCATCCCAGCTCTTTTTTGGAGTGTTTAGATTATTTTTAATAAATATCTCTTCAGGATTTTCCGTTAGTTGGGGTTTTACTGGTTTCCCACCCAAACTATCTCTTCCTAGTTCTTCATAGGATTTTTCTATGATTCTGGCAAGTTCAAATGGTTGTTCTGCTATATCTGTTTCTTTCAATTTCTGGCGGATCGCCACAGATGCTGCTTCTCCTTTTATGTTAGATATTAATAAATCTGAGACCTGCTTGAAGTCTTTCAGTAATTTCATACCCAGAGTTAAAGCAGGTTCTGGACCGTATTCATTTTGAATCTGTCTTAGCACATCAGGTATTACCGCCATGGACGGAACACCATGTGTTTTTGTGTAAATGGAAGCAAAGACTGTGCCCCAAGTGTCACAGTCCTCCACATGTGGGTGATCCCCATTGGAAGGCAGATAGTCAGAATTCTGTGTTTCTCAGTAGGGGTAGTATCTGGAAATACTGCCTCTATTTGAGTGATTTTTTGTGCTAACCAGAATGGAATTTGTTCCCGTTTTGCGGGTACTTTACCCAGACATGACTGTATGTTCTGTGGTGTAATTTTGTTCGTGTTCCCCTGATGAGGGGTCAGCTGTGGAATGTTAATAGCCGGTTGGACTGTTGAAGTCCGCATTACATATTGGACTAATTGTCTATGTATTTTAATCAGTTGTTTTAACTGTACCAAAAGTTCTGGTATTGACATTTTTCCAATGTCGGGATGTGGTGTGTAGCTGGCTAGAACCAGCCACGTTGCTCCTGGTCTACCTAGTGGACCGAGCCTGGTGATGTGATTATTATGTTTTAGGGCGCCTTTAAACCAGAGCAGGTGCTCTTGGTATTTTAATGTGATTTCCACCTCCTCGAAAGGAGTGTACTCTTCCGTAGGTTCCTCTACTTTGTAATAGTGGAACTCATGTGTGACAGCGTTTGCTGCTGGAAAGTTTATTCATGAATAGAATACCTCTGTCTGCCGATATTCATGTGCCTCAATTACGAATATGACTGTACCACCTCTCGATGTTAGTCCATTTTCTATTAGTTTAAGAGTTATAGTTTTTCTTATGCTGACCGGGATGAGTATTGCATCCGGGTCTTGCTGTAGGAGACTTGTGTCCTCCGCTAGGAGTTGAGCTGCTGTTCTAGCTGTCTCCCTATCTCCTTCACCGTCTGACATTTTACTGACAGGAAGGTTTTTGTTGCAGATCAAGTTTTCAAGGAAACAAAGATTAGGTGCACAATATTTTGGAACACTGTATCCTTCAACGTTGAATAAACCAAAAACTATACATAGAAATCTCTTTCTACTAAGTTCCGGCGGATTTTAACCTTTTACCCACTCCAGACGTCTTTGGAGTATTTACGGGAGAAAGGGTCTGTGTGAAAAAGCACGACTGAGTTACTCTAACGTCTTGCGTTAGATTTATCGCCTTACCAAACGTTGGGCGCCATGTAGTGTAGTTCCGATAGTCCCAATAGGCTCTGCGCATTGGAATAATATCTTCAGTAGTGTAGACGTAGGACTGAGGTTAACTAGGTCTCTACTGACTATATTAGACTTAAGTTTTTTTGCCAGCTAGCTCAGAGTTCACTAGAAACGTTCTCGAATAAGCGAGGAGGAGTTTAACCTCCCTGGATAGACAAGAAGGGATTTAGTTTCTCACAACCATAAAACATGACAAATCTGCTCTCCCTGAATAAGAGTATATCTCTAGAGTCGTGTGAAAACAAAAGACAGCTATTTCACTCAGTCAAAGGTGCGTACTTAGTTTCACCAGATTGCAGAGAAAAAGAGAGACGGGCGTTTTCAATAAAAGGTGTTATTTATTGAGCAGTCTCTTTCCTCATACAAGAGAAATGAATTGCTACAATTGCAATACTTATAGTTAAGTAAAGTGCATACAGTAAAAGCAGGATTATAAAATAATACTGTAAAAGCATTGCTATGGTTTCTTAGCCATATGATATTTTAAAATGGATAAAATAGATACATACATATATACATTGACTAATCGTACTCAACTGGTGCTTCTAACTACGCCTACCCCGGTGTACCTGACCTAAGCCTAATACGTGGGAGGGAGTAAGTAAGTAGCAGTTTAAGTTAAGTTTGGTTTGCCAAGAATCTGACTCAAGAATTCTCTGTAAGGGTTTATTCAGTTCAGTACCTGGGTATTAGAAGGCAGGAGGGCTGGTATCTCTCTCTCAGGACTCGGTATCCCAGTCACCCGCAAGGGTAGGCTGGAAACGCCGGAGGCTGGATTTCTCGGCAAGAGTAAAGACAGCGTCTTTCTCAGCGCGTCAAAAGGGAGGGGCAGCGTCCGTGGGCTCTCTCATCAGCTGGGGTCTTCGGAAGTAGTAGCTGCTCTGCTCCAGGATTACCATCGTGTGTTTGCTTAAGGCAATGTTGGTATATTTATACCTGAAAGGTGCCGGGGTTGACGTAAGGATGGACATAAGACGTCAATGCAGATGTCATTAAGAACTGGTCGTTCTTACAGTGCTTTACAGGAGTTCTCGGACGAAATCAAAACAATAGCAGCGGGGATTTCCCAGGTTGCTGGAGGCTTGGATTTGTTTAAGAACTCGGTGTGCTTTCTAGGGGGCTGGAGGAATAGGCTTGCTTAATGTGACAGCATGCGCTATGACCGAATTATGAAAAAGGGTTTCTATGCCGTTGCAGGGATATTATTGATTTATAACCGGACAAGGGCAAGGAATAGAATATTGATTCAGGTACCTAGATAAAACACACTACAACCAGGGCAATCCTGAAGGTGTCACGCAATTTCAAAGTCCTGCTGCTCTACCAGGGGCATCGCATCTCCTTTTCCGCTGACAACACCTCAGTCACCAGTATCAAATTTAGGGCATTTCTGGCTTCCTGACCATGGCTACAATAATAAGGTTTCAGGTTCGGCCTCCTGGACTTTGTGAGCAGGCTGATGACCATGGACGGCAAGTCCAGAGGTTTTTCTGAGCCAAACAACTTGGAGGATTTTCTAGATTCACTGGTTGATTCTTTCTGAAGGATTCTAGGAACACTTCCTCTGCAATGGAACAGGTGTCCAGGCCACATAGAGAATTGGATTGGGCCAGTCTTTAACAGTATTGGACTACTTTCACAAGAACAGAGTTTGGAAGAAGTCTAGATCGCCTCTCAAGCCACCACCAGCAGACAGTGCACCTGATGACAAAGAGGGTTGACTGCCGTGATCAAGCTTTGTTGGTTTATGGAAGGCCTGAGGGGATGGTAATGTCAGTGATTGTTTTTTGAGGCCGACGTGCTGTGCTCTCTTCTCCTTCTCAACTCAGTGGATGTAGGGAGTCTTTTTCTTTCACCTTCCATTTCAGCTTTGCTGTCTCTGCCCTGACCTCTGCTTGATGGACTCCTGGGAATATTTGTGCCCTCCCTTCATTATCGACCCCCACGCGCAATTCTCCGTCATTTCCCTCTGCTCTTCTGAACAACCTTCCAGAGGCTGCATGTATTGGCATATCCGCCAGGTCCCCAACTCTTGCCTTTGCGTCCACTGACTCCCATTGATGTCATACTTTATATAGGAGGTCACCCCCTACAGGCTTGCATCCTAAGAAGAATTGTTTGCGCACATGAATGTCCAGGAATTATTATGGCCCACTCATATTTCGGTCGGGATTGGAATGATAGCTGGAGCAAGCACTAGCTTAAGACTTAAAAGATAAATCTCCCTCCTTCTCCCTACCTCTTCCTTGGCACCACTTTCTCTTTCCATCCCCACTCTTGTTAGAGGTCTTTATTCAATGATAGTCGGCCATTTCCAGGGGTTTTGTGCCACGTGTGTCTAAAAGCAGGGGACATTTCCTATCTGGGGAGGCTGGCCAGGGGCCTTCCTTGGTTTTTTTCATTTATTGTCTGGGACCTTCTCTAGAACCCCCGTGTTACCTCTTGACTACATTCTGAGGAAATCCAAGCCCCTACAATCTTTACTTGGAGTGTTACAATGAACCTGATGGTCAAAGACCACCAGACTCATGATTTGGACCTAAGATCCTAGGATAATACAGGATTGAGGCAAGTGTAAAAAATACTAGCATGCATTCTTGTTTGCAGAGATTTGAAGGTGTAGTGTGTAAGGTACCATTACCTTCACAATTCAGGCAGAAATATTAATAGATTGTTGTGGTTAATTAATATTTATTGATGGTGGCAAAACCTAATGCCTAAACAGGGGAAGTTGCATTGATTAGGGTGATTTCTCGCTGATCGAGATATCACTTGCAAATGAGGATTTATTTTCTTTGTGTAGGATAAAAGTCGGAAGGTGTAAAACCTTTAATATTCCAGTTGTTGAATTACTATTGATTTTCCTCTGGAAAGCAAAGAAAGAACTGTTATACGTTTTGTCTTGTTAACAATTGTGACTTGTAAAGTTCCAAGAGAAATTGCAGAGAAAGGTGAACTGCTGCAGGAAGCGAGATCCTACATCGTAGAGGTCTGCTCCGGGATTGGTCAGTTGGTGTGCCTTGGCGTTAGGATTGGCTGGTGATGTCTAGGTGCCGTGCTGTGATAGGGCGGTGATTTGTGAATGCAGCATTGAGATTTGATAAATACCAAAAGAACCAGGATTGAAAGAAGAAAATTGACGATTACGGAACAGAATCATAACATTGAACTGTGAATTGTTGTTTTGAAAGTTTTGTGAAAACATGTAAATTTATAAAGAGTTTAATGATAGGAAATGTTACAGTTCTGATATGGAAAGGTAAAGAAGCACCTCTTTAGGGTACACCTGCATTATATGTTCGTGGAAGTGGGATTGGATACCTGTTTATGGCTATGTCAAATAAAGAGACTGAAGAAGAACAAAATGAAACAAATAGTGATTTGGAAGATGACCTAAGAAGTAATGTTGGCTGCTCGTCTCCCGCCTTATGCGACTACAACTGATAGTTCTGGAAGTAGTACCACAGTAAACAGTACAGTAGCAACTGCTCATGTAAAAACGAGGATGGTATAAATTGAAAGACGACATAAAGTGTTGCAAATTTCTCCACTGCAGGTTAAACAAATTGCTCAGAGACAGGCTGTTCCGTCCCTTGTAGTAAATTGACTAGTTAAACCTGTACCAACGGGGCGTGGCCAAGACAGCGATGTGAGCAGACGTGTCTCGATTGAGCTCCGTCGCCCCGCTGCACTGTAGAGCTTGTTTCAGCGTCGTTTCGGGGGTCACCCGTTCCTGAGGACCCCCGGTGCATTGCCGAGCCTGCTGGCGATCCATCTTGGAGGCGAATCGCGGCTGTGAGGACTCACGCGGTCACAGCGCAAGGCCCTGGGGTCTCCGGCTCGGCAGCTAGCCGCCATCTTGCCGCAGGGCCCGCTGCCGAGATATCTTGACTAGCTCCTGAAGAGGAGGCCGGCGCAGCGACCTGGGTGAGGCGCCGGAACACTCCTGACCCAGCCTGCGGCTCCGATCCATCAGCGGAGCCGGCCTGACACCGGCTGGGGTGCGCTGACGCTGTCTGCACCGGGCTGCCACCGGCGGGGTGCGCAGCGGCTACCTGGACACCGCACCTACGAGAGCCCCCGGCTTTGGCGGGAGCTGCAGGCCCGGACCAGAGGAGTCGCCGGGGGCCCCCTGCCCGTGGAGCCTGGCCAAGACCCCATCGCTGGACGCACCTGGTGAGCTGCAGCGCGCCGCCCTTCCCCCCCCTTCCTCAACTCCCGGGGGGATCCGGCGACAGCGGGCCTCGACCGCGGGCCTGCCCGCCATCTTGCACTCTGGGTCCCACCTGTGCAGACGGCCCCTATCTAGGCGCTCCCCGCTGCCCCGGACGCCTGCTGCAGCGGCCCCTTGCCCGTGGGGCCTGACCACGACCCCATCGCTGGACGCACCCGGTGAGTTGCAGTGCGCCGCCTTTCCCCCCCCTTCCCCAACTCCCGGAGGGGATCCGGTGACAGCGGGCCTCAACCGCGGGCCTACCCGCCATCTTGCACTCTGGGTCCCACCTGTGCAGACAGCCCCTATCTAGGCGCTCCCCGCTGCCCCGGACGCCTGCCGCAGCGCTTTGGAGAACTGATGCTGCTTGCTGGCGCTGCCTGAGCCTCGGTGGGCCCCCACTCCACAGGACACTTCCCCTGCCTGCCTATCCACCACAACCCGGCCCTGTCGAGCCTGGTGAGCTGCGGCCCGGACGACCACCTTGCCACGGGCGGGCGGATCCGCCATCTTCTACCCCCGGACACGGGGCCTCCTACTGCTGAGGGAGTGGGACACTGGAGAGGACCCCCCTGACCACTCCTCGGCTGTCGCTGCAGAGCCGGCTGGGGGTCGCGCTGGGGACTGGCCCTGGCACAGTCGAGCCTGGGAGGCTGCGCTGCTCCACGCCACGCCACGAGCCATAGGAGGCTCTTCACCTGTAGGCCCCGGGTCCTACCTGTTGTGGAGCACCTACTGCCATCGCCCCCCTGACGCCTCCTCTACCTCCACGCTGCCTTGCCTCCCCGGCTGCGCCATCTACCTCCGCTCCTGCGGCCACTCTACGGCCTGGCCTTCACTTGCCTGAGCGCGCTCTGCGCCCTGTTGACGGACCATATAGGCTTTGGACTCGGGAGGGCCAAGGCGTGCACTGCCCCCTCTAGCCTCATGGACTTGAACCCCTGATCGTGAGACCCGGACGGCTGGAACGCGGGGTACCAGTGCGGCCTCCCACAGCATATCCCCCGCCGCTGACCAGAGATTGTCCACAGCAACTGACCCTACCCCCCACTGCCCTTTGCTGCCTTGAGTGGACCATGACCCGCGGCAGGGGGACCAAATCAGACCCCCCGCCCACGACGACCAGAGGAACATCAGTGGCTTCCATGTGGGGCAAGGCGGGCTCGCCGTCGTCCTCCGGGGGGCCCTCAGCGTCTTCAGGGGGGAAACCCCCACCGCCAGCCGACTCCCCGCCGGTGACGCAGGCCTTCATGTCCTCCTTCATGGCTGATCTGAAGACTGAGATTGGCTCCCTCAGGTCGGAGGTCCACACATGCGTCAAGGAACTTCGCAAGGAAGTCACCGACCTTGGCGACCGGGTCGACGGCCTGGAAAAGACGGTCGATTCGCGCACCGAAGACCTGGAGCAGATCTGGCGGAGGGTGGCGAACCTCGAAGAACAACACATCCAGCTCCAGGTCAAGCAGGAGGACTTGGAAAATAGGGGACGCCGCAACAACCTCCGCATACGGGGTGTACCACTTGGAGAAAAGGGGACTGACACCATGGCCTATGTGGCCCTACTCCTGCAGGCGGTGTGGGGCGAGGAGGACGCCCCCCCACCGCGCCTCGACCGCGCGCACCGAGTCTTTGGAGCGGGAGGGAAAGCGGGTCTCCTGCCCGACATCGTCACCAGGCTTCACTATTTCACTGAGAAGGAGGCCATTTTGAAGGCGGCTAGAGACAACCCGGACCTGAAGTACGAAGGCCACAAGATCCAGATCTTTCAGGACCTGGCCCCCTCCACCCTCTACAGACGAAAGGTCTTCCGCCCGATCACGGAGAGGCTCCGGACCCTCAACATCCCTTACCAGTGGGGCCACCCCTTCGCGCTCATCTTCAGGTGGGAGAACAAGCGCAGGGCGCTCAGGTCCTATCAGGAAGCGGCGCAACTGCTAGGCATGCCGGAGTCCCCGGATCACAGTCCAGCCCGACCTCCCCACCTGGAGAAGGCCCCTCCACACTCGGAATGGTCCACTGTGCGCAAACGTCGACGATCCCCTCCGGTGGATGCACTCTCTGCCTCACAGACCAAACAGGACATCATCGCGCACATCCGCTCTCTTGAGGGCGACCGCGAGGAACAGGCCTCCCAGCTCCTCGCTTCTGGATCTGAGAGCGGAGATCGCCCCCCGACTACGGAAGAACACTGATCATTGCTTTTGTGCTCACAGATGCCCTGGGCATGCGCTCACCCATTGGGCACCCCGATGTGTCCTCATGCATCATGGAGATTCCACCCCACTCTTCTTGGAAGAGGGGCACTCCCCCTCTCACTGGCAGGCCACATCCGTGGCTCTCTCCCCCCCCCCGCCTGTGGGGGTCTACAGGACTGGACGATACCTTTTGCCTCCTCCAGGCCATGTACTGCATCAAGGAGCCCCAGCGCCCCATTGGCGCCTGCATGGCCCAAGTGGCCCCGCGGCCCGACACGCCCCCGAACTACCTTGGAGCAGCGGGGTGGACGGGCTCTGAGACGACTTAATCTCACTCCACTTACCTAGCTCTTCGCTCCCCCCCTTTGTCCCATAGGAAGTGACATTCCTGAGTTCATCCAAACCCTCGGGTAGAGGATGTCCGGTATCCGGGACAATGTACGCTGGCCCTGTTGGCCTGTTTTGGTTCTACTTCTTCTCTACACCTTTTCTCTTTTTCCTCTCTCTCCTCTTCCTACTTTACCCCTCACTACCCTCTCTTATCACTCCTCCCCCGCGCCTGCGAAGGGGTGGCGGGGTGGGGCCCGCGGGGGTTGGCGAGCTGGGGGCGAGATGAGGCTGCCGCTGTCCTGTCTGCGGGTGGGTCTGCTATGTTGGGTCATGCGCGACTCCACACCCCCTTAGTGCTATGGCAGCGAACATCCCTACGCCCTTGAAGGTCCTCTCCCTCAACGTCAAAGGGCTCAACTCCCCCAACAAGCGCAAGCAGATATGGCGCTACCTCCTACACCATTCCCCCGACATCATCCTCCTTCAGGAGACACACCTTCTCAGGGGCGACACCACCCGCATGGCGCACCCCAGATACCCTACACAGTTCTGGGCATCCTCTGACACCAAGACAGCGGGGGTGGCGATCCTCTGTAGGGCTGGCATTAGGCGGGGACCCGTGAAACCCTTCAAAAGCGCTGACGGGCGTTTCCTCCGAGCCACGGTACAGATGGGTCGAGCACAGTTCACTCTAGGATGTGTGTACGCACCCAACCAGTCGCAGGACAAATACCTCCAGGCGCTTCTGCGGGAACAGTTCCCATCGGGCGACAGTAATGTGATCCTGGGCGGCGACTTCAATCTGGTCTGGGACCCTGAGCTAGATCGGGCGGGAACCCCCTTCAACGGCGCGGGAGCAATGTCCTCAGCCCTTAGAGCACAGCTTACTGACCTGGGACTAGTCGACGTGTGGCGCTACCACAACCCGGGGACCCGGGACTATTCCTTCTATTCACATTCCCATCGGACGTACTCTAGAATCGACTACCTCTTCACCTCCCTTGAATTGGCCCGAGACTCCTTGGCTGCCACTATCTCCGACATTTCCCTGTCGGACCACGCTCACGTGGAGCTTTTGTTGCAGGACCCCCTGACCTGTGCCACTCGTGAGCGCAGGTGGACGCTCCCGCCGAGGATCCTCCGGGACCCGGATGACGTCGCCAGCATCCGAGCCGCCATAGACTCTTACTTTGCTATCAATGACACCCCCGACCTGCCCTTTCACACGATCTGGGATGCCTTCAAGGCCACCATTCGGGGCCATATCACCTCCCTGGCGGCGGCGCGGAGGAAGGAAGCGTTCCGGATGGAAACCGACCTGGCTAGCGAGATCAAACAGGCGGAGGCTCGGGATCGGGACTCCCCTTCACGGGCGTCAAAGAGAGCTCTCGCCATTCTCAGGGGACAACTCCGCGCCCTGCGCACCAACAAGGCGGAACACTCCCTATTAGCGCTCAAGCAACGGTATTACGAGGGAGGGGACAAGGTTGGTCGTCTATTAGCCGGCAGGCTGCGGGCGCGCGCAGCTAGGGCCCACATTGCCAGTGTCAAGCGGCAGGATGGCACCAGTGCCACCTCAGAGAAGGCCAAACAGGCCGCGTTTGTCGATTACTACTCCTCCCTGTATGCTGAGGAGCCCACCTCTGCGGAGGTGCGTGAGGCCGTCCTCGCGGACTTCGGGGGGTCTTCACTGTCCCCTGCTTGTGCGGCCACGCTGGAGGAGCCCCTACAGGAGGAGGAAATAACAGAAGCGGTCAAAGACCTCCCTGTGGGGAAAACCCCGGGACCGGACGGCCTGCCGTTGACCTTCTATCGCCTGTTCTTGACCCAACTCCGCCCGCATCTGCTGCGGCTCTACAGCTCCTTCTCCGATACCGTCGGCCCATCCCCTGATATGGGCCTGGCGGAAATTGCCCTGATCCCCAAGCCTGGGAAGGACCCTGTCCTGTGTGCCTCCTACCGCCCCATCGCCCTCCTTAACACTGATCTCAAGATCTACACTAAGATCTTGGCCAAGCGGCTGGACCCGCATATGCCGGGATTAGTCAACCCGGATCAGGTGGGATTTATACGGGACCGTCAGGGAGCCGACAACGTTCGCAAGCTGGCACACTTAGTGGGAAAGGTGCACCACTGGAAAATCCCGGCCTGCCTCCTTTCGCTGGACGCAGAAAAGGCCTTCGACCGGGTCGACTGGACCTTCCTACGGGCAGTCCTCGCGAAACTTGGTCTTGGCCCTACCATGATCTCCAGGTGCATGGCCCCTTACCTTGGGCCGCAGGCCAGAATTCGGGTTAACGGTCAGCTGACATCGCCGCTCTCGATTCACAGGGGCACGAGGCAGGGATGCCCGCTTTCGCCGCTCCTGTTCGCTCTTGCGGTCGAGCCATTGGCGGAGCTGATTAGGCGCACTCCTGATATTCATGGTATCCCCCACGGAGGACGCTCTAACAAGGTAGCGCTATTTGCGGACGACCTGATTCTTACCCTTACGAATCCCCGGGTCTCCCTCCCAGCGGTGCACGGAGCCCTCTCACTGTTTGAGCAGGCGTCCGGCCTTAAAATTAACCACACCAAATCTTGGGCACTTAACCTCACCATCCCCGAAGAGGAGGTCTCCCTCCTGAAGGGGGTCCCACCCTACTGTTGGGCGGATGACCACATTCAATATCTGGGTCTCGACCTCACACCTCACCTCGACTCATGGTCCCCGAGGAACTGGGCCTCTTGCCGCAAGGAAGTCCTGGCGGACCTGCGGAAATGGAAACCCTTGATGATTTCCTGGCTGGGGCGGCTCAACGCTGTCAAGATGTCGATCCTCCCCCGCATCCTGTATGTTTTCCAGTGCCTCCCCACCCCGATCCCGATTCACTGCATCAGGACCCTCCAACGCGACCTCACGTCCTTCGTATGGGGGGGCAAACGGCCCCGGTTCTCACAGAAAGTCCTAATGGAGCCGAGAGACAGGGGTGGACTGGCCTGCCCGAATCTCCTCCACTATTATTGGGCGGCGCATCTCCGGTTCGTGATCGAATGGGGTGCACGCGAAAGCGACAAGCACTGGTTCCACATGGACCGAGTGGTCACGGGACGTACCATATGGGACCTACCATGGCTACCGCGCGTGGCGCGCTCCAGAAGTGCGTATATGGCGGTCCCCACAAAGACGGTTCTTGAAGTATGGGACAGAGTGGCAGTGCCCATGGGTCTCACCACGTTCCCCTCTCCACACACCCCCATTGCAGGTAACCCGCACTTTCCCCCTGCTGCCCAGACCCGAGCCTTCGAGAGTTGGGTACAAGGAGACTGCAGGGTCGCAGGAGATCTTTTTCTTGGTGGGTCGCCTAAATCGTGGCGGGACTGCAGAGACGAATTTGGCCTTCCTCTCACCGCTAGCTTACAGTATGCGCAGCTACGCCACTGGCTCTCGGGAGACGACATGTATCAGGCTGCTACCAGGGCATATACCCCGTTTGAGAAGTTGGCGCGCTCCCTCGGGGGACTGAAACGGCTCGTCTCCCAGATCTACAACATATTGCAACACCCCGTCGCCCCGCCTACACATCCTTATCAGAGGCAGTGGCAGTCGGTGACAGGCACTGATATCACGCCATCTCAATGGACTCGGCTCTGGAACGACATCCCCAAAATCTACCGCAGCATACCACAGCGGGAAAACGCGTACAAGATGCTAACACAATGGTACTACACTCCCCTGAGACTCAGCAAAATGTTCCCCGCTTCCTCGCCGCTGTGCTGGAGGTGTGGCACTGCGACTGGTGACTTCGTGCACATCTGGTGGTCGTGCCCTATCTTAGCTGTCTTTTGGAAGGAGGTCCTTAGTCACATTAAGAAGGTGCTGGGTTTTCCCTTTCCTGAAGAGGTTTGCACACTCCTGCTGGGCATACGACCCCCCACACTTAGGGCCCTCACGCGCAGAGACTGGATCCTCTCCCTCCACATGCTGGGTGCAGCCAGGCAACTCATTGCTCTATACTGGAAGCGGGCTGAGGCACCGCCGATAGCCTCTTGGTTCGTGCGCCTCTGGCACGTCCTGACCATGGAGCTACTCACGGTGCGGATACAGTCACGGGGGATACGCTTCAAGGCAGTGTGGGAACCTCTCGTGCGATACCTGTGCTCCATCAGCTATGCCCGCCACATGCCCCCCAGGCTCCGCGCCCTGCAATTGTTTGAGGATGCCCTCATCCCTGCTGACCCGACCAGACTAGCCGCCTAGTCGCCTCCCCCAGTGCCAATTTGCGCTTTCCATCCCATATTGGCGACTGCAGCCGCGCACCCCGGCCCCCTCTCCACCTCGCTACAGCTCACTCCTCCTCTGACTTTTCTTCTTTCCTACTTGCCACTCTGGCTTCCACCCCTCTTTGGGGCAGTTCGGCCCCTGTTGGGCCTTTGAACCTGTGGCACCATTGCTCTCCCTTACGTACGCACCTCCCCCGTGCACCGATGCATTACCGTCATCTGACCACCTCTTGTTGCTCTGTCCCCTAAGCCACGCGGCCGGCCCCTCCAGGGGTTGTAGGCAGAACGCTGTGTTAATGGTTCCACCTCCCCCGGTTACTACTGCCCATTGATTTTTCCTTTTATATCTGCGCGGCCGGCCCTGAAATGGGGTTGTAGGCTTATCGCTGTGTTCACAATAAAAAACAGATTTGAACAAAAAAAAAAACCTGTACCAACACAAACACCTCAAGTGGTGACTGTACAGACAGTGTGTAGACCAGTTGCAGCTGCTCCAGTGAATTTTTATTTATTCCCGAGACACAAGGAGCTGCAGGAGGGTTACCTGTAGGGGGATTTGTACCAACTCCACAGAATGCACAACTGGTGGTATAAAGCCCACCTAAGACGGTCCAAGCACCAAGAGATAGGGGAAGGATTGTCTTTATGACACCAATGACTCAAGAGGAGAATAACTTGTTCAAAGAAGGGATTTTTCCACCATGGTTCAAATAAGCTGTGAGTTCTAAGAATGCAGAAGATTTAATGTAAATGACTACCTCAGTACTTGAGAAGGAGAGGCCACTAAAATTGAACCAGAGGAACTTATTAGGGGATGTTTGGAATTAAAATATCTGAGCAATTATCAAGATTTTTTAAAATTTATTCATGCAAAGAAATTACAAGACGAGCAGCAACTACTCATGAAAAATTGACTGAATTGGCTCAGAAATATGTTGTAGAAATTCCCCAAAAATCTCCTTCCCAGAAGAGCTATAGAGTACATTTGGATGGTGTTGCAATTATGAATATGTGCCATGCTATCCCCAAATATCTTGAGAACCTGGCTTTCTTCTTCATAGCTGCATTTATTTTCTCTCTGCTGCTGTTCTTGATACAGCCTCAACACATCTCATGTCATTTGTTTCCTTTCAGATCTGGAGTATTATCCCTGATCTGTCTCTTTTTCTACTTCTCTATATCTACTTTCTCCCTTATGTTCTGTTCCTCTTCTTCCTTCAATGTTATAAGTGCCTATATGTCATTTACTAATGTTATGTCATTAAAGACATACATTATGTTGTTTTTTAATATGTGGTACATTTTCTTTCCTTTTTTATTTTGCAGCTTGTCACCCATGTTCCTCTACCCTTCCCTTGTGTATCCAATATGTTTAACATTGTTTCATGGAAAATCCATGGTCTTTGATATCTGGTTTAAAGACTAGAGGTACTTTCTCATTTGTCTAAGGTTAACTCCCAAATTGCCCTTTTGCAGGAAACTCACTGTAATGATGTGAAATCAATTATCCCGAAACAACAATAAGTTGGTCAGTTTTTTTTTTCCAGCTATTAATTACAATGTTGGTGTGGCTATTCTATGTCAAAAAGCATTGAAAGTACAACTTGTATCCACTGAATGTGATAATAATGATTAATTGGTATTGGTTCATCAGATCAATATTTATGGCCCAGTTAGACCTGATCCTGATATTTGATGTAATATTAAAGTAAAACCTTGGTGATATTTTTACTCCCAATATTATTGTGAGGGGTGACTGTAAGCAATAGTTGGATCCCTTTTTGGATAGAAAGTCTAAATGCAAATGTAACCCAGATAAATCTCATAAGGCATTCCAATCGGCAATTGCTTCTTGACCATTTTCTTGATGTTTGGAAAACATGTAACCCTGATAAGTTTGAATTTACTTTTGTTTCTAATGTACATCGGACAATCTCCAGAATATATTATTTTTTAGTTACGAAATCCTTACTCCCTTCTGTACAATCATCTGAAATTGGTTCTGTTCTCATTTTAGACCATGCACCAGTAATGGCCTCCTTGGATTTATCTCATACTGACTCTGTAGTGTAATTCCTATATTCAGTAAAAGTAGTATTATGAAATAATACTGTAAAATCATTGATATGGTTTCTTAGCCATATGATACTTTATAACAGATAAAAATGTATACATACATAAAACCATTGACTAACGTACTCAACTGGTGCTTCTAAGATACGCCTACCCCGGTGTACCTGACCTAAGCCTAATACTTGGGAAGGAGTAAGTAAGTTGCAGTTTAAGTTAAGTTGTTTTTTTGCCAAGGAATCTGAATCAAGAATTCTCTTAAGATTTTAATCAGCTCCGTACCTTGGTTCTAGAATGAAGGAGGTCTTGTATCTCTCTCTCAGGACTCGATCTCCCAGCAACCCGCAAGGGTGACTGGAAACACCGGAGCTGGATTTTCTCGGCTGGAGAAAAAGACAGCGTCTCCCTCAGTGCGTCAAAAGGGAGGGTCGGCTTCCTTCGGCTCTCGCATCAGCTGGGCGTCGGACAAGTAGATAGCCGCTCTGCTCCAAACCACCGTGTGTTTGCTTAAGGCAACGTTGGTATATTTATACCTGAAAGGTGCCGGGTTTGATGTAAGGTTGGACATAAGACGTCACTAAGAACTAACAGTTCTTTCTAGACTCCAGGAGTTCTTGTGCAAATCAAAACAAAAGCAGGGGGATTTCCCGGGCTGCTGGAGGCTTGGTTTGTTTAAAGAACGCATTGTACTTTCTAGGAGTCTATGGGAGTAGCCTTGCCGTATTTGGACCGCATTGGCTATTACTAAATATGGATAGGATTCTTATGCCTTTATAAGGATATTATTTGTTATAACCACATGAGGGCATAAATCGGGAATATCGAATTAGGGTCTTAGATAGAATCACAACACCCACTCCACGTATTAATGTCCATCATTACTAAATTCTAAGCAATACTAAACATATAACGATGCATGTGTGTTTTCCAACCCACCCCAAAATACCTAAATTTCATTTGAAATGGTGTATGGCATATACACGAAAAATGAGTATTGGTCCTGTACGTTTTTCAAGCAGTGGTATCATTCAGTTAAATGCATGTATATATCAGCTGAATGAATTGCGAAAATTACACATGAAATGCTCTGTAAACAGAAAAGAAGGTCGAGACCATTTCATCACATATTTAGACAATACTGTACATGTGCTAGAGGCTGAGGTAAAATATTGTCTCTAGAGTTCCTAAAAATAGAAGCTCTGTTCTCTAAGAATAGTTCTACTTTAAGCAGAGTACCATGTGCCAGAAAAAAGTAAATATTTTGGAAATGGAAAAAAAAAATTCGCTTTCAGGGGAAAAAATAGTTCCAATTGTTTTCAGTAGTATTGTTTATCAAAACTGAAGGCCGAATTCAGAGTTCAGGGAACGCTGTGTGCTTGTTGTTTTAAAAGTTATTCTCGTTGTTCAGGGAAGAACATCATATCAGACAGGCTTGCAAAAAATTGGTCTACAACATCAGGTGAAAGTTCGACCAAGTTCGAAAATGCTGAAATTGTGCATATGTGAGAATGATTGCTATCATCGATGTTTGGATCAGCAATGCTCACAGAAGGTTGTACCTGTTTGGTGCTGCTTTCCTCTCGTACTTCACCGCCACCTACTCGTAATGGTGAAGTCTCAACGAATGCCGTCATCAGAATAGGTAGCCGCTGGGGACAACAAGTTGCATGAGTCGTTACCGGACCTAGCAAAGTATCGATATCCATTGGTACTGCTGATGGTAGTGTAAGACAGACGTCCAACACGCATTCTTCTCCGCATAGCAGACATCGAAGCACAGGTAAGATGCAATCTTGCCAGATTGGTCTGAATGAAAGAAACCAAGTTGCACTCAGATTTCTTAGCCGGGCTAATCCGAGGACTTTAGTTATTCGGTCTCGGTACCGTATTGCTAAGATCATTTCTCCCATTGTAGCTGGAGTTTTGTCTGTGGCTTGGCTTGCCATATCGGAGCAGAAGGATCAAAAATAAAATTCCTGCTACGAGTCCCAAAAGAAGAGGCAGGCCGCCGAAAAAGGAATGGACAAAATTCGGGAAAATTCCCAGAACTGTTTCAAAGGGTGCTAACAGTCACGAGAAAATTGTCTTAAATACACGTGCGATGCCACTGGTATCAGACATGTTTAAGATTTGACCTAACATTTCTACGAAATGGACAGGGCAATTTGTTGATAATAGGGAATGTATCTCTGCAGCTGTCCTTGCAACTTGCAGATCATACATCTCTTTGGACGAGGTTAAAGGCACAGTTGTCTGTAAAAGAATAGACTTCATTCTGCTTAAAGTATCAATTTGAATAGAAGAGATATTCAAAGAAGGCCATATTGCCGCCTCCATGTCTGGATTGCTGTTTGGATACAATACTTGCATACAGCAAGTGACCATGGAAGTAACGCTCACGAGATAGGCTTTTCCTGGCACCATGCCACAACAGCTCTGGTCACTTATTAGAACATAACTGCCGTTGGAAAGTTGTCTGAAAAATGGCTCTATCTGTGATGCAGGAGTGCCATGCAGGTGACAAGAAAGGTTATTTGATGAACCTTCGCAGGCTCCATGCAAGTTAATACCTTGACACAGAAGTGTACCGCTTAGTGATTTTTTACAATTGTTACCACTAAGGAATACCTCTTTTTTTCCTTCACTATAACATTTGTGTGTATAAGGTAAGTTCCACGTTGACTTTATGTATCCTTTACCCAACCTTTCATACAGGCCTGCTGGTATATATTTTTGGCAATCACTTAAACTGGAAAGTTGTTATCGGAATTGTAATTGTTCCGTGTATTATCCATTCAATGAAAGGTCTCTCTGACATTGTCAATGGTAATCTCTAGAGTTTTTCAATGCTCAGAATCGTATAGTCTGCTCCTTTTTGTGCCAAACTGATTTGTTAATCAGTAAGGTTAAAGAAAGAGAATAATGACGTTATGTTAATTAGATGCCATGGCACATAGCCTGAACGCAAATTTTGCAACGTCCAGCCAAGTTGTACAATAGAACGCAATTGGGACTGTCCATGTTGTAACATTAGTAAGTCCTGCTCTATTATATCAATAGCAGATGATACAATGCTGTCCAGTGAATATATTCTGGAGGACAGAGTCGTTAACCCATTGTCTACTACAGAAAGTGATTTTTCCAAATTTATACGATCAATTTCTCGTATTTTTTCAGCTGTTTCAATTTGTGTTACTTTCCAAGCCTCGTTGTAAGCAGCGTATATACCGGCGTATATGAAACGTTTTTGACGCTATTTGCGTGGTCCCAGTATGAAATCACGCAAGTCAGCACCGTCTTTAAGTAAAGTCAAGTGTTGCTTAATTTCAGCCAGTGTGGATATCTGTAGCCACTCAAGGCATAGTTTCCCTACACTGTATGTTGTAACTATCCCTGGATGTTGTCTCTGGGAGTATCTTGGGTCTGGCCTGTTCTGTTTGAACCCCTGTGTTTTGTTCAGGAATCTATCTTGACAGTTATTAGTGTCTGTGGGCCAGATCAATCATTTTTTCCAATCAGGATTTGTTCTGTTTTGGTATAAAATATGGGATACGTCTATCTCCACATCTGTAGTGCTATTACTATCAGGTATGGGCTTTGGAATAGACGGTTTATTTAAGTCTTTTATCTTGGCTAAACCGAGACAAGTTGTTTGTTGAATGGTGTCATTCAGAAATATTATCTGTTCTGGGATCATGAAGGCTCTAAATAATGCTTCTAGACCTTGTACCTGCCAGTCTTTTGAACCCCAGATGTTTTTTGTTTCCATGTTGTTTTTCCAAAATTCAAAACCAAATGTAGACATTTTGTCACAAAACTTTTCAGAATAAATCAATTTAGTATTTGTCAACATTGTTTTCATTCCTGTCTTATTTAACATTTTAAAATAAAACGTTTCTGGATCACTGTTGTTAAACCCTGAGAAGTATTGGAATTTCTTATAAAATGTTTTCGAGCTGCCTTTTGGCGGAGTTGGACAATGTTCCCATTGGTTATAATTAAAAACATTTCTAGGTTGAGCAGATTTATGCAAATAGTGATGACCAAAATGATTATAACAATATAACTTCATAATTTGATGAACCCTGTAAATAATCATGTTCTTTGAATTTAGCTGGCATTACTAAATCTGACATCATATTATTAATATTTTCAAAGTCCCAATCATCAGAGAAAGTACTTGGTGTCATAAAGTCACTTAAGGAAACCTCTGGGGTTCAAAAGACTGGCAGGTACAATGTCTAGAAGCATTATTTTGTCCCATGCTACCCCACCGGGTATTGGATTGGCTGTGATGTTCACTGATGACAGTTCTCTTTTCTCGATGTGAGAGGATGTGTGAGGCTTTAGGACCAGGTTGATGTTCTGACTTGCTGTGTCCATTGTACTATATTTTCCATCAATAAATCTACCCAAACATAAAACCATGATGAGCCAAAGCAGGATGAAAAGTACATCTAACACAATCCAAAATTCAATCCATGGTGAAATCAGATATGTTTCTTTTAGTTGGTGAAAAAGTTCAGTCATTTTTTCTTTGAAAGTTTTTGTTGCTGGCGTTTCTTCATGCTCGCCATGATCTTCAGAAAAGTCATAGAAATTGATGAAGTAGCCAGATGCAGTTCTGTCAATTGTTGGAATTGCTTCCGGATTTTCATTTGTCTTTGCATTTTTCTTTGTTTCATTAGCATAGTCTGAGGCTACATCGTTGTAGACAGGTGTTTCTTGACGAACTGTTGCAATTTGGGTTTCAAGAGGCACAAGTTCCATGGCTTTGTTGCATAGTCCTTTTTTATTCACTGCAGGTTTATCAAATGTGACTAGTCTTTCAGTTTGAACCTCTTGGATTGTAGCAAGATTTGGTCTTCTGCTATTTCTTGGGAGTCCATTGGGCCTACTACTTATTATTGGCCACATGATTGTGGTTTTACCAGGTCGATGAATACAACTCTATTCTCCTTTCTACCAGCAAGGGGCAGTAGTACAACTGATCTTGTTCCGCTGACAGCTAAGACAGGTACTGCTTTTCTGTAAGAAGGCCCAAATTCCTTCTTCACCGTGATCTTCTCTCTGACCAGATCCCCAATCTTTGGAATTTAGACAGGTCTTGCTGGGACAGGTGGTTTTTCTTCAGTGGCAGTTGGCTTTAACTTTATGTTACTTAGACTTCTTCTTGTTTCATTTAAGTCCTGTAAAACAGCCAAACGGTCTTTGATGTCAAAGGCTTTTTCTTTTACCACTGAAGTCTGACAATCTAAGTCCTGGATGTGCATTCTAGTACCGAACAATAGTTTGTACAGAGTGATACCTTTTAGAGAATTTCTTGGCAGATTGTTAAGACTACGTTGGACACTTGTTAAATGTTTGACCCACCCATCACCCGAACCTAATACCCATAATAATTTGTCCAAAGCGCCAGCGACCTTTAACAATTGCGCACGCTGCGTTGTATAGATTGCTTTATGTCACGGTTTTTTCTTTCCACTACCGCATTTCCCTCAGGATGGAAGGGAGAAGAGTACCACAATGCAATGCCCATGCTGGTCATGGCCTCTTTGTAAGCTCGAGAGCTAAACGCAGGACCCTGGTCAGAATGTAGCATGCCAATTGCGTATGTGCCGATAAAGACTCGCAAATCTTTTATAACAGTTCTGGCGTCAGCCGAGCGCTGGTGTCTACATCTTAAGTGAATCTAGTCTTAATAATTATGGGAACGCATTTCTCCGGCTGGATTTCTGCGTATAGATAGCCTGATGCTTTCTAATAAAGGAGTCCTGGCAGTAGTCTGGTCCGGTTCACAACTGCGATCTCTGTTGCAGTCTGGACAATCCTTTGCAAATTTGTAATTTTGCAGGCTCATCCCCGGCCACCAGTATTCTGATTGTAATTCTTTTAGAGATTTCACGATCTCTTGGTGCCTTAGATCCAATCCCATGTGTGCTTCTTGAATCAAGTAAGCCCTCCGGTTCGTGTTTGGAATTACTCTATCCCCCACTCCAGGGATTTGAGCAAAAGGAACGGAGTTTGCATCAATTATGTATGTATTATTGAGTGGATAGTCGAGAGGTAATGCTGCATAGTCGCCTTTTAATGAGACTTTTACCGCCAGCATGGTTTCTCCTTCTATGTGTTTTTTAGAACGCTTTTTTGTGGCTACGGAAGCCGGTTGAACCGCTTCCGCTGTGGCTCTGTCAGCCAATGAATTCCCTGCAACGTGAACGCCATCACGTTGATGACTCAGTGTATGTATCACGTGAGTCTTTCGTAGTTCTTTCTGCAAAAGAACTACTTGTTCCCAGAGCTTTTTATGCTTTATTGTGGTACCTGTGTCATCTTTGTAACCATTTTTGATCCATGTTTGCATGTCATTATTGTAAGGCTTGACGCAGAAATGCGGATCGCACACTATTAGTGTCGGGAATTCACGATCGGCATTTTCAAGCGCCATCTTTAAAGATCTTATTTCAGCTCGCTGAGCTGTATAGTTTCTGAGTGGTTCAGTTATTGTGATTATTGGTCTTAATTTACCAAAGCGCCAGCGACCTTTAACAATTGCGCACGCTGCGTTGTAGGATTTTTTTCTCTACATCGTAGTGTTGGCAAATCTGTCCATGTAGATTACACACGTGTACTGTTCGAGAGGCAGAATTTCGATTGGCAGAGGATATTCTTCTTCATATTCTAGATCTTCTAGTTTTTTAATTTTTGGGTCAAAATAGTGCTTCACGTCTTCTGCAGCAAGAGAATTTTCCCATTGTATCCATTTTGGATCTAATGCCACTGCATTTAGATTGCGTGGGCTTGTTAATGCCTCATGGGCTGATTCTGCTGTTAAAACAGATAGCCTCCTGCCTTGGGCTTGGGCTCTTTCTTTTGCTACAGCAGTTTGAACCGCTATTAGAATCTTTTCAGTAGAACTGAATTTTATTTCAGCTTGTGTGTACAAGTGAGATTTGTAAGCTATTGGTACTGTTTCTCACTCATTAGAGGTCAGGTAGGTGAATCCGCATCTTCCTGGGATGACTCGGATTACAAGGTTGCATACCTTTTCGCGTGTTTGCAATTTTGTTTTTGCTAACATGTCCGTTTGTAATGATCTTAAAATTTCTGTGTGTTTCTGAGTCCAATCGATTTGTTTGAAGTCAGGTTTTATTAATTCACAGAGAGGTTTAACCCTCTCTGAGTAATTAAGAATGTATGTTCTTCCGAAATTCAGGAAACCTAGTATTGATTGTAAGTTCTTCAGCGCTTTTGGTGCTTGGAGTACAGCACACTTCTCTAAGAAGTTGTCTGCTAGGCTCTTGCCTTCACTTGATAATTCATATCCTAAAAACAGGACAGTTAAATGAGCAATTCGTGACTTTTTAAAGTTGAATTTGTACCCTTCAGCTGTGAATCCAAGTATTATGGTGTTCACTCTTTTTAAGTGAGTCTCCAGGTCATCATCTGTGAGATAGATGTCATCGACATAAGATAATGCCTCATCATCATATATTTGTAGTAACTCTGTTACCCTTGCTGAGAATAATCCTGGGCTGTTCTTGAATCCCTGTGGGAGTCGACAGAATTGTTCATGTGACCTCATTATAGAGAAAGCTGTCAAATACCTGTTTTCAGGTGCAATATTTTGACAAAAGAATCCATTAGAGATATCTAATGTTGTTTTATATTTTTTGTGCACGATGTTATTCATTAGTGCTGCACTGTGTGAGTTTTGTACTGCAAATGTTTTGCAACAGGAGTTTAGGTGTCTATAGTCCAAAACTAGACAATATGAATCGTCTGGCTTGGAGACAGGAAACAAAGAATTGTTCATTTGTGAGGTGCATGTTTCAATCACCCTCTGGTATTCAAGTTGATCTAAGATCTCCCTGACTAGCTTTTTAGCTTCTTGCTTGACTGGGTACTGCCTTTGTGCAGTGGGTTGATTTTTTAAACTGGATTTTGTGAGGAGGAGAATCCTCATCCCATCCTCCGTGATTTTTATATAATGCAGGAGCTTAGGCTACTGCCCATTTTCTTGCAAATGTATAATTTTTTATGAATTGGAACATGATTTGAGAAGGCAGGCTTAATCATTTCTTCGCCATGAGGGCACTTCCTGACAAACTCTGGTGGCCAGTCTTTCTCAGCTAACAGGTTTTCATAGCGTTTTGAAAGGTTATCCCAAAAGAGACCCTTTACTTTCCTAGTTTTTTCCCCCTCTATATGCAATGTTATTTTGTATAATTTATGGGGTTTGCTAACTCTGGTGTCTGCAGTTTCCACTTGAATGTATTCATTCGTGTCCACTGTCTCCAGAAGATTCATCAGGATCTTGCGAGCTATGGTTACTTCTGCTGCGCTGTCTAGCATTGTCTGGGCCCACTCTCCGTTTTTCAGTTGTGTCCTCAGTATCCTCGGCATGTTTTATTCTAATACTTGCTACCTTCTTTTTTGGAAGTTGTAATTTTTTACTTTGATGAGCAGGTTCCTTGTCTTTGGACTTGACGTGCTCTTCTTTGTGTTCTGACCGTCCTCTTCTTTCCGATTTCTGTGAGGAAGTCTGAAAAGATCGAGAGGGACGTGTATCAATATCTTGATATCTATCAGGTTTTCTTATTTTATCCCTATCTCTAAGGTTGTATCTTTTCTCAGAGGGCTCCCTCTGGGGAGACTTGCCTCCTCGGTCTGGAGTCTTTTTTCTCTGGGAGTGGATTGTTTATTACCATCCCAACTCTTTTTTGGAGTGTTTAGACTATTTTTAATAAAGGTTTTTTCAGGATTTTCAGTTAGTTGGGGTTTTATTGGTTTCCCACCCAAACTATCTCTTCCTAGTTCTTCATAGGATTTTTCTATGATTCTGGCAAGTTCAAAAGGTTGTTCTGCTATATCTGTTTCTTTCAATTTCTGTAGGTATGCTACATCGTCCATTGCCAATTGAACTAATTCTCTATATGCCTTTGTTAATTCTTTTAGTTTAGCTAAAAGTTCTTTGCTTGACATTTGTTCTATGTCGGATTCTGGTGTGTAGCTGGCTAGAACCGGCCACGTGGCTCCTGGTCTACCTAGTGGACCTAGGCTGGTGATGTGATTTTGATGTTTTAGGGCGCCTTTAAACCAGAGCATGTGCTCTTGGTAACTTAGTGGGATTTCAATGTCCTCGAAAGGAGCGTATTCATCCGGAGGTTCCTCTATTTTGTAATAGTGGAATTTGTGTGTCACAGCGTGTGCTGCTGGAAATTGTATCCATGAACAGAATACCTATCTCTGCCAATATTCATGAGCCTCTACCACGAATATGACTGTACCACCTCGTGATGATACTCCATTTTCTATACGTTTTTTTGTCATAGTTTTTCTTACATTTACCGGAATGATTATAGCATTCGGGTCATTTTCTTGGAGACTTGTGACATCCGCTAGGAGTTGAGCTGCTTATTTAGCTTCCTCCCTTTCGTCTTCACTTTCCGTCATTTTTACTAACAGAAAGCATTTTGTTGCAGATCAAGTTTCAAGGAAACAAAGATTAGGTGCACAATATTTTGGAACACTGTATCCTTCAACATTGACTAAACCAAAAACTATACATAGGAATCTCTTCCTACTAAGTTCCGGCGGATTTTACCCTTTTACCCACTCCAGACGTCTTTTGGAGTTTTTACGGGAAAAGGGGTCTGTGTGAAAAGCATGACTGAGTTACTCTAATGTCTTGCGTTAGATTATCGCCTTACCAAACGTTGGGCGCCATGTAGTGTAGTTCCTATATTCCCAATAGGCCCTGCGCTTTGGAATAATATAATCAGCAGTGTAGACGTAGGACTGAGGTCATCTAGGTCTCTACTGACTATATTAGACTTAATTAGTTTTGCCAGCTAGCTCAGAGGTCACTAGAAACTTTCTCGAATGTTCAGGAAAGAGTTAACTCTCCTGATTTAGACAAGAAGGGATTAGTTTCTGACAGCCGCATAAACATGACAACTTTGCTCCCTCAGAATAAAGAGTATATCTCTAGAGTCGTGTGAAAACAATAGACAGCTATTTCACTCAGTCAATCGTGCATACTTAGTTTCTCCAGAGTGCAGAGAAATAGAGAGACGGGCGTTTTCAATAAAATGTGTTATTTATTGAGCAGTCTTCTTTCTCATGCAAGAGAAATGAATTGCCACAATTGCAATGCTTCTCATAAAGTAAAGTGTGTACAGTAAAAGTAGTATTATGAAATAATACTGTAAAAGCATTGATATGGTTTCTTAGCCATATGATACTTTAAAACGGATAAAATATATACATACATAAAAACATTGACTAACGTACTCAACTGGTGCTTCTAAGATACGCCTACCACGGTGTACCTGACCTAAGCCTAATACTTGGGAAGGAGTAAGTAAGTTGCAGTTTAAGTTAAGTTGTTTTTTGCCAAGGAATCTGAATCAAGAATTCTCTTAAGGTTTTAATCAGCTTCGTACCTTGGTTCTAGAATGAAGGATGTCTTGTATCTCTCTCTCAGGACTCGATCTCCCAGCAACCTGCAAGGGTGACTGGAAACACCGGAGCTGGATTTTCTCGGCTGGAGAAAAAGACAGCGTCTCTCTCATTGCGTCAAAAGGGAGGGTCGGCTTCCTTCGGCACTCGCATCAGCTGGGCATCGGGCAAGTAGATAGCCGCTCTGCTCCAAACCACTGTGTGTTTGCTTAGGGCAACGTTGGTATATTTATACCTGAAAGGTGCCGGGTTTGACGTAAGGTTATACATAAGACGTCACTAAGAACTAACAGTTCTTTCTGGACTCCAGGAGTTCTTGTGCAAATCAAAACAAAAGCAGGGGGATTTCCCGGGCTGCTGGAGGCTTGGTTTGTTTAAAGAACGTGTTGTACTTTCTAGGAGTCTATGGGAGTAGCCTTGCCGTATTTGGACCGCATTGGCTATTACTAAATATGGATATGATTCTTATGCCTTTATAAGGATATTATTTGTAATAACCACATAAGGGCATAAATCGAGAATATCGAATTAGGGTCCTAGATAGAATCACAACAACTCCAAAAATGACAAATGAAGATTTAATAATTCTTTATTATCTGATATACATTTTATAACTGGGGCTACTACTTTCATTCAATAATTTTTCAAATTCAACTAATCTAGTGATGCATCCATTTCTAAAAATTGGGATGCTTTCAAAACCTCATTCCGAGATTGCACCATAGCCTATTCAGCTAGAAAGAAAAAAGTTAAACTCTAAATATCAAACCTTACTCCAACAAATAAAAACACTTGAACATACTTATGTTACTACCAAATCTTTCCTGACTTTACATGACTTGATCAAAGCCAAATCTAGTCTCAATTAACTTGCTACCATTGATGAACGTGACATCTTGCTTAAGGTTAAATATAAATTGCATGGGGATGAGAATAAAGCTGGCAAAATGCCTGGTAACTACTTAACATTAAAGGCAGGGTGAACAAAATACGTCCCATTCCTAATGAATCTACTAACACCACTTCTATTTCTGATTCTGACATTTACAGCGCCTTTCAATCCTATTATAAAATACTTTATCCAGAACATACTACCCCACCAGAACCTAATTTACAGCAATTTATTATTAGTCTTCCTAAAACACCCTACCTTTCACTTTTATGTGAGGAATTAAAAGCTGACATTATGCTTCAAGAGATTTTGGATGCAATTAAATCCTTGAAAAGAGCTAAGGCACCTGGTCTGGATGGATTCTCCATTGAACGTATTTACCCCTTCTCTGCATTTTATCCAGCAAATTGTTAGAACTTTTAAAATTATTTCTTTTGAGTTAAAAACAAATGGCTTTTTTTAGAAGCCTTAATTGTTCTTATTCCCAAAGCTGGGAAAGACCCCATTCTCTGCAAAAATGATCAACCCATTTAATGTATCAATTACGATTACAAACGTTATGCCAGGGTCTTAGCATCCCACGTTGAAACTGTTGTATCACTTCTTCTACCACAAACTTTATTAAGGGTAGACTTGCTACAGACAATGCCAGGATGTTCTCTAACATTCTTGTGCTGGTTGTAAAGAGAACCTTTCCTTTTTCAGACCTGTCCTTAGATGCTGAAAAAGCTTTTAACCACATTAATTGACAATGTAGGTTTACTGCTCTTCATTGGTTTAGCTTTAACTCAAAATTCATTTCATTTATAAAATTACTATATTCAAACCCCGAGCAAGCATTTTAGTCAATGATTGTTTTTCTCCTAATTTTACTTTACATAGAGGTACTAGACAAGGTTGTCACCTTTCTGCTTTACTGTTTGTTCTTTGCCTAGAACCGTTTCGTGAATGAATATGTTGCAATCCACTCATCTCAGGATTCCAACACAATTTCCTAGAGGTTAAAATGTATCTGCCTCATTGGATCACTTCATACAGGAGGTCACTTTATACTCTAGTATTCCTGGATATAAATTACATTTTGCTCAAACTGAAATGTTACTTTGAGCTCTACTGTTATCACTAGTACTAATTTTACATGGTGTCCCTCCAAAATTAAATATCTGGGTGTCAGGTTCTCCTCTAGCATATTTAACAAACTCAGCCACAATTTTGCACCATTGAAATATAAATTACAAACATTACTTTATATTGGTCTTCCTTGCATTTCTCATGGTGGGGCAGACTTGATACCATTAAAATGATGATTGTATCACATGTTTTTTATACCATATCTATCTACCCTTTAAAACCTCAAACTATTATTGTGCACAAATTGACTCCAAAGGTACAAATGTCTTATGGAATAATAAACATCCTCGTAATACCCTTTTTATCCTTAAACGCCCAACAAATGAAAGTGGTGTCCGCTTTACTGATTTTAAGATTTACCACTACGCCTTTCTAATTCAGCAATTTTATGCTTTTGTGATTTTCAAGACTCACCTACTCCACACTGGATTACTTTTGAACAACCCTTATTCATTTTTTTTTTATTCAAAGATATATTTTGTATGTCCAATTGTACTTTCATATCCAAAAATTACATTTTAAAATATTCATATAATTTATTACATATGTTATTTTCTACAAATCTTGAATTTCACCAATGCTTTTTATCCTCATCAATACTACAAGCTCTGGAAGGAAAAGAGTATTATGTTTGTTCACCAATTTTTTGTAGACAAATATATTGTACCTTTCCCTTAATTGCAAATACAAGATCACTTACCTAATTTGTTTTTAAAGGAATACAAGTTAATTTCCTCTGCTTTTCATTCCTTTTTGCTCATTCACCAGCTCCCTCCTTCCCCTGTTTCACCTTTGCCTCTGACACCTCTTGATGTGGTTCACCATGCCTCTATTCCAATGGCTGCTTCTATATAAAAAACATTGTTATCACCTATTTGGGCTAGAAAAAAGTTCTCTTGAATTACTGTGTGAAACAGATCTATCCATAATGTTTCCTGTACAATTCTGGGACAGACTTCAACTTAAGATATTCAATGCCCTCAAAGTTGCTCAAGCACTATTTTTTTATTGATAATAGGGCTGTTATTACCGCAGAATACATTTGCTTCTTTATTTTACCAGGCCGTTGAGAAGCTCCAATGTTCTTCTTCTTCTTGTGCCCCCACTACTAAACAAGAAATCCACTCAGACTCACTCCTTCTCAGGAAATGCGCCCAGCATCTGGAAGTCCCTACAGAGAGACCTTTGTTGTAACCTCTTCCTGGCTTCAAAAGAGACTTGAAACACCATCTCCCTAATAAATACTGGAGCCTATGAATCTTTCTGAACCTGATCTCTTTTGGCTCCTGTGTTTCAGACCATCCCTCTGCTGACCTACTGGCCTTGCTCCTCCCTTTGCTCTCCTTATTGTTTCCACTAACCCTGCTCTTCATGGTCCCTCAGTTATTTCTGTTGTAACCACAATTCAGTAAATCTCTGTACAGTGTTCTGTTATTGTTGGCTCCAGCCGAGCCTGCACTTTTTATCCCATAACTTTATTAATTTGTTTTGACCTCATTTCTGTAACTACAAATGTTTCTTTGTATATTTAATTGTAAATCCCTCTGTCTCACTCCCCTATTTTTTCACTCTATGTAACCCTTTGATCCTTAGATTTTGTTTCTTGATCCAGATTCGTTATTGGATGTCTCACGTCCCTTATTGTATTTTGTTTGTATCCGTTGCTCCGTGAATATGTGCCTTGCTCTTATTATTATGAATTTGGAAACCGCATGGCTACCCTTGGTCTTCCCAGTGCTGAGCAGTCAGGTACTGAGTTTGGGCAGGTTATACCTTAAAGATATTGCGTAAACAGCCATGTTTTTATCTTTTTGCAGAATTGCAACTTCCCCTCTATCTGCCGGAGTTCCAGTGGTAGGGAATTCCATAATTTGGGAGCCAAGTGGGAGAAAGATCTTCCTGCCCATTTTTCCCTACTGACCTTAGTTTGTATTAGCCGTTCTACTGCGCTGGATGACAGCTGCCTCTTTGGAATATAGGGGGAGATTAGATTTCTTACTTTTTTTGGCCCTTTATTGTGCTGTGCTCTGTGAGTTATGACTAAGACTTTTAAGAAAATTTTGGCCTCCACTGGGAGCCACTGTAGTTTTCGTAGGTGCTTTTTTACTGATTCCCTTGCCGGAATGTTACACAGTATTCTCGCGGCAGCATTCTGGGCTATCTGCAATTTCTGGGTAACATATTTGGGTGCCCCCAGGAACAGTGAATTTCTATAATCCAGTGGCGAGGTTACCAGCGAATGGATCACTGTTTTCGTTAGTTGGGTGGGTATTCTGTCTAAAAATTTTCGTAGACTTCTGAGAAGTCCGAAGCAGGTTGCTGTGACCTTATTGGCCTGAGAGATCATAGAACGATCTGTTTCTAGCCAGAACCCCAGATTTTTTACTGTTTCTGCTGGGGTAGGTGATTTACATAAGCATGTTGGCTAGTTTATTATAGGCCTCGGTATTGCCATATTTCCAATGAGCAATAGCTCAGTTTTATCTCCATTTAACTTAAGGCAGTCTTTTGGGTCAAGGAAGATGAGCAGCTGCATATCATTGGCATATGAAGTCATCGAAATATCAAATTCCAATCCAATTTTGGCAAGTGGTTCCACATAAACATTAAAATGTGTTGGACTCATTGAGGAGCCCTGTGGGACTCCACACTTCAGAGACATGGTTTTGGAAAGGATGTTGTTTTCCTGTACTTGAAATGAATGATCTCTCAGGAATGAAGTCAACCATTTGAGTGCCTAACCCTTTATTCCATTGTCTGAGAGCCTTTTGTGCAATATACGATGATCCACCATATCAAAGGTAGCGCTCAAATCTAATTAGAGCAATGTGGCTGGTTTTCCTATGTCCAGTGACTGTTTTAACTCCTCCACTACTACCAACAAGGCAGTTTCTGTACTGTGTTGTGCCCTGAAGCCCATCTGTGTGTGGTGGAGGCAATGATTGGCCTCTAGGAATTCTCACAAATTCTTATTGATGTGTTTTTCCAATAACTTGCCAACATATGGTAGCAGGGAGATAGGGCGATAGTTTCCTGGTTGTGATTGATCTGCGTTTGCTTTTTTTAACAGCGGCTTTATCACAGCATGTTTCCAGGCCGATGGGTCTGTGCTTGTTTCTAGTGATTGATTCATAATCTTCATTAAAATGGGTGCAGTAATGGGTGCTACTGTTTTGAGAATATGTGGAGGTGCTAGATCCAGAGGTGAACCAGACTTCACCGTGTCTAGTAAGATTTCTAGATCCTTCTGTTCCATCTTTGGGAAATTAGTAATAACCTGTTGTGAGGAGGCTACTACATGTTCTTCCTCCCCCTCTATTATGTGGTCTCAATCCGTTTTGGGGCCACTAAAAATGTCTGTCACCTTCGAAATCAAATATGAGGCTAGGTTATTGCACGTCTCCTCTGAAGTTTCGGATGGGCCACTATCGATGGATGAATTGGGTTCGGATTATTGAGAACAGTTCCCTTGCTGAGTTCTGTGCCCCCCTGATTTTCTCCTTGAAGAATTTTCCTTGACTCATTTTGATGTTATTACGATACTTTCTAATAGCTGATTCATACTTTGTTTTCAGTTGGGGATCATAACTTTTTCTCCACTCTCTTTCGATTTTTGATGTTATTATGATACTCTCTAATAGCTGATTTATACTTTGTTTTGAGTTGGGGACCATAACTTTTTCTCCACTCTCTTTTGATTTTTTTACACTCTTTGTTTTGCTCCAATAACTGGGAATTAAACCATCCTTCTGCTCTGGTTCTAGTTCTGTGCTTGTGGGTGGTCTTAGGTGCTACTACGTCTAGAGAGTGCGTGATCCAGGATTCCCATTGTGAGTAGCCTTCTTCAGCTGACCCTGGTGTCTCTGATTGTGAATTTACAGTGCTTGTTAAAATGTCCCCCCAAATGCCCGGATTGATCTTATCCCAGCATCTTTTCATTACCAAGTTCTTAGGTGTAATGTCTCTGTGTTCATTTCCTGACTTTCGTACCTTGAAAGGGATGAAATAATGGTCCGACCAAGGCACTGGAACAGGGAAGGCTACTGTGAGATCGGGGTCATTGTAAATTACTACATCCAGGGTGTGGCCTTTACTATGTGTAGCTGCTTCTACCAGCTGAATCAGTTGTAGACTTTCTAAGTCTGATAGTAGTCTCTTTACACTTTACACTTGGATGGTTTTTATCCTCCATGTGTAGATTCATGTCTCCAAGTATCGTAATGTGAGTTTTTTTGAGTAATAGACTGGCCATCGCGTCAGGTAGCTCTTCTAGGAACTCCCCATAAGGACCCGGTGGTGGATAGATTAATAGGCCTGATAGCGTGAAAGTTGGAGATAAACGTATTGAAAATAGGAGGCATTCACTGCCTTTCAGAGCTAATTGTTCCGTTGTACATTTGTGCTCCTTTTTCAGAATAATGGATAATCCTCCTCCTATCTGGCCCATCCTATCCAGTCTATGTAACTCATAGCCTGACGGCACTGATATTACTATATCAGTGGAGCCAGCTTTCCATTAGAAATAGGACATCTAATTTTGTGTCTTCTAGTAATATGCGTAGTTCAATTGTGTGTTTAGGCAGATATCTGCTATTGATTAATCCACAGTCCCAGTTCTGACTTAATTCTGACCTCCTTGGTGCCTTATTTGTCTATTGTGTACTGTGAGGAGTGAACCATCTCTATTTGCAGTACTTGCAATCTCTGGCTATGGGCATGCCTGTTGAAAAGTCCCATCCAGTTTCACAGTTACTTTCTTTAAATATATTGTGTCTGTACAGAATAGAATATCTAATCCTCGTAATTTTTACAGGGGTCCTAGCACCTGGCCCCGTATGGGTGCGGATGGGCGCAGACGGGCTTGCCTTAGGCGTGCCTTTGGCACGCTAGTGGCTCACCCACTGCGAGGGTCCGCTGCACGTCTGGGCCATAACTGCTTTTTATCCTTTTTTCCCTGGAGTGGCGAGGGCCTGGACCGCCAACCCTTTCCTCCCAAGATGGGGTCTGCACCAAATCGTGAGTTTTAGCCCAAGTCTCCCTCCGCACAAATGAGAGCACCCGCGGCGGACCATGGAGTGAAGGGTAGGTAGGGAATACGATGAAGGTATTATAGCAGCAAGAATTAAACAAATTTTAAAATGCTTGAAATCGGCTTGTGTAAAATACGTACTAGCAGCTGTGCAAATTGGCAATTTTTAGTGGCAAGCAATGTGCGCACCTCAGTGTACTCTTGCTTCTGTAAAGCGCTCTGATACCTCTGGGTCTAGCCAGCGCTATATAAAACCTTTAAAATAAATAAATAAATAAAAATTGTGTTTTTTTAATGTACTACATACACTAGTTCTTCAACACATTTGTTATTTTATTGCTCTCATGTACATTTTGGAACTCTATTTGGTCTAAATGTATAACGATTTTCCAATGTACTGTGCCACTAACTTCCCAAAATGTTTTCTTAGGTTCTTTAGCACCTGGTTTTGACCATTTATCTCCCAATCCTTTTAAAGTTGTACTTTCTTGTTGAAAATATGTTTATAAGCTATCTATGTGAACATGGTGGAATTTTATTTCTGATGAACCTGGAATTCATAATGTTTCCTCATTTACATTGTGTCAAAATATTAGATCTGATTTATACTTTTAAACTTTCACTATCTTTCTCTCCTCACACTCAACAATACTTTAATTAAATCTTTCTCTGTCCTTCTCCCTCCCCATCTCTTTTCTATTTCCCATTCCCTTTTACTCCTCCTGTTATTCCTTTCTCCTTTTTATTTCCTCTTTCTGTTTATATAAAATGATTAAATCTTTTTTTCATTACATGATTTTGTCTTTTGAGATTGCAGTACTTATTGATGTATGCATTTCCTCACAAATGTTATTTCTTTTTGGTATTGCTCTTTGAAACTTCAATAAAAAAAGCAAATATAGAAAAGAGCCAGGCAGCCTGTAAGGGAACGATCTAGACATTGGCAGGTGACCCGCCAGCTTGCCACGTTAGTAGAGGACCACATGACACATATAGAGACCCTAACCTTAAGCTTAATGACATCATCGATACCTCCTTGCCCTGTATGTGAGAGGTTATTAAAATGGGTATGAGAACCTACCAGAGTTGCAAACTCCTCATCTGAGAAGTCAAACATTTTAAATTTATCAGTTAACTATATGGTAAATCCAACCTTAAATTAGGAAAGTGATAAAGATGATATGAAGGAAGTTTAAGACTAAAAGGATTGAGGCCCTTGGGGAATTTATGTTAGAATACTAATGTGCCGGAGTGCTACCCCAGGGACTAAGGATAAGTAGCATCCCAGGACTGTTCGTGCAAATACGCTAATTCCTTGAAAAATTATTGATGATAGGGAATCTCCACTTTCGTGATCGTATGATGCTCATAGTAGAGAAAGCTAAAGAGCTTGTTCAAAATTTGAAAAATGAACTGACTGAGCTAGAAGATAAGATTAAGAGAGTTAATGCTCTGGGAGAAGCAAAGAAAAAACTTGAAGAAGCAGAAAAGGAGCTATCCTCCTTTTCAGATTACTTAATCAAAAGGAAAATGGATAAGTTGAACAAAGATATTCAATATAATACTCGAGGAAGAACCTATCCATCTCTATAGGAACAATACTATTATCAAGAACAGTATCAGGACTATGACAGTTCTACAAGCCATAAGGTCTTGATGTTCTCCGATACTCCTGACAGACACAGAAGGAAACTCCATTCCATGAAGATTCATCAATAATCTAAGCCACCATGTTTCCATTTCAAACTGATCATTGTTGTGGAATATTTGATATAGCCCATAGCGATAAAGTCGATTTGTTCAATGTAACATAATATACATATATTGAGATGCTTTTTTTGTAGACTAAATAATATAGTCTTGAAAAAGGAAAATAAGATTTATGCACTAATATCACTGTGATCATATACGGATAAATGTTTATATGATTGCACGGTATGAATGCGGATTTGTCTTCCTTAGTTTTTAACAAAATTGTGAGTACTATGTTTCTATATGTTATTGCTTTTAGACACAAATTGTGATAAAACAGCATGTTAGTTTTTTATACCATTGGGTTACTGGGCCTCAATATATGTAATTTTCATATTTTTAAGTAAATATTTGGTTGTCTAAGGATTTTCTTTTACAATAGTGTTTTCCCTGCCGTGGGAGCTTCCATTATTAGCAGGGGGTTCTAATTTCTACATGGTTTTGAATTGGTAGCAACAAAATATGGATTCCCTGTTTCTTAGGGACCTCTCAACCTGGGAATCTTGTCCCTCCTAAGGACACCTTTTGTATGCCCTGGATTGGGAAGTCCTCAACCAGATGCCTTGACCTATGATGTGTAGCCACTTTAATCCTCCTTGACTTTGATGGCACGGGAATACCAGCTCAGTTAATCATACTCACCTGGGCCCATAAACATTCACACTTTTAACTGGTAATCCGACTTGACTTCCTGCCTATCAGAGTTTTATTCACCTTAGGACTTATACCTGTACACCATAACTTACAAAATCCTTGTCGATTGTATGCTAAGTCCTAAATCTAAGGATCAAGGGAGCTAGAATGATAGGTAGAGAATAATATTCACTTTATGAAAAAGAAACCACAGACTCGGGAAAGTTTAAAGACTTTATCTATGCAATGTTTTCTAAGCCAGTTGTAATGACAGTAAGATTAAGGATTTTGCAGGTAAGAATATAACTATTAAAGAATATAATGTTCAGGACTATAGGAAAATACCTTTAAACATTGGTACCTGGGAAGGGTAAAAAGGGAAAACGGTACAAGGACATACCACGCAGATTATATTTACCTAGAATGGTGTGAAGACCAATCCTGGTCACGGGCTGGGACAAGAGAAAGGCTCCCGACTAATCAGATGCCAACAGGACAGGACAGGTGCTGGACAGGACAGGCAACCTCCGCTAAATGCAACACCAGCGTCACACCCCTCTCTATGTCTACTCCTAATTTTAATTTGATTTAATTTTTTATTTATTTGAGTTTTATATAGTGCTGGCTGGACCCAGAGGTATCAGAGTGCTTTACATAAGGATCCACGAAATTACAGAATTACATCAGTTACAAGAAAAGATTTCAAAAGCTGCGGAAGATGAAATAAGAGGAGTTTAGACGGGTAAGGGGGTGGGGTGAAGGTGTAGAAGGGAAAAAGGATGGAGATAGGTTGTATGGAAAGACAAAGGAGAGTCTGCTCAAAGTCCAGCTGGGTAAGTGAAGGCCGAGTGGGGAAGTCCACAGCTCATCTCCTCTATAGCTATCAGGTTGCTCCACCGGGCTTCAGTCAAGCGGCTAGGTCTCAGTTACAAAACAATTAGAGAGCAAAGAGGAGGGCTAAATGGAGCGTAAGGAGAAAGTGGGTGGAGTAAAGGGGTAGGAGGGAGCGCACGACAGAGAGACGAAATAAGGTCTGCCCAATGTCCTGCTAGGTAAGTGATGGCTGGGGGGGCAGTCCACAGCCCATCTCCTCTATAGCTATCAAGTAGCTCCACCGGGCATCGGCCAAAAAGATAGGTCTCTATGGTCAGAGAAAGGTTCACAGATTCAGTATCCTGTAGGGTAGGACGGATGGGGGATGTGTTCGAGGTCTGGTCTAAGTCCGTTTTCTTCTCAGAGGAGTAGCACAACGTGGTAGGGAACACTGTGGCAGCCATCTTGGGGTCAGGCAAGGGATTAACAGTTAGTTACAGGGAGGGCTTAAAAACTTGCTTTCCACAAAATCATGGTGGCCCTCATGCCCCTCATTACAGACCTGACCTTGGGGAGCATTCATAGAAAACCAAAAGTATGAAGGAGCAGCTCAGCGAGTAAAACACGGACATATGTAAATTAGATGAAGCCATCGCCATTTCAAGATCGGCAATTATGGAGAGGCAACCTCCACACTGGTGTACACAGACACAAGCAACTCAGCTGTCTATCAGAATTGGGCTGGAGATCTGGTCACAATGGGCACTTTTAAGGCATATTTGGATAGATTGCAGGTAGGTGCGGATTTACTCCCCCACCGTCAGGTCGACCATCAGGGCCTCTACAGTGCTCCTGGTGCCCTCAGGTCTGCTGGCCTCAACTTCGTCGCCTGAGGCACTGGAGGGGTCCGGAGCTCCGATGCTCTTCTTCAGCAGTGCAGTGGAGAAAGCCTAAAGGCCGGCCGGTCATCGCTATTGCAGGCAGAGACAGGCTTACAATCTCCTGCCTAGGTACGCATCCAGGGCCTCTATTAAAGGCAGCAGAGGCGGAGTTTCTGCTCCTACTTCCAGGGCCGCCCAGAGGGCTTCTCCTTAGTTCCTGGTGTTACCGGGTTCCTCAACTGCACCTCCTGGGGAGCCGGAGATGCGCAGTCCATCTCTGGTGCGGCGGGGGAAGTGGATTTGTAGGACCCCTACTGGGTAGATTAATTTGTCTCCCTCAGCAAAACTTCAGATTCTTCTGTCAAAATGCTCGACTAGCACTCTGCTCTCGAGTCTTCTTCAGCATACGTTGGGTCAGTGACAGGTCTGTGACAAGTCGGACAATCTAACTGACTAAGCCTACCTTAGGTATTCCATTTCAGTGTGTGTACCACCCACTTAATGTTGCAAATTCTATGTGTTCCCTTCATTTGATTCATTAGAAAGATGAGGAGAGTTCATCACACCATACCAGTATGAGATCATTTCTATTCAATATAGTTGATCAATGTTCCCGCCCATAATTTACTTTCCCATGCTTTTTATTCCACCCAGCAAGATTATTTCAATTCATATACAAAGTATAAAGTTATGTGCTTTCTCTTCCTCTTGCTCTGGGTCACTAGGTAAGATTCCCACGAATGCCGCGAATAAGATGGGAACTGGCATCAATTCAATGTCAGAGCTTTGAGGATTTCGATGTCACCTGCGCATGACCAAGTGATTCAAAATGGAGTTTGCAATCCCCTTCTGGCCAAATACAAGCTATCAATGAAGTAAAAGAGAGACACATTAGAATACAAAAATAAATTAATGCACAGTATACCACTTATTTCTACTCTTACCCCATTACTTTATTTAAACTATAGCATTAATATTTAAGCAGAACATACAAATTTGAGTTCGAGCAGGAGCATGTGCATTAATATGAGAAGCATGAAGCGGCAATTTTTGGCACTAGTGCGCAGCTGCAAGAAATTTCCACCAAAAGCAGAGGTACGTCACACTACATAGATGTAGTAGACACATGCGCAGAAAGATTCCCGCGTTATATTAGGACACTCGGGTTACTGTTAGTAAAATCACATAGGTAAGCTTCCCCTAGATACTAGAAATGTCGTGTAGTGCGGTTTTAGTAATCACAAAACATGTTGGTTAATAAGTTACATGTTATTTTGAGAGGATTAAATACGAGCAAGTTTCTGTACGTTTGAAACTTTGCTCCATCAATTTGGCCTTGTTATTAACATTTACAGGATTTGGAATGTAGTAGAAGTTGTACAATAAAATATCGGAGGCAAACATTTTGAAATACTTAAATATCACAAAAATATATTGAGGCCAAAATTGACTTTACTTATTAAAGAACAGGATTTTGGGCCTTATTATGATGATTGCAGTGGGAGTGGGACCTCCCAACCAGTGGTCAGAGGTTCTACCCACCAGATTAGGATGTGACCGCTGTGTAGGTGGTCAGAAACATCCCTTTTTCTATTACGGCTTATGCTGTGGCCTGTAAAAGGGCAGCAGCACAAACTGCAATTGAAAAAGGGATATTTTTAAACATCCATGTATCATATGCCAGGCACCATCTGGTGCCTGGCACATGGTGCATGAATATTTATATTTATATTTATAATACTTATAAAGCGCTCTATCAGCTAACAGGCATCCTGGCGCTGACCCAACAGTGTACAATAAGACTAGTGTTCCGGGAGCCACAAGAGTGACCAGTTACATACTAGGAAAGAGACAAGTTTTTAGTCTCTTTCTAAAAGGGAGGAGATCCTCCATTTGTCTCAGCTCCAGTAGGAGCCTGTTCCATAGTCGTGCAGCCGAGGTGCCGAATGCCCTACCTCCTAATTTTTTTTTTTAACCTAGGTGCCTTTATCAATCTCGCTGCAGAGGAGCGAAAGCTTCTTTCCGGAACATACCAGGCAAATTTCCTCCTCATCAGTGTCCGCCCAAGCCCATGCAGGGCTTTAAAGACTATACAAAGAGATTTAAACTTGACTCTCTGGAGTATAGGGAGCCAGTGCAGCCCAGACAGAGCTGCACGAGGGAAGTTTAGCTGCTATTGCTTGGATCCTCTGGAGCCTTTCCAATAAATATCTCAGGGATTCCAGCAATAAGACATTGCAGTAATCTAATCTGCTTACAATGGTACATTGCACTATCAAAGCTAGAGCATTCATTGGCAGAAGCGGAAGAATTTTGCGTAGGACTCTAATAATGGCAAAGCACCTCTCCACAGTTTTATTGACCTGTGGTTCAAGAGTCAACTTATTATTGAACATAACACCCAAGTTACGGACCTTCTCGACAGGCAGCAATGGACTGGCTGATGCTAATGGCCAGAAGTTTGGGGGGAGCCCCGTGGGATTCTTTCCCACTGGACAATGGAGAATCTTGTTTTTCTCCAAGTTAAACTGAAGTGAATTCTCCTTCAGCCATTTAGCAGTATCTCGAAGATACTCATGAAACACCTTCAGCGGTGTGGACTGTTCTCCCTCTTAGGAGAGAATAAGTTAAGTACCGTCCACATAATTTACAATGTTAATGTTGTGTGACCTTATAATCGCCATTAAATGTTTCATATAAATATTAAATAAGATAGGGATGAGCGCAGGACCCTGCGGAACGCCATGCAGGATATCAGTAAACTCCGACTGATAGGGGGGAAAGCGCTACTGCCGGTCTCCTATTCGAGGGAAAGGATTGAAACCAGCTCAAAGCAGTGCCTGCTATTCCCACCTCTTTAAGTCTCTCCAGAAGAGTGGCGTGATTGACTGTATTGAATGCGGCAGACAGGTCAAGTAGGATTAAAACCACCGCTTGACCTCTGTCTGCATGCACACGAAGCTTGTCTATCACAGTCACTAAAGCCGTCTCTGTACCATGAGCTGGTCGGAAAGCAAATTGCACATCCTGTAGGATTCCATTGGTTTCCAGGTATTTAGAGAGAGCACTACTGACCAGACGTTCTTTAATCTTTGCGGGATAAGGTAACAGGGAGATCGGCCTATAATTTTTAGGGCAATCTGGATCCAGTGTTGCCTTTTTTAAAAGTGGAGTTACCAAAGCCTGTTTCCACCCTGTCTGTACCATTCCACTAAGAAGAGATTGGTTACAGATAAGGCGGAGAGTAGGGAATAGTTCTGCTCCCAACTCCTTCCACACTTTATGTGGTAAGCGGTCCAAAGGCGACCCTGAAGAGATACCCAAGGCCATTTTACCAAATTCCTCCTCCGAAGGGATCTCAAAATCAGTTCAGGTAAGCATCATCTCTGTCTCTTCATCTCCTACCTCTTTAACATCGTTTGGATTTCCCTCAACATGCCCCTTATACTCTATGCCCTCAGCCCCCTCCTGTAGCATAGCCCCTCCAAGGCCGTCAATGATGGTTTTGATTTTATCATTGAAAAACCTTTCCAGACTATCACAAAGACCATGAGTAGGCGGCGTCTGATTCTTAGCACAGTCAGGGCTGGTAAAATTTTTCAGAATTCTAAAACTGCTTCTAGTGCCATTCAGTGCATGAATATTTGGGGGGCACGACATGTACCCCCCAGGCCACATAGTGGAGACCCACGGGGGACCAGGGCCCTGCTAGGGACACCCATAGTCCCTTTCTGACAGCCTTTCCATGGCAGTGAGACTGCCATGGAAAGCCTGTGGGAAATGGACATCATAATCCTATGGCAGTGCCTTCATTGTAGAGATTACAGTCAGACCAATGCCCCTGAAGGAGGCATCAGTCTGTCCCTCCGACCGCTGTGGTCAGACCGACTGCTGCGGTCAGACCACTATCCTGGATGACGGTGGGACTGCCACTGATGGCCTTTCAGTGACAGTAATATTTGAGTCATATATACATACAAATAAAAACTGGCTAAGATATATTGATGACTTATTTCTAATTTGCCATGGGTCACTGTCAGATGCACAGCAATTCATTGCACAAATAAATGTCAACAACATTAATCAACAGTTCACTGCTGACAACAGCTCGGAAAAGGTATATATTGAGAGCAGAAAATTAGAAACCAAGGTACACAGAAAGCCAACAGCAGTTAACTCAGTCTTACATTCTGCGAGTGCACACCCTAAGCATCTCATCCAGAGCATCCCCTATGGGGAGACGATTCGGTTGAAAAGAATCTGTAGCACTGAGACGGAATTATAGGCTGCCCAAGAGACCAGTCGCTCATGATTTTTGGAAAGGGGCTACTCAAAAAAGTGCATAGATGCCGCCATACTTAAAAGCCAAAAGACAGACAGAACTACCCTGTTAAAACCTGAAAAATTGCAATCTGATCTAGAAACACATAAACAGAGCACTTCAGGAGAAACATTCAGAATGATGATAGGGTATAGTAAACAAAACAAAACTATTACACAAATCATCCAAAGAAATTGGCCAATCGTACGCAACGACCCTGTGATTGGTCATCTTCTACCACAGAAACTGTCAATCACTCACAGAAGAGCCCCCAACATGAAAGATCAGTTGGTACAGAATAATCCACCCGATAAACAAAAGGGCAGTTGGTTAAGTCAGAAGAAAGGATTCTACAAATATAGATCCTGCAAGGCTTGCCAACATGGCATAAACAAGACTTCTTATTTGGCAGCATTTAGCGACACCGAGCAAAGGATAACCAAGGCCTTAACATGCAGAACAGAATATGTTGTATATGTCCTTGAATGTCCCTGTGGGCTTAGGTACGTGTGAAGTACCAAGCTGCAGGGACACAAAAAATATTGCAACATATTAGAGCGATCAAAAACGTGACTCTGTTTACCCAGTGGCCCGCAACTTTGAGGAATTCCATTATGCAGACCCTGAAGATTTAAAATATTATCTTGTGTAGATAGTGTACCAGCAAATAAGAGGGGCGGAGATCAGGAGAAGGTACTCCGTAAACTAGAAACAAGATATATATTAGAGTTGGATTGCAAACATCCGGGAGGGCTAAATACCACTGAGGATCTGTATACATGTCTCTGAAAAGTTCTAAATAGGATTTAACTGCAATTGAACCTCTCATATCATTGCTAACTAGCCAAACGGGTATCTAAGCTATTCGAATATCTATGAATTCAAGAAATTACCCTTTTTTATTATAACAAAGACATATATGTTTGGAAATGTATTTGCACTAGCACTTTGGTTTCACTATGCACTTTATTTAATGTTCTGGTCATATGTTTACATAGGATTCAATACATCATGCGTTTACTATCTGGAGAAGCACTGGACTATGTTCAGGAGATAATAGTACTGTATATGATGCGTGATTTACACAGGAAAGATGAATGTTTTTATGCAATATTAAGAGTGGTTTTAACAATTTTTTAACCTAAATACTCTTTTTGCACATCTTTTAGTAGATATTCTTTTGATTTTCAACAAAGGAACCAGACAATATAAAGCAAAAAGTACAGGTATTTAAACCTCTATTCAAATAATGGATCTATTTAGATTTGATCTACCACTTTATCGAGTACTGTAAAATAGGCATATTTTTGCACAAAATCTGTCTTTAAACTCCAGCAATAGGGCATGTTTAAGATGACTTAGATGCCCCAAGGGTTATTGAAACCAAGTATCTAACCATGCATGTCAATCTATAATGTTTTATGAGATGTCTAAACTAAAGATATGACCATCACTATATGTGACTGTTTTGCACTTGCACTGTCACGTTAAGTATTGGTAAACAACGAAAAGAGGGGGAAAAAATTGTATAAATAAGATTAGCTGATTATGTGGCGCGTCATGTGATCAAGGCTTCACGGAGCCGAAACGCGTAATGGCCGACTTGCTGGCGGATTAATAATTTAAATAAATTACAGCACCTGAACTGTGGTCCGCGCTCCATTATTCAAGGATTCAAGTGCCAACGGTGGTTGCGGTGGAGTGTTCGTGAGATATATATATATATATATATATATATATATAACAACTTTGTGACGAACAGTGATTACTGTGTGGTGATGAGAAAGGTGGTGCCCCAATCGTACTAATGGCTGTAGCCCTTCCCCATTATGAGAGACAACTTTTAATCAAAATATGATTGTGTTAACATCCGCCAATAGAAAGGCGGCAAGATCATTTTAAGAAGCCGTAACTGGGCTACAGGTTTGTCACCCGCATTTGAAAAAGGCAAGGATGGCGGAATGCATCATTCTGGTTTAAATAGAATGTTATTCCTGTAGTCTAGCTGTGTGCTCCATTCTGTTTCCTGGGCGAAATCTTGTCCTTGGATATTTATGTGCAGCCACTAGGACGTTTTGGAGCACCCATCCTGAGGCAGTTAGGCAGATTCAGTGAAATTAGAAAATGAACATGAATAATTAACCCTACTAATAGTAATTAGCATGCGCAGGCTCCCACGCATAGGCAGTGTCCAAACATGAAGCCGCGATGGGGAAGATTGCGGCGCAATAAGGTAAGTTTGATTTAAGTTGTGCATTTAGCCTTTACATTTAATTTAAGAAGGTGGGCGGGAGGCGGGAGGCGAGCAACTTCCGTTCCACCCGTGAATGGGTGGAAATTTGCACCGTTTTTCCACCTTCTTTGCGGAAGGCTGAAAGTGCAAATTTCCGCTCATTCCGTGGGAGGAACGGAAATGTCCGCCCACCCCTACTTGTGAATGGGGAGCCAGTGAAGCTTCCTGAGGTGCAGTGTGATGTGGGTGAGGCATGGGAGGTCGAGTATGAGTCTTGCAGCAGTGTTCTGGAAATTCTGGAGTCTGTGTAGGAGTTGTTTGGAGATTCCAGCATAGGGAGTGGTGCCATGGTCCAGCCTGCTAGTGATGTCTGCTTGTGTGATGGTTTATCTCGTGTTCTGAGGCAACTATTTGGTGATTTTTTGCAAGATATATAGGTTGTGGAAGTAGGAGGTGCACCCTGTGTGTGTTTCTTAGTCTCTGATGTGAAGGGTGGCAGCCTTACCCTTTGGGTTTTTCCTGTGAGGAAGGAACAGGTCCATTTGAAAACGGATCCTTGTAAGCCAATCTCAAAGATTCTTCTGACGAGTGTTATGGGAGACAGTGTCGAAAGCCGCAGAGAGGTCGAGCAGAAAGAGGGACGCTGTTTCTCCTTCGTCCAGGATGATTTGAATGTCATCAGTGGCCAGGATGAGTGTTGATTTGGTGCTGTGGTTCTTTCTGAATCCTGATTGAGTGTTGTCTAGAAGATGGTGAAGTTCGAGGTGGGTTGTGAGTTGCTCGTTGATGGCCTTCTCAGTCACTCGATCACTTTGACTGGATAGGGAAGCTGGGAAATGGATAGGAAGTTGCCCAGTTAATTCGTGCCAGCTGTGGGCGTCTTGAGGGATTCACTACCCCAACATTAATGTGTATACATATATATATATATATATATATATATATATATATATATATATATATATATATATATATATATATATATATATATTCACTGAAAAAACCATAGGTTATAGACCATATATAGTTAGGAATTAGCATTTACAAAACCTTGAAAATTCACTGAAAAAACCATAGGTTATAGACCATATATAGTTAGGAATTAGCATTTAAAAAACCTTATTTTACTCACACAAAACCATTGAAATTCCATATATAGTTAGTTGCACTAACTATATATCGCGCACCCACAATCCACTGCTGATGATGTCACATATTACATCATTCATGACATGGTCAGTGACATCACTGATGACATCACTGATGACATCTCAAATGACATCACTGATGACATCACTGATGACATCATCCAGTGACTGTGTGTTTCTGTAAAGTTTAAATATGTTTTACATATTGAAGAATGAGTAGATGTATAAGTGTCTGGACGAAGGATTTAGTAGGTGCATGACTTAATGTATGAGTGAGTGATTAAATGTGTCTCACTGAGTGCATGGGTTAGTGACTAAACTGTCTTAATTTGTGCATCATTATGTCTGTTGTTCTGTAAACTGCTGCATGTGTTGATCAGTAGCTATATGATTAACTATATGGGTTATTGATTGATTGTCCAAGTATTTGTATGGGAGACTGAGTGTGTGTGTGGCTGGCTGGGAGGTGTGTGACTCTGTGTAGATCAATGTGTACTTGTATCAATGATTGTATAACAAAGTAAGTATGTGTTAGTATATGTTTGAAAATGTAAGGTGCTCTATGTTTAACTGTATAGACAAGAAAATGGAAGTGTGATTGATTCTTTACAGGACTGACTAGGTGTGTGAGTAACTCCATGGATGAGTGGCAGAGTGTGAGTGTCTGTATAGGTGTATGAGTGCATATGATGGTGTTGTAAACATGAGTGATTGTATGTATGAATGATTGTATGGGTGAATGAGTGAATGTGTGTGTAGACGTAGGAATCAGTGAGTGCGTATGTAGTAACTAGTATTGGTGTGTCAATGGTTTCAAAAATTATACTCTGTATTTAACACTGGGTGAAACAGAGGTTATATTAAAATGTGAGGAGATGCATTGTATTGTCACATGAATGATATCATCAGTGATGTGGTCATTGATGTCAAATGAGATGTCATCAGTGATGTCATCAGTGATGTCATTTGAGATGTCATCAGTGATGTTGATAGAGCGCGCGAGGCCACCCGACCAATAGTTTTCGCCGTTTCCGGCTTCAGGGCCCATATACTTTCAAATCACCATATACATCGATCAGGTGACTTCACGAGCTCTACCAATTTGTGTGTGTGTTCCCTACTATTATTTCTCAGTGCACCCGACTTACCATCCACCGATGCGAGTACCTAATGACCACAATGAATCAGGGAGCTAGCTGTAAAAGAAAGGCAGCAAAATACAAACCCAACCAATAACATTCAAAATACTGTTGAAATGACCACGGACAACTGGAAGTTTTAAAAATGTTTATCTAAAGTTCATTTGCTTCGTGTATAAGGTACAGTAAAATAAGGCAATCAATAACCAAGATAACGTAAATGATATAGCTGTAAAGAAACAATGACAGAGTAATCATTGAAATACTAATATAAAATATAACGAGAAGATACTATGCTAGTCAGAATTATTTGAGCAGGGGCAGACTATGTAGGTATAACTACAGGAGGGCCTATAAAGAGTAACACGCTTCACTTAAGGTGAACGGGCCTTTGAACAATCTAGGCAATGAGGTTCTAGACCATATCAGAAAATGACAAACTGCAATGCAAAATATAATTTCTAACAAGTGTGAAGACATAGGAACAAACTTATGTGAAAAATTGCAAATGACTTTCAATATTTGCGGAAAGACATGGAAAAATAACATATGCAATGGTGAACTTTATTAAAGCAAAAGTTAGAAATTCAGAAGGTGCAAGATTTAAGAGGTTCAGATCAATATTTACCTAGAAAGGTGTGGAAACCAAACCCTGGCCACGGGTCAGTTAAGGACAGGAAACCCTCAAGGAAGGATACCCTTCAAAGGACAGCAGGTGCAGAATGGACACCCCGGGTAGGACAGGATACCCTCGGATAAGGAATCAGGACAGGACCTCAGGACAGGACAGCAAACCCTCAGGACAGGACCTCTCAGGACAGGACCGGAACCCACAGTTCGGAAGCAACGCCTGCGCTCCACCCGCTCTGCAGCTATCGATCAAGACCCCGATTGGGTCAGCGAACTCCCAGCAAAGTGCTTCGCCAGCACTTTAAGGTTCAGTAGAACCTTAGTCTATGGTCAAATTCGGACAGAGTGCTCCGCAGCGCTCTGTATCTTCAGTCACCTATTGAGTACGATGGGTCAGTGACAGGTCAGCTAAACCAGACAAGTCGGACGGTTCCCTAGGGGAACCCAGGGTAGATATACAGTTTGGGGACAGTGTACCACCCCCCAATGTTGCAAAGTGTCAGAATCCCTCAATTTCGATTGGTCCTAAGGTAGGATTTGGGTAACACACCAATCACAATACAAGATTTTAAGCCTTCATTAGCATACTTGGGTACCGCCTAGTAAGTTTGGGGTTCCCAGGAGAAACTGTGCAGAAACACAATGACATTTTTAACAATGTAACGTAGTAGGGTCATGTGACTCCGCTCAGCCGAGCTTGCAGGTCATTTCTCAGGAGCATCTTGCCCACTAGTGCCAGCTGGCTAAGTTCCATCAGCCAAGGTTGTCAGGTCCCCGGAAAGTCGCATCTGCGCAGAAGGGACCTCCAAGATGGCTCTCAGTACAGACAGACCCCCATTCCCCGCGGTACATGAAAAGTAAGCGAAAACAAATTAATACATAATAATGTCATCATGAAAACACATCACAGGGTTTGTACTTTTAACTCATCATTAAGAAATAAACTTACGCATTCTAAATGTTAGCTACATTGATACGACCACAAGAGCAGTGGCACGAGCAGTACCACATGATGAGCACAGCTATGAATTACGCATGCGCATAAATTTCCCTCCACTTCTGCAGACGCGTCAGGACACGTGAGTGTGGCTGACGCATGCGCAGTAACTAAAATACAAGCGGCGGCCATGTTAAAGTACACGGGGTAAGTGTATTTGAAATACACGTAGGCAAGCTTCATAAACTTTGCCTAAACAAAAATAAACGTTAGTAAAACATACTTATGTTACCTTATTACACATAAACGAGGTTCTTGACTTCGGCAAGCCGCAAAATATGCGAAGCTTTGCTTCATCAATCCCCTCTTTGATGATATTTACTATCATCACAAAAATGGAACCAGATGCCAACTTTCTTTCACACCTTATAAAGTTCTATCTCTTCCAGCAATCGTTCTAACTTTTCTCTCTCAGTTTTAGTAGGGTGAGAAGTCTTCACCTTTTTGTATATCTGATCATTCACTTCCTCCAATTCAATCTCATCCACACTCCGTTTCAACCCTCTTGCATTTACCTCGTGTTTCTTGGTGCGCTTACGGCATTTACAACAGATAAAAATGAGAAATATAATAAGACCTATAATACCAATTGGCATCAGTATCTTGAACAACAAGCTTTTACCTACACTAGCAAGCCAATGACCTACATTTGAGAGACCATCTACCAGTCTCTTCCAGGCACTATCAACCTCGAGTGGTTTGAGTTCCTTTGTCAAATTAGTAATGTTTTTCACATATCTTTTGATCTGTACACTTTTATCCGGAATATAAGTGCAACAATGTTGCGCCTTCAACATCCGGCAGACTCCGCCCTCTTTCGCTAATAAGGTGTCAAGAGCAAGTCGATTCTGTAAAACCATTGATCTGATCGCAACCATTTCGGTATTGACCAGCAGAAATCCATGAGCTGTTTCAGTAGACAGCACATCCACTATAGTAGACAATTTGCAAATTCTGTGAGTGTTCAGAACCACTCCCACTCCAGGTATCAGTGCACTGAAAATACTACCCATAATTTCACCTATACTTTCTCTTTTACTACGCACTAAGCCATTAGTATCTTCATTGCTTCCAGCTTTTCCATTCACATGGTATATTCTCGGGAAGACAATGCCAAAATAGCAGCTTCCATACCAGTGATCCGGCAATTTGAAATAAGCCTTGTCCCCACAAATATAATAAATTCCAGGAAACACAGGCTCTGACCCATTTTTGAAACCCCAACCTCCAATTACCTTGTAATTATGTTCGCATTCACTGGAACCAATGAAAACATTATTATAATAGCTAGTCTTCTCGCGATGAAGACATAGCTTGCCTTTCTTTTAAAATCCAGCAACAGAGCAGGTCCCGCCCCACCATTTGAGGTGCCTTCCATGTTCTCTGCCCACTTTGGCTTTTTCTGACTTTCGTCATTAGCCTTCTTTTGTATTTTAATTCTTCTTTTCTCTGCCATGTTCAGGAACATCTTTTCCTGTTCACGCAAAGAACAAGTCAAGTTATCTCTGTGTGCATCAGCTATGTCAATGTTACCTATAGTCAAGAAGTAGTCTCCCATATATCTTATGGTGTCGCTTTTGGTATGTACAGGATTCAAGTTCCCACGTATAGGAAGTTCAGAAAAGATTACATCATTATTAGAGTAATAGTACTGTAACGGTCCTCTTTTGTAAAATAAACTAGCTAAAATGCTACAGGAGATTCCATATGTTAATGGCAAGTGATGGTATGTCACGCCTTCAGCCACAGAAGTAGGTAGCTTCATGCAGACATAGCAATCTTCAATTTCCATAGTCTCTACATAGTGTATTAACAAGTTTGCAAAAACATTTAAGTGTGTCCTGTTCTTAATTCCGTGATAATGTAGTCCTCCCTCATCTGATGCTTCTAAGTCTCGTTTTGTTTGTCTCAGTGCTCTCTCATGTCTTGCCACACTCTGGGTTGTCAACTCCTCACTGTCTGTATTTACAATTTCAGTAGGGACAATGTTAATATCTTTACTTACAGTGAAGGGTATAAAGATTGTTAGTCCTATCCAAATTACTATCAGTACTACTATACTACATATACACACCTTGCAGCACGTCTTGAAACGACTGCAACTAGGTCTACCATTCACAGTTGAATCAGACATTTCGGCTCAGAAGAAGTTTCTTGACCCCTCTTTGTGGCTTTACACAGCTAGCTTACTTTGTGCAAATTCACGGTGGTTCGTCTTCTTCTTCAGCAGAGTACTCAGGGACGGGCTCTCCGTCGCTTACGTCAGTTATATCAAGATCTTCAAGTTCTTCCAAAACGAATGTCCATTCAGGAGACTTGTACTTCTTGTTTTGTCTTTTTATTCGTTCACTCCTTCTTTTGGAAGAGTTTTCTTCTTGCTCTGCTATCCGTGCACTTCTCCTTGCTTCTGCACGTTTTTATTCCACCGTCTTTATCCTTAGCCTTAGTCTCTTTACGAACCTAGGCTCAAGGTTGTTTCTTTTCTTTATTCTCTTAGTGGGTACTTGGACTTCACCTTCTTCTCTTATCCTCTTGGTCTCTTTTGCTTGTGGCAATTCTGCTTCACTTTCTTCTTCTTCTTCTCTTATCTCGCTAGTTCCAGGGCTAGCATCAAATTCTTCTGCCTGGTTACTAATCTGGCCTTGTTCAGGAATATTTTGTTTTTGGCTTTCGATTGTCTTTGTTTCTGTTTCTGTTTCTGTTTCCTGAACCCGTTCTTCTAACCCTATCTGATCCTGTTCAAGCACTTCGATCTCTTGATTTTCTTCTGCTCGAACTATTACTCTATTTCTAAGCTGTCCCTTATCCACATCAGGAGTTAGTGGAGGTGTATCGAACACCTGTTCTGTCCCTGTCTGACCTTCTCCTTCCTCAGTTTTGATGTGAATCTCAGGTGGCTGAGGTTCTTCGCCTGTGCCTTGCTTTTCCTGACTAGTCCACTCTCTACCTTCACTAAGTCGCTCTCTTGTTCTGATAGGATCTTCGGTCAGATCAATCATCGGTATCCATTCTTCTGGCCATATGCTTGGCAGCTCGTCATCAGCTACTCCTGGCTCAGCTTCCTGGACCTCTTCAGCAGGCTGGATTCTTGGCAGTTCGTAGTCAACTACTCCTGGGCCAACGTCTGCTGTTCCTGCAGCCTGACTGGTGCTGGGCTGTTCGTTGTCAGCTGCTTCTGGTCTGGCTCCTGCAGAGTCCTCTGCTGGATGCCCTTCTTCTTCAAATCCCTTGTCTGGCAATACCTTCTGGGTGTGGCCAGCGTGGATCCACTGGGGAACACCTGCGACCTTCACTGCAGTGGTTGTTACCAGGATTACTTGGCGTTTCTTTCCCCACCTTGGTGCCAGACAGCTTGATCGAGTGTGCTTCTTTATTTTGACCCAGTCTCCTGGAACCAAGCTGTGGAGAGGAGTCGTTGGATTGAGGATGCCGTCGTCTCCAATCTGGCGAGAGATAGAACGCACTTGGTCACCCAATCTTCTGCAGTATTCAAGCACCAAATCATCAGTAATACTCAACAGTTTGCTTCCTGGCACCCATGCTTGTCTCATCACTCTTCCCATAATGATTTCATGGGGACTTAGGCCTGTCTTGCGGTCAGGAACACTTCTCAGTCCCATCAGGACCAGGGGCAGAGCCTTCACCCAGGTCATGCCAGTTGCATCAGTCAGCTTTGCTAGTCTGTTTTTGATAGTTCCATTTACTTGTTCCACTATTCCAGAAGCCTCTGGATGATATGCACAGTGTAGTTTCTGCCTTATTCCAAAGGCCTTACAGAGTTCAGCCAGTATTTCATTCTGGAAATGTCCACCCTTATCTGATTCAATAATGAATGGCACCCCGAATCTAGGTATCAGCTCTTTTAGTAAACACTTCGCTACTGTCAGTGCGTCACTTTGGGGAGTAGGGTAAGCTTCTACTCATTTTGAAAATACGCAAACAATGACAAGGACATATCGTTTCCCTTCACAACGGGGCATGGTGATGAAATCAATCTGTATCCTTACAAAGGGACCCCCTGATCTCCCAATTTTGCTCAGCTCAACCATTGTCCTCTTGCCTGGGTTCATCTGTTGACATGACAGGCACCTCTGGCAGAGGGACTCTGCTACTTTCCTGAACTTCTTACTATACCAAGTCTGTTGAAATACCAGAATCATGGCATCCCTACCAATGTGTGACCCTTCGTGTATTAATCTTGCCATTGTGCCAAGCAAGTGTCGGGGTAATACAGGCATACCAGTTGGGCCCAAGATGACACCATCCACACGTCTCGGTCTACACCCATCCTCCTTCCATTTCTCTCTTTCTTGCCAAGGAGCCGACTCCTGCCATTCTCTCACTTCATCCCAAGTAGGCACTTCCTCAAACACCTGAAGTTGGCAGCTGGTTCCTGGCCCCCCTCGTTTTGGATTTACGATATACCGATCTCTGGCACACCATTGGGCCACTCGATCAGCATAATCGTTTCCCAGTGATACTTTGTCCATGCTCTTCTTATGAGCACCGCATTTTACCACTGCCAGTTCCTTGGGTAACTGGATGGCCTCTAAAAGGTCATGCACAACCTTTGCATTCCGAATGGGAGTACCTGAGGAAGTCAGGAATTCCCTCTGTAGCCACAATTGGCCAAAGTCATGCACAACTCCATAACAGTACTGACTGTCAGTATACACTGTTATGCGTATGTTCTTCCCAATTTTGCTAGCTTTTATCATAGCAATCAATTCGGCTACTTGTGCAGACTTGATGTTATATAGGTAACCTGCTTCTTCAATTTTTGTTAAAGAGACTACTGCATAAGCAGCACTCAGGCCTCCTAGTTCATGTCTTAGACAGGAACCATCTACAAACAGCTCTTTATCATGCTCAGGCAATGGCGTTTCTTTTATGTCTGGGCGGGGTTTTGTGCTGAACTCTGTCAGATCAATGCAATCATGTTCATCATCATCCCCACCTTCCATTTCCAGGGAGTCGGGGAGTAAAGTGGCAGGATTCAGAATACCGCACCTGACAATGCTTACATTTGCTGCACCCACAAGAATCCTCTCGTATTTAGTCAGCCGACTAGGGGTGAGATACTGCGTTTTAGTTCTGGTCAATAGAATTACCACTCCATGTGAAACATACACAGTCACAGGATGTCCCATGACTATGGACTCACTCTGTTCCAAACTTGCACAGGTAGCAGCTACTGCTTTCAGACAGCCTGGTAACCCAGCAGCTACTGGGTCCAAGGTGGCAGAGAAATAGGCCACAGGCCTTCTGGTCGTGCCATTTTCTTGAGTCAGGACTGACAATGCGCAATTATCGTGAGTGTCACAGAATAGGGCAAACTCTTTGGAATAATCCGGCATTCCCAGCGCAGGGGCTGTACACAGACAGTTTTTCAGTCTTGTGAAAGCCATTAGGCTTTCATCGTCCCATTCTACAATGTCTGGCATTCCTCTCGTGGTCATTTTTATCAAAGGCCTGGCTAAGACTGCAAATCCCAGAATCCACTGCCTGCAGTATCCTAGTACACCCAGGAACATTCTGACGTCTTTTTGAGTACGGGGCAACTGCATCTTTTGAATTATTCTCACTCTTTCTGATGTGACTTTTCTGACACCCTTTTCTATCTGGTGTCCTAGATATTTCACTGATTTTGCACAGAACTGTAGTTTGTCAGGGGCCACTTTATGCCCTTTCTCACACAGATGATTTAGTAGGGCAATGGTGTCAACTACACAGTCCCTATGACTTTTAGACGCCAATAGAAGGTCGTCTATGTACTGCACTAAGACAGAGTTCCCAGGTAAGATCAAGGTCTCTAGACATTTTTTCAAGATCTGATTAAAGATAGAAGGGCTCTCTGTATACCCCTGAGGGACCCGGTTCCAGCAATACACGTGACCTTCGAAGGCAAATGAGAAAAGAAATTTGCTGTCGGGGTGCAGGGGTATCGAAAAGAATGCATGACACAAATCAATCACAGTGAACCACTCAGCATCCCAAGGAATCTGGTACAATATCACTGCTGGGTTCGGGACAATAGGGCAGCAAGGAACTACAATTTTGTTTACCTTTCTCAGGTCTTGCACTACCCTATACTTGCCACTAGGCTTCTTGATGCCCATAATCGGTGAGTTGCATGGGCTGCTCATCACTTCCTGTATGATGTTTCCTTCTAATAATTTTTGTATTTCCAGAGTGACACCTGCTTTCACTTCAGCATTCATTCGGTAGGGCTTAGTGTTAGGATATACTGCATTGTCCTTGATGGCTATCTGTATGGGGTCCACATCTTTCATTAATCCCACATCTTTTCCAGTGAAATCCCACACCTCTGGCTTTACTGCTTCCTGGAGTTCTTGGGGCAAGTCCTGCAGGGTCAATCTTTTAATTTCTGAGTCAGGTCTGAGTAACAACAGTTTATAAATGCCATCTTCATCTGGGGTCTGAATTTCAACACCCTTTGGTGTGCAAAAGATGGTACAGTTCATTTTGCACAGCAAATCACGACCCAGTAGATTCACTGGACTGGTGTCACAGACGACAAACCTATGCATTTGTTTAAAATTTCCAATTGAAATCTCCATTGGTTCGGTAACAGGAGTACTAATCAATTGATTAGATACACCCACTACTTGGATATTTTCTCCCGAGAGGGGTAGGTTTGGAACGTCCACTGTTCTTACAGTAGAACGGGTAGCGCCAGTGTCCAATAGAAAGGTGACATCATTTCCGTCGACCTTTCCTTCAATGTATGGTCCAGACTGGTCTACCGGCAAGGAAGCGCCAAGTACGCACTCCTCGTCCTCCCCTCTCAGGCCCCGTCAGTACTGATCATTACAAAGGAAGGTATCATTAAGCAGATACTGCGAAGTTGCTGTATTTCTGTTCTCACCGCTTTCCCAAACCTCTATCTCCTCACCCTCTCCCTGTTTTCCCCTGTATACTTGCTTTGGCGCACGAGGCACCTGAACTGTTTTTACCTGAGGTTGAGTCTTTCTTGGTCTTTCTTTCTGCGTCTGTGGAGTTAAATCAGGTGTTTTTGCATTATCATCTATTAATTGGGGACACTCGTTTCGCCAGTGTCCAATTTCGCCGCACTGATGGCAGGGAAATTTCTTCATAGCCTCTTCCCTGCTAAATTTGGGCCGGGGCTTTCCTCCACCCCCTCCCCCAGGACTTTTGTTCTCAGCATTTTTAACCATGTTACTTAATTGTTTTTCCTGCTGTTCTGCGAGCTTTACTTGAGCCCACATCACCTTTTCCTTAAGGGCCTTTTTCTTTTCTGCCATCTCGTCCTCGCAGTACTTAGCGTACCGCAGGACCTCATCCATTTTCTTGGTATGCCAACAGATTTTATTATCCTTTATCCACTGACAAATTTCAGGTCTTAACCCATTTACAAACCTGTAAATAAAGTGCGTCATGTCCTTCAAATCGATGTTATCAATACCACTGTATGTTTTAAATACCTGCAATAACCTCTCATAGAAGGAGTGCACTGTCTCGTCCCTTTCCTGTGTTGTTCTATCTATTTTTGTCCAATCAGTTTCCTTTGCGGGCACCTTTTCTTTTAAATGCTGAATTACCTGCTCATATTTTCGCATGACATCCTTTGATGGCTCCCCTGTTTCCTTATTTCTTGGGTACTCCTCACTGGGCCAGTCTATGGCTATTTTACACTGGGTCCATAAATCTACCGGAACCACAATGTCGAAAAACCCATCCAGGTCTTTCCACAGACATTTCTGTACCTTCACGAACCTCTCCACCTGCCTGTACCAGTCCACTGGTTTCTCTCGTAATTTTGGAAAATCGTTCGTAAAGGACACAATATCCTGTCTAGACCAGGGGACATGCACATATTTCCCTCCAGGTACTTCGCGCATGGGGCATAACTGTTCAGGTTTCTCCACCTCCCTTAAAGCAAATTCAGGAGTCACTTGTCGGGAGCGAGCCTCTTCCCTCTTTTTCGCCCACCTGCTTCTCCATCTTTCCACATCTCCCCATTTCTGTAGCACTCCCAATAATTCTTTAATCTGCAGCTTTTTTTCCTGCCACATTCAAGTGCTCTATATCTTTGTCTGAGAAGTCTGCTCTGTACGGTTTCTGTAAGGGCTTGGATTTTGAGATATCTACCCCCATACTAACTGCTGTTTCGGTCAGTTTTTCGTGGAGCACTCTGGTGTTCCTTGTAAAGCTTTTACATATAAACGACAATTCTTCTTCAGAGTAGGTATTCAATCGATCCAACCCCACATTTCCTGCCATTAATTCTTCTATTTCTACCCTCAGTTTGTAGAGGTCTAAAGGTTTCGTTTGCGGAGTCTGTTTCTCTAATTCACGACTCCAACTCTCAATTTCATCCGGAGTTACCAGAGAGACACTCCTAGTACCTGTTGCTGACTCTAATTTAATTTCTTTCGCATTAAAAGGGTTATGCCTCTGCTGCATTCCCTTTCCGGTCGGTTTGTTTGGCAAGTCCAAGAACGCAACTTCAGACTCGCACTCACTGGACTGATCATCTATGATTATCGGTTCCTGTCTCCGGGGTGCCATGACTGGGGTCATAACTGGAGTAGTCGGATTTCCCTGACCATTTCCATATAACGGGACTACTGGTCCAATAGTTACTGGAATAGTCAATGCCTCAGGACTGGTATTTAACTGGGAGATTTTCTGAATTATTTCTGTCCTTTGTCTAGCTAGAGCCTCTTGCTCCTTTTCCACTAGTATCCTTCTTAAAGTCGTATCATGTAATATCTGTGGGGTCAAGGGAGGAGTAAAACTCGGGGCAGTAGGATGCGTTTCACTTGGTCCCCCACCATAATTTGGTTTCGGGAATAAAGTTCCAGTGTTAAAGGACCTGCGTTCTTCCTCATATGGAGGTTGAACAAAAGGCAGTCCTGAATTCGATGGTTTCTCTTCTTTTTCATACAAGGGTCTGGGAAAGAAAACTTTCGTACGTGAATATTTTTCTTCCTGGCTTGCGGGCACTTTGGGATATATATCCCTTGTTTCCGCCGGTTCAGGTTTTTCAAAATAGGGCAATACTTGACCACCCCCTCCCAGTCCTAGGGATCTGTCTTCTTCCTTGAGGAAGTGGCGTCGGGGAGCATCTCCTACACTGGAAGGTCGGGTTCCCTCGTTATAAGGTGGCGGACTTCTGGTACAGATGTCATCTATCAATTCATCATCTGACTCCCCAAGGGCCCCCCAATGTTTACACTTTTCGGTACTTTTCTCACCCGCTGCAGGATTATGACATGCCGGCATCATGGGAAACAGACCCTCAACAATCATGCTCTGCCTCCACTGTTTCATCCTTTTATCCCTGGACTCCTGTTTCAGCCTGGGGTACCACTTGGTCAAACCCTTGTCCATTCGGGGTCTTTCTCTTTCAAAAGCCTCAATCTCCCATTCCTCTAATGCCTCATACTGCGTTAGTCTCGGTCTGGGATGCAGTTCATTCATCCGAGTTCTTAAATTAAATAAGATCCTACCATTGAAAGTACCATCTAACGGAAAAGCCAATACTCCGTCATCTTTTGTGTTCTTCACCCAATTCTCCAACCACACACAGGTATTGTACCCTCGGTCAAACATCATGAATGAGGCAGGAGTATTGGGTGGTGGGACAAGAACACCTTCTCTAGATTTAATTGGTTTGTCCGTTTTAAAATAATTTTTCACCTTACTTACAAGGGACAATTTTCTCTTTGTTCCGTACATAATATCGTATCTATTAGTTTTCCACTGATCCCTTTCAAACCCTAGGTGCCTTGGATCAGGTCGAGTTCCTGTAGTCTGCAAGTGCCACATACGACTTCTACGCTAAACTTTGTTTACAAATTACCTCCAATCAGAACGCGCTTCAGAAATCTGTGCAACCAATGGGTGCGCAACTCTAAATAATCTCCGCCAATGGGTGCGCGGCCCCTTCGTGAGCCAGTTCCCACGCTCTGGCGCTCACCCCTCCTTTACAATCTCAGCTCCGCTACCCGCCCGCTGCTTCTACCAATCCCAGCGCGGCACAGAGTGACGTCAGAGGCGCTTCGCGACTGACTCCCTCCCTTCACAAGGTAACGGAAACTTTCTTTCTTTTAAAGTGCTCAGTGCTTGGTTATTTTACAACAAATACACATTCGCCACAGTGCTCAAGTGTCTAGACAGAGAAAGAATTATTTTACTGCAAGTAAACTACTTCCATTTACTTTTCACTCGCTGCGAGTAGATCTCTTCCGCCTACCCTTCACTTTAGCATCGGTGAACCTGTTATTCCCCTAAACTCATCCACTTCTTTCCGGGATATGTTCCGAGTCTAAGGTTTCTCAGCGGACCCCTTTGCTTTCACCCAAGCTCCGAGGAACCTGCTACTTTTCCGATGTGACCCTTACTAGGTTACGCCACTATGGGAATTTTGCCAATGAACCTCGTTACTGACATTTATTCACACATGTATTCAGAAAAACCCTAGTTAGTGCTTCCCGGTTATCCTAACCTGCACCTAACTTTCCTTTAAGCCTGTGACCTCAGGACAATGGATTCTATTCACCACTTGCCCTTTCAATTCCCCGGGGAGTTCGGACAACAAGAAACTAAACGGTTGACAAACGCATGGATTAATACATATAACAATATAAGAACAAGAATAATAATGAAAAACAGTTCATTTATTTCAGCAGCGTATTCACAAGAGAGTGATCAGTCCCCTCGGAACAGCCGCTCTTATAGCAGCATTAATGTACTAGCAGCTTCCGACTCAACTAGTCTAACTAGTCCTGCCTAACCTTTAGCTAGTCCCTAACCATCCTCTGCTTACCAGTAAAACTGATAGAGCGCGCGAGGCCACCCGACCAATAGTTTTCGCCGTTTCCGGCTTCAGGGCCCATATACTTTCAAATCACCATATACATCGATCAGGTGACTTCACGAGCTCTACCAATTTGTGTGTGTGTTCCCTACTATTATTTCTCAGTGCACCCGACTTACCATCCACCGATGCGAGTACCTAATGACCACAATGAATCAGGGAGCTAGCTGTAAAAGAAAGGCAGCAAAATACAAACCCAACCAATAACATTCAAAATACTGTTGAAATGACCACGGACAACTGGAAGTTTTAAAAATGTTTATCTAAAGTTCATTTGCTTCGTGTATAAGGTACAGTAAAATAAGGCAATCAATAACCAAGATAACGTAAATGATATAGCTGTAAAGAAACAATGACAGAGTAATCATTGAAATACTAATATAAAATATAACGAGAAGATACTATGCTAGTCAGAATTATTTGAGCAGGGGCAGACTATGTAGGTATAACTACAGGAGGGCCTATAAAGAGTAACACGCTTCACTTAAGGTGAACGGGCCTTTGAACAATCTAGGCAATGAGGTTCTAGACCATATCAGAAAATGACAAACTGCAATGCAAAATATAATTTCTAACAAGTGTGAAGACATAGGAACAAACTTATGTGAAAAATTGCAAATGACTTTCAATATTTGCGGAAAGACATGGAAAAATAACATATGCAATGGTGAACTTTATTAAAGCAAAAGTTAGAAATTCAGAAGGTGCAAGATTTAAGAGGTTCAGATCAATATTTACCTAGAAAGGTGTGGAAACCAAACCCTGGCCACGGGTCAGTTAAGGACAGGAAACCCTCAAGGAAGGATACCCTTCAAAGGACAGCAGGTGCAGAATGGACACCCCGGGTAGGACAGGATACCCTCGGGTTAGGAATCAGGACAGGACCTCAGGACAGGACAGCAAACCCTCAGGACAGGACCTCTCAGGACAGGACCGGAACCCACAGTTCGGAAGCAACGCCTGCGCTCCACCCGCTCTGCAGCTATCGATCAAGACCCCGATTGGGTCAGCGAACTCCCAGCAAAGTGCTTCGCCAGCACTTTAAGGTTCAGTAGAACCTTAGTCTATGGTCAAATTCGGACAGAGTGCTCCGCAGCGCTCTGTATCTTCAGTCACCTATTGAGTACGATGGGTCAGTGACAGGTCAGCTAAACCAGACAAGTCGGACGGTTCCCTAGGGGAACCCAGGGTAGATATACAGTTTGGGGACAGTGTACCACCCCCCAATGTTGCAAAGTGTCAGAATCCCTCAATTTCGATTGGTCCTAAGGTAGGATTTGGGTAACACACCAATCACAATACAAGATTTTAAGCCTTCATTAGCATACTTGGGTACCGCCTAGTAAGTTTGGGGTTCCCAGGAGAAACTGTGCAGAAACACAATGACATTTTTAACAATGTAACGTAGTAGGGTCATGTGACTCCGCTCAGCCGAGCTTGCAGGTCATTTCTCAGGAGCATCTTGCCCACTAGTGCCAGCTGGCTAAGTTCCATCAGCCAAGGTTGTCAGGTCCCCGGAAAGTCGCATCTGCGCAGAAGGGACCTCCAAGATGGCTCTCAGTACAGACAGACCCCCATTCCCCGCGGTACATGAAAAGTAAGCGAAAACAAATTAATACATAATAATGTCATCATGAAAACACATCACAGGGTTTGTACTTTTAACTCATCATTAAGAAATAAACTTACGCATTCTAAATGTTAGCTACATTGATACGACCACAAGAGCAGTGGCACGAGCAGTACCACATGATCAGCACAGCTATGAATTATGCATGCGCATAAATTTCCCTCCACTTCTGCAGACGCGTCAGGACACGTGAGTGTGGCTGACGCATGCGCAGTAACTAAAATACAAGTGGCGGCCATGTTAAAGTACACGGGGTAAGTGTATTAGAAATACACGTAGGCAAGCTTCATAAACTTTGCCTAAACAAAAATAAACGTTAGTAAAACATACTTATGTTACCTTATTACACATAAACGAGGTTCTTGACTTCGGCAAGCCGCAAAATATGCGAAGCTTTGCTTCATCAATGTCATCAGTGATGTCACTGACCATGTCATGAATGATGTAATATGTGACATCATCAGCAGTGGATTGCGGGTGCGCGATATATAGTTAGTGCAACTAACTATATATGGAATTTCAATGGTTTTGTGTGAGTAAAATAAGGTTTTTTAAATGCTAATTCCTAACTATATATGGTCTATAACCTATGGTTTTTTCAGTGAATTTTCAAGGTTTTGTAAATGCTAATTCCTAACTATATATGGTCTATAACCTATGGTTTTTTCAGTGAATTTCAATGGTTTTTTAATAGCAAATATCATAAGCTGTCGAATGTCAAGTACGTGGTAAGTGAAAACATTTTCGTGTTTATGCACACCGATCCGCTTTTAATGGTGCCCCCCCCCCTCATTTCTATTAGGAGTACTCTCTCTTTGCAGATAGTGAAAGGTAGTTAACGCAGGCCTTTACCCCCGTTGTAATACGTCGTGCCTGCTTCTCTCTCCATTTGATTGATTGTTATCCAAGTATTTACTGTTTTAGAATTGGTTCTCTTTGGTTCATTCTCTATTTACAAACAAACACAGAGTCGCAATACTCTGTTTAGTCTTTGCAGATAACGAAAAATCGTGTAAAAAAAAAAGAAAAGGAATCGAGCAAAATCAGTAGGCCACTAATGGGATCTCTTTTTGACCTCGCTAAAATAGAAACATTAGGAACAATCCCTCATGACAAATACAAAACTAGTGAGATGAACTGAACTCCACACAATGATGGCTGCAAAACAGCTCGGCTCCGCCACCCACCCCGCCCAAAATAATGATAAAGAGCGGCTGCCATGATTGGTTGCGGAATGGCCACGACGGAGCTACGAAATGGTGCTGCTCTCATGCTAAACCCAGCTTCAGTCTGAAACATCCAGAAACACTGTAGACTACCAATTCGATCAGTTCCGGTAGCGCCCCAATGTAACCCGGTAGAGAAGAACTAGCCCTCCCCTCTTTGACTGATGGTTCTTGTTGCCTGTCCCTTCTGTTGTCATTTAACAGAACTATTTAGCCTGCTGAAAGGGGTTGTGTTCCGACCGCTGGTTGGTGGAGACATTTTGACTATATTCTGGACCTGCGTTGTCGCGTAATGCGTCATATGACGCGCCGCGTTAGCGCATCCGGAAGTCATCCGGGGCGCGCAGCGCGTAACGTAAGCATAACAAGTCATGTGACTTGTTAAAACTTTTCATTGGTTCATTTTACTTTTCTTATTCTAATGATGAAAGGCTTGGTCATATGACCTAAAAATTACGCTTTTTATTACTTCCGAATATTATTTTTTCTTAAATATATGTTATAATGTTCCAGGCTAATGTACTTTCCCGGAAAATTTACAACTGTCCTGCAAGTAAAATATATTCTTTTTTCGAGAAAAAGAGCGTTTCTTCGTCCCATGACGGAGCCGTTGAGCAAAAGAGGGTCGACCTGCTGTCTTAGTCTCCGATACGCCTGAATATGAGATTCTTATCGATCACTTTATGTTGCAGGAGTAGAAAACACAACAGCCCTTGACCATTTATCTTTACTTCGTTCCTTCGTATTATACCTTTTACCCTTCATGTAATTGGTCTGCTTTATTTCACTTGCCTTTTAATGATTCTAAAACAGTGACTATTATTAAAAACTTTACCAATGTATATACTACTACCATGTTTTCTTTTAAAAACCTTTATTGTGAAAATTTCATTATACAAATACGAGCCTATAACCACGTGGGCCGGCCACGGAGCAAACTGTAATCGTATATGATGAGTAGACATTTACACTGTAGAGGAACGTAACGGGCGGGCCATTAGGTTGCAAGAACTAAGGTGTCTAACAGTTACGGAATCGGTGGACGTACATTTTATAATTAAAATACGACAGGGCCAGTTACAATAAAATTATCTAGATATACATTTGCGGGCAAGTACCATGGGTGACGTTAATTCGAACTTTCAATAGTACAGTAATCAATAACACATCAGAACTTAATATCAATAGGGATGTCGAAATATTCAATCAATTCTCGTCCCCGCCCGCCATGTGCTTCAAAACTGCATACGTATCTCGTGATTTCAAGGTTCTGCAACCAGTACACAACAAGGAGTTACGAGTCCCATTTATTCCGGCGCCATTTTGGGCGAGGACGGGCAGGTCCAGGATATAGTCAAAATGTCTCTACCAACCATCGACTATGATGATGTTCATATGCTGTATTTATTAGAGTAACACTCATCTGTCCACATGAAATTAATTTGCCACAATCTAAACATGTCATTTTAATCTTTCCAAAGTTCTTCTAAATATTTGGGACCGTTTCCCTTGCCTCTGATGCTGTCAGTGCCACTTCTTTGATGAATGTACTAGCAGGTCAGGGGTTCTCCTCCAAATCTCTCTTTTATGCAGCACTATAATTAATTGGTGCCACCTCTCCATATGACGATGCATGGTATAGTTACCATAACTATATTTTTTTTCGGTTCCTCTGGAGAGTTCATCGTGGCAGATGAAGCGTGTAACGTACCGGGCATTTACCTTTTTTTGCATGTACAGGAAAGGAAAAAAAAATCGAGCGTCCGAGTTCTAAGGTGTCCCAGGGCCATTTTAGTGGACCAGGCCCAAATCCAAAGAACAGGCCGCCATTTTGAGAGTCCTGTTGCAGCCGCCTGTCGCTGTAGCATCAAGAGCAGCCGAAACTCAGCTGAATGGCAACTGAAACGGTAAAGGGGCGCCCCACTACAGCAGACGAGCCTCCACCTAGGAAGGCCCGTTCACGCCGCCTCCCCCCCCCCCCTTCGGGCACCCCACGCCGTTATTCGGAGCAGTATTGTAGGATGGCCACACCAGTGCGGCAACTTGCTAGACATCACCTCGGTGGTAACCGAATCTCAGCGCCTTGTGGTGTCTTCTATTCAGAAAACATTGTTGTGCTGCCTTCGACCTATTCGCCGCAAGTGCGCACGCAACTCAGCTGCATAGCTTGCTAGACACCACCTCGGTGCTAACCGAATCTCAGCGCCTTGTGGTGTCTTCTATTCCAAAAATATTGTTGCGCTGCCTTTGGCCCCATTCGCACATCGGTCCGCTACTGACGCCATCTCACAGGCTAATGGGGCGCCCCACGCCGAGTTTCAGCATTGTAGGATGACCACACCAGTACAGCAACTTGCTAGACATCACCTCGGTGCCATCCGGATCTCGGCGCCCCACTGCAGATGAAGTGCCTCTCAACTATGAAACCACCACGGTGACATCCGGATCTTGGCGCCTTGTGCTGGTTCCGGCCTAGTCACACATCGGTCCGCTACTGACGCCACCTCACAGGCCAACGGGGCGCCCCACGCCGAGTTTCAGCATTGTAGGATGGCCACACCAGTACAGCAACTTGCTAGACATCACCTCGGTGCCATCCGGATCTTGGCATCTCAGCGCCTTGTGGTATCTTCCATACAGAAAATATTGTTGCGCTGCCTTTGGCCCCATTCGCACATCGGTCCGCTACTGACACCATCTCACAGGCCAACAGGGCGCCCCACGCCGACTTTTACCATTGTAGGATGGCCACACCAGTGCCACAACTTGCTAGACACCACCTCGGTGCCATCCGGATCTTGGCATCTCAGCGCCTTGTGGTGTCTTCTAGTCAGAAAATATTGTTGCGCTGCCTTTGGCCCCATTCGCACATCGGTCCGCTACTGACGCCATCTCACAGGCCAACGGGGCGCCCCACGCCGACTTTCAACATTGTAGGATGGCCACACCAGTGCGGCAACTTACTAGACACCACCTCGGTGCCATCCGGATCTTGGCGCGTTGTGCTGCCTTCGGCCTATTCGCACATCGGTCCGCTACTGACGCCGCCTCACAGGCCAACGGGGCACCCCACGCCGACTTTCGGCGCAGCATTGTAGGATGGCCACACCAGTGCGGCAACTTGGTGGACACCACCTCGGTGCCATCCGGATCTTGGCGCGTTGTGCTGCCTTCGGCCTATTCGCACATCGGTCCGCTACTGACGCAAACTCACAGGCCAACAGGGCGCCCCACGCCGACTTTCAGCATTGTAGGATGGCCACACCAGTGCTGCAACTTGCTGGACACCACCTCGGTGCCATCCGGATCTTGGCGCGTTGTGTTGCCTTCGGCCTATTCGCACATCGGTCCGCTACTGACGCCGCCTCACGTGCCAACGTATTTTCTCCGCATTTTATACCCTATGCCGCATAACAGGTCATGTGACTTGTTTATAAAACTTTTCATTGGTTCATTTTACTTTTGGTTTCCTAATGATGGAAGGCTTGATCATATGACCTAAAAACAACACTTTTCATTGGATGAAAACTTTTTTTTTTCCCAAACGATGAAAGCCCCACCTTGTTTCTGGATGTTTCAGACTGAAGCTGGCGTCAGCATGAGAGCACCACCATCTCGTAGCTCCGTCGTGGTCATTCCGCGAGCAATCATGGCAGCCGCTCCCCACCGGAAACCTGCAGGAGTCGGGGGCCCCCAAGACTTTTGTAGAATCTTCAAGGCGGAGGGGACGCTTTCTAGAATGGGGTCCAAGACCTAGCAGACAAGCGTCCGATTTCCAAGGTGTCCCAGGGCCATTTCAGTGGACCAGGCCCAAAAAGGAAACAGCCTGCCGCCATTTTGAGAGTCCTGTGACTGCCGCCTATCGCTGCACCGCAAGAGTGGGCGCAACTCAGCTGAATTGCGGCTTTTGACACAGTGGACCAAAAGCGGACGGAATGGCAACTGAAACGGTAAAGGGGCGCCCCACTACAACAGACGAGACTCCACCTGGAGAGGCCCGTTCACGCCGCCTCCCCCGGGGCGCCCCACGCCGTTATTCGGAGCAGCATTGTAGGATACCAAAACCAGTGCGGCAACTTACTGGACATCACCTTGGTGCCATCGTTCTGCTGCCTTGGAACTATTCGCACAACAGTTTGCTACTGATGACCCACCCCCCGCGACGCCCCACGCCAGAAATCTGGACGTTGTGCTGCGTTGGGACTATTCGCACAGCCGACCGCTACTTCGTTGTTTTTCCCTAAAAATGTTTATATGTTATTACTGTTTTTGTTTTCTTGTATATATTTATAAGTTATTAAAGTTTTATAATCTTACTACTTTGTTGGAGTGCTATATATTTTTAATGTGACACATAATTGTAAAAACTTTGATGTACAAAGAGTCATCCCTGGAATCTTCCGCTTCAGGCTCGGTCCCCTCCCCAATCACAATACAGGATGGTTTTCAGATAATAGGAACGCGTCTGCTGTGACGGATCTCATCGAGTGTGGGCCTTGATCTACTATAACTCCTTTGAAGAGGGGTGATTCTTTACAGCTGGGGCCATAAACTACATCTGCAGGGCTAGCTGATACCCTAGGACCGGCCTGGACAATCGGACACAGAGGAAAAGGAGTGCCAGAGGGTGCGGAAGTGAATAGGGCGAAAGGGAGGTGTCGGGCGGGCACAGGGTGTGATTCTCAGGGAAGAGCAGCGCAGATGGGGGGTGGTTTATTACCCATGCATAAGACAGAGAGCGGGGGTGACCACTGCCTGGGGGAGATGCTTGCGAGGGTGGGGAGCCATGCTAAGGATCGACAGCGTGCACAGAGTGGGTCTGGTCAAGGCATCTAAAATGACTGCCGTGCACGACAAAAGTGTGGCATTTGAAAAAAGGCAAGATGGCGCAGACAATGTTTTTCAACACTTCCTGATTTCCTTCGAATCGAACGTTAACAGACGTTGGGGCATATTACCAAAGTTAAGCGATATTTATCCCTAACGATGCTTAGCAACGATTTTTTTACCGCTAAGCATCGTCAGAAATTATCGCAGATAAACCTTGCTATTATCAAGGTTTATCGCAAATACGATAAAAAACGACCGCAATGCATTAATATCGCTGAAAACTCAGCGATATTCATGCATTACCGAGCTAATGCTCTTAGCCATGTTATCCACCTCCCATTGGATAACATGGCTAAGAACTGCTCAGGGCAGGTGCTAGCTTTTGGAGATATTCGCGCTTATCGCGAATATTTCCAAAAGTTGATAATAGGAGATAGCGATGTTAGCGACTGTTTCCAGTCGCTAACATCTTGGCATGCCCACTTTGCATGTCATTAGTGATAAATATCACTCCCATGCAAAGTGGGGCCCAAGATGGTCGCTATCTCCTACTAGCCGTCGCTAACTGGTGTTACCAACAGCTAGGTAATACAGATATAATTTTATCTCCGCGAAGCGGAGCGCTGTTACAGATATATATCTTCTTTTTGAACGTTAATTTCTCAAAATCCACTGAAGCACATATATTGAGACCTAGCAAAGGCACATCGAGCTACCAGTCCCTACAATTTTGCCAAGTTTCGTGCAAATCCATTCAGCCGTTCGATTATTATTATTATTATTTTTTTTGCCCCGCGGGGCCCTTTTAAAACCTTCACATCAAACCTAAGAGGTCAAGGAGGATCTACTATGCCCCCTTATGGTCATTTGCCCCTTCGCTTTGGCCTCCTCTTGTCTCTCGATCCTACCGAGAGACAAGATGGCGGCCGCTACGGACTGTTTGCAATGTTTACAGACGCCGGAGAACCAATCAGCTTCGCAAACCTCCGTTACGCGAAGCGGAGCGCTGTTACAGATATATATCTTTTTTTTAACGTTAATTTCTCAAAATCCACTGGAGCACATATATTGAGACCTAGCAAAGGCACATCGGGCTACCAGTCCCTAATATTCTACCAAGTTTCGTGCAAATCCATTCAGCCGTTCAATTATTATTATTATTTTTTTTTTTTGCCCCGCGGGGCCCTTTTAAAACCTCCACATCAAACCTAGGGGGTCAGCGAGGATCTACTATGCCCCCTTATGGTCATTTGCCCCTTCGCTTTGGCCTCCTCTTGTCTCTCGATCCTACCGAGAGACAAGATGGCGGCCGCTACGGACTGTTTGGAATGTTCACAGACGCCGGAGAACCAATCAGCTTCGCTTCACAAAGCTCCGTACCGCGAAAAGTCCGCGAACCGGAGCGCTGCCCGGTCCGCTGTTACAGATATATATCTTTTTTTGAACGTTAATTTCTCAAAATCCACTGAAGCACATATATTGAGACCTAGCAAAGGCACATCGGGCTACCAGTCCCTACAATTTTGCCAAGTTTCGTGCAAATTCATTCAGCCGTTTGGGCTAAAAGTGAGGCCAACCGCCCTATGGAAAGCTCAATGTTAAAAACACGTTTTGGGACCCCCCTTTTTTCTCGGCCCCCCCTTGACGAACCCCCCCCAAATTTTCAAGGGCTACTCAGAAACAAAATGTGCCATTTTCCTGAAAATTTCAGCCAATTCCGTCCACAAACGCCAAAGTTATTAGACATAGACTTTTCAAAAATCCCATAGAGAAAAAATCCTAACTATATATACCTACTGGCGACCGCCAGTAGGTAATATATATATATATATATATATATATATATATATATATATATATATATATATATATATATATATATATATATATATATATGCAGACAGAACACGACAACTGCAATCTGGAGCCCCAGAAACAGAAGGCGACACGAGTCCCAAATTCTAGGCAAGTTCTTATTTATTTAGGCAAAGGCAGCAAACGAGACTGACGCGTTTCGAGCGGTTGCCCTTGTTCACAGTCACCCATATATATATATATCAAAACAAAACCCTTCCAGGCATAGCTTTGGCCAGACATAAGGGAGCACTCAGTATTAAGTCAAAAACAAAACCCTTTCAGGCATAGAGTGACGCAAATTATGCAAAAAAGAAGGAGAGAACTCTGGGTAGTTCTCAGGTTTAGGTGGAAAGCAGCCCCTGTTAGAGCACTCTCAACACCCCGACACTCTAGATCTGCTCACCTCAAATGTCTGTTTTTCTATCAAAGTTTTTAAGCATAGGATTAGCACAGTGCTATCCATGCTGAGATAGAAAATGACAAAGTCTTTTTCAATTTATACAGCAAAGTCTTTAAGCATAGGACTAGTACAGTGCTGTCCTTGCCGAGCTGTAAAATTATAAAAGCCATTTATCACTCCAGGCACAATATTACAGCTTTGAATTAGTGAAATACCAACTCAAGCCAACCTGAAATGAGTAAATGCAACCCCTGACACAGTGTTTCGCTCTAATTAGAGCTCTTCAGAGAGGTATAGCTTGTCCTTTGTGTATTCCAGTTACTGATAAAAAACAATACTGACTGAGTCAGGAGCAATAAACATAAGCGAATATAAACCACAAGCTAATGTACAAATTTAAAATAATTACACTTTTGTGTAAGAGAACATTGAACTACAAGGTCCACAATCCTTTTAGCTTGTACATGTGACAGGAAATGGTCACAAGCTGAATCGGAAAAAACATTTAAAATTGTAATGGGCGGTCAGCCCGTTGATCGTGAGCAAGGTAGCGAGACACCGAAACGCGTAGATCAAGCGTGCTATCAGCCCTGTATATGAAGAATAAAGTAGATTTGAAACTGTTGTTGGGTGTGCGACCAATTTTTTCCCTCGCTGGGGGAAGAGTTGGTGAATATATATAGATTGCCAGAACTTACTGTAGGAGATGCAGATTTACTCCAAGATGTTTACTCCCTAGGTGCCACCGTAGAGGATAGTCAACGGGAGATATCAGTAGTGGGCGTAAGGGAGACGAGATTAGATAGAGCCGCAGGTACGGCATTTAAACCAGAGTCAGTGTTCTTCCCTATACTACCACACGATCCCATTGACACCTTTCAAGAAGTGGTGACCAAGGAATTGATCAAACTTAAGCACAAACAAACCAGAATGAGGAACACAAACTTGTCACAGGAACAAATGGATTTTATCTTTTCTTTGGCCAATGATAAAAAGTATTGTCCTGAGGCCTTCAGACAAAGGGGGCAACATTGTTTTGTGGGGTAGAGACCTGTACATTACAGAGGCACTAAAACAACTGAAATGGAGTGCCTTTTACTGTAGCTCAAACTCTGAAGAATACAATACAAGCATCATGGACACTTGGGATAAATTGTTGGAGTGGAAGAATGAAGGACTTCTCTCCTGGCAAGAGTATTGTTTTCTTAAACAAGAGTATCCTAAGATGCCGATTTTCTACCTTCTTCCTAAGGTCCATAAAAACCTTAGGGAACCTCCAGGGAGACCTATTATTTCCTCTATAGGTAGTGTCAATGAGAACCTATCGGTTTACATCGACCACTTCCTGAGGGAATATGTATGCTTACTCCCTTCCTATACTAGAGACACCATGGATTTTCTTAATAAGATCGAGAATATCCAATGGGTTGAGGGAGCATTGCTTATTACAATGGATGTAAATGCCCTTTACACCATAATCGACCATGTCCAGGGTATGGAAGCCTGCTATCATCTTTTTTTAAAACAGAGAGAAATAGGCTTCAGCGATCATACAAGTATGCTCGTAGACATGATGAAATTATGTCTTAGAAATAACATCTTTATGTTTGATGGGTCTCTCTTTAAACAAACTCGGGGGGCCCTATGGGATCAGCTTTTTCGCCCAATTTTGCTAATCTATTTTTAGGCAAATGGGAGGAAGAAATTAGGAAGGACACAAACCTGACAACAGACTTTGCCAAAGTTCAGTTTTGGATCAGATACATAGATGATCTTTTTATCATCTGGTTGGGAACTGAAGAAGAAGCAGTGGAATTCATTAATAAACTGAATTCGAATAGCTACAACATAAATTTGACATTCAACATCAGTAACAATTGTGTTGAATTTCTTGATACAACTATTGAAGTAGACAATGGTCATCTTGTTTCCAAACTTCATAGAAAAGCAACCTCAGGGTACAGTTTACTACATGCCCTCAGTGCTCACCCATATCCCTTGAAATGGAGTATACCTTATGGGGAGCTTCTGAGGGCAAAAAGGAACTGCAGTAACACAGAGGGTTTCCTTACTGAACAGGAGGCAATGTTAACTAGGTTCAGAGAACGAGGTTACCCGGAATGGGTCCTTGCAAAGGTGGTTGCCAAAATTGGAGAAATAGGTAGATCTGAAACCTTAGCACCCAAACCTAGAGCTGACCCCATATCAGAGAATACGAGGATCATTACCACGTTTCATCAGGATTCCAACAAAGTAGGCAAAATTATTGCAGACAATTGGAAAATCCTCCAAGCAGATAACATCATAGGCCCAAAAATAATAGAAAGACCCCAGATTACTTACAAAAGGGGTAGGAACCTGAGGGACATCCTGGTTAAAGGAGATATCACAGAGACCAAGAAGCAACATATTCAGGGTCTCAAGGGTTTCTATCCCTGTGGACATTGTCGAGCATGCACAGCTAGTTTCATGGTTAAGGACATTGAAATTCCAGGTACTCAGGAACGCAAAAAAATCAAACAATTCCTGACGTGCAACACTAACTATGTGATATATGTTTTAGAATGCCCGTGTAAAATCAAATATGTGGGGAGCACTACCTGCATGGCAAACAAACGTGTACAAGAACACCTTAGAGCCATAACTAATGTAGATACTAAATATCCTATTGCCAGGCATTTCCAGGAGTTCCACCAATCAAATAATTCTTTACTGAGATACTATGCAGTGGAACAAGTCAACCTAGGTAAAAGGGGAGGCAATAGGGAATTGGCTCTTAGAAAGAGGGAATCTAGATGGATCATGACTTTAGAGACCAGATTCCCGGGAGGCCACAATATGGATGAAGAGCTGGCAACTCATCTCTATACAGAATAGTGTTGCATCATCCATATTAAGGTTTCAATGTATATTAGATATGGGTGAATCTCGGTTTTCCGCTAAGATACTTGACTTAATGACAATCCTGCATAATGTGTATATGTGTGTCGTATACGTTCAGTATACTTTTTAACCCTTTTTTAATTATTGTTTTTGTTATATATTTCTTTTAGAAGATAAGGAAGAGGGAAGACAGTATAGAAAAAAGTATTTTGGAAATCCTTGTTTGGCCCCACCTATCTCCAATGGGACGGAGGAATTCACTTTATTCACATTAAGATAAGACTTTAATCACATTGTGTTTGGGCCCTGCCTCCCCTCTTGTTTTACCAGCAGCCTAATACACGATTTCTTATATTAAATTGCACAATTCAGGATGTCACTTAAAATTGTGGGATGCATATTGTGAAGAAACATATGTTATGTATAGATGAACCAGTATATTATTGTTGGAATTGGCACTAGACCGCATAGTGTTTACCTAACTTGGGAGACGTATTAGAACTTGGGTAGTACAAGAATGGCACTAGACCGTTTGGTTCTCTTTCATCTCTGTGGATACCTTTCAGTTTGAAAGATTGACATGAATTAATGAAATTGATTTCAATAATTGTGATTTACAGATCATTTAATATAATGTATTATGCATACATCAATCTCTTTAGGCCAGTTAAATGCACTGTTAGTTACTAGGCAAAATGACTAGTCTAAAATGGCCGATTATTTTTCTTGAACTGACTTATGCACCAGTATCCTTGTTTGTGTTTACTACTTTCCAAAATGTGACGTGTATTTAATGCGCTGGCAACAGGGGAGAGGTTGTCGTGTGATCAAGACACCGGGGGGTGTCGAAACACGTAGCGTTATCTGGAAATAAAAACCTTGTGACTGCATATACTTGAGTGCGCGGCTTTGCTTACTTGCAAAATTGAAAAAAAGCAGATTGAAGCCTACTCGGCTTTGGGTTTGCCGATTTGCCACGCCACCTGACTATGGGAGGAGGTACCCGGAAGGACCCAGTTTGTTTTTTATATATATATATATATATATAAATATATATATATATATATATATATTACCTACTGGCGGTCGCCAGTAGGTATATATAGTTAAGATCGATTTCCATAGGGAAATCGCAACATTCTATTTGGAATAACTTTGGCGCCGGTTGAGCAATCAGGCTCAATTTTTCAGCAACTTTGCCTGAAAGTTTGGGGGGGATTCGTCAAGCAGGGGCTGAGATAAAAGGGGGGTCCCAAAACATGTTTTCCCCATGTTAATTTCCATAGGGCGGTCTGTCGCAGTTTTAGCTCGAACGGCTGAATGGATTTTCACCAAACTTGGCAAAATTGTAGGGACTGGTAGCCCGATGTGCCTTTGCTATGTCTCAAGATATGTGCTCCAGTGGATTTTGAGTAATTTAGGTTTAAAAAAATTTATATATCTGTAAGCGCGCCCCGGTACGCGTACCGGGGAGCGCTCCGGGCGCGCCACGCGACTTGCGCACGCCAAGCTGATTGGTTCTCGGGTGTCTGTAAACATTCGAAACAGTCAGCAGCGGCCGCCATCTTGTGTCTCGGTAGGATTGAGATACAAGAGGTGGCAAAAATCAAAGGGGGAAATGAGCAAAAGGGGGCAGGGTAGACCCCCCCTGACCCCCCAGGTTTGATGTGGGGGCCATAAAAGGGTCCCGTGGGACAAAAACATTTTTTTCTTTTTCGATTTTCGCGGGGGAGTGCCCGGTACGCGCACCGGGGAGCGTACTTAGGTGAAAAATAGTGAAAATAATAGTGTAAAATAATCATTTTGAGTGATTACATGTAGGGTAGCTCTGAAAAGAGCTTTTGGGTTCTGTGGCTGTTTTAGGTACCTACAAGTGTGTCCCACACACACCCACATGCACACAACCCCACACTCACACACCCACACACTCCCCACACACACTTCACACATGCACACTTCCACCCACAGTCAAACACCCCACACCCCCACATCGACACCTTACACATCCACAGCTACACCCACATCCCACACACCCACACTCAAACACACACCTCACCCCCCTTCCACCACACACACACACACATGCACATACACACAAATATCTCACAGACACACCACACACATCCCACACACACATTTCCCCCCCAACACACACAGAGACAACTCACAGACACATCCACACATCTCATACATACATACACATCCTAAACACATACCTCCCACACCCACACACACCCCACACACACCTCACACACCCACACTCCCACCTACACTCAAACACCCCACACACCCACACCCACACACACACCTTACATACCAATATCCCCACCCACATCCATATACCCCACACACCTATACACCTCATCCCCCTAGACACACAGACACACACATACACACCTCACAGACACCCTCCGCACATCCCCCACACACACCTCCCCCACCCCCACACATGGGGAAAACTCAGTGAAACACTAAAATAATCATTTAAAGTGCTTAGAGGTAGGATATCTCTGAATAGAGTTGTTGTGTTGTGTGGGTGATTTAAGTACCAACATGTAGGTACCAATGCAGAGTCTTAAATTCAATGTACACCGTTTCCTCTGTAGATAATTTGCATGTTGTTATAGAAGTTAGTGTGGTATGTATATGGAATCTATACCATAGTCTGTCAGGGAAGCAGAAACAACATGGAGGCAGGAGATGAAAAAGAGATGTCAAATACACATTGGAGATAATATAGTGGGAGAAAGGAAGTAACTATGAGCAAAATTACTATGTAACACAAATACGTTGCACAGTATACTATAAGTCTGACTTTATATTATAATCAATTTGGTAATAGTTTATGAATTACATATAATAATGAATAATGTCTCGAACAATTTTTGATTATTAAATATCATATTCAACTTCTTTTGATCCCTATTCTTTACTTCACTTACCCTCTGTTCCCTTCCTTTGCTTATTTACTCATTCTCTTTTTCTTAATTATTTACCTTACTCCTACATATATACCTCATCCCTCTCCCAACACATACACACACCTGTAACATACACCCCACACACACACCACACCTACACATCATACACACAAAAAAAACCTCCCACACACACTCCTCAAAAACACACACACATTCCATACACACACATACAGTGAACACATATACACCCCACACTCATACACTTCTCACACATATTTCACACACCCTCATCTCTACCCACACCAAAACACTCCACACAACCACACCCACAGACACACCTTACACACCCACACTCCGACCTACACCCACTAACTCCCTGTAAGTCACACACACTGCATTACTTATCTTTTTTTGCTGTTGTACTCAAGCCCATTCAGGTACTGTTCCTTTTACTCTCTTTGTCCTCTCTCTTTGTCACTCACCATCTGTTATCCTAATTCAATATTTCTCCCTCTATCACCCCTCTTTACTTTTACTATGGGTAGTGCACCGGGGAGCGTAACAAGGGGAAAACAAAGAGAAACAGTAAAATAATATTTTAGAGTGCTTTGAGGTAGGGTAGCTGTTGTGTTGTGTGGGTGATTTACTTACTGCACTCCTTCCACTCCTTTTCTCAGTACCTCTGTTCTCACAGTTCTTCATTCCCGTTCACTCAGTCCGTCTATCTTACTGTAATTGTCTCTGTCTCTTCACTCTTTCACTACTTGTTCATTATGCTTTCTCCCTGAAGTTCAAGCACATTACGTTATTTACATTTCTTTGCTGCTTCAATTATTCCCTTTCTGTTACTTCTTCTTTTCTTCTTTTAGTTTTTTCTCTGTCAATCCACATGTTTTAACTTTATTCGATGTTATCCATCTTATTTCATCCCTCTTTATTTATGCACACTACTTTTTTCTCTCTCTCCTTTACCAGTGTTATTTAAATCTGGTTCCGTTATTACCTTTTATTTGTACATCATTTTTTCTCTTTCCTTTTAGTCTTTACAGACACTCACATTCTTCATGTGCCTCTGCTTTAGTATTCTTCTTCTCTCTTTCTTTGTTTCACAGCCTTATATTTTTTACATTTTCTCTCTTACACTTTGTTATATCTTTTACACTGTTTTACTATGTATTACACAGTACATCTGTGTTGCTCTCACTTGCTGTCTGTCTCTTAACATTACTCTCTCTTTCTCTTTCTCTTATGCTCTCCTTCTCTTGTTTTTTTTTTTCTTTTTTTTTGTGTTGCGCTAACGGGGCGCTCACCGGTGCGCGTACCGGGAAGCGCACCCATGAGAAAAATGAAGTGAAGAGTGCTAAAAATGTTAGTAATTTTTTTTAAATGGGAGGTAGTTCTGAAAATAACTTTTTTTAATGTTTTTGTTGTTTTATATATTTATTTTTTTTCTGAATTTTTTTGTATTTTTTGAACAATTTTATGTTTTGTTTGGTTTTTTTGGGGGGAACAACGAAAAACAGGCATTAGAAAGGGCTCAATAGGAGCAAAAAAAAAAATCACTTTTTGGGGCGTTTTGAGCACTTGTGATTTTCAAATGCTCTGTTCATTAAAATCACACTCATCTCCCCGTGGCAAAGTAGTCCCCCACAATAAATACACACTAGCTTGATGTGTTGAAAATTGCTCTGGATATTGGGGACCGTCTCCCTCGCCTCTGGTCCCAAAAAACTTTCCTGTGTTGAGGTGGTGGCCACAGGAGTTCGTGGGTTTTCACGGAGGTCACGCACCTCAGCCACGCTGTAATTTATTGGATGCCACCTTTGCATGTGGCGATGCATACTATAGTTCCCATAGCTATATTTTTTATCTGTGCCTCGGGACAGAACTTCTTTGCAGATCAGGCATGTGACATGACGGGCATTGACTTTTTTTGGCTTTCTGGGAATGTAAAAAATTGCCAAATGAAACTGTCCTTGTGGTGGGATTTCCGGGGCTGTTCGGGCAAGAATACTCTCTCATGTACCTCCTCTTCCTCTTCTTCCTCCTCTTCCTCAGGGTTGGGAAGGAACTGGGTAGGTGGTCCTTCCTTCCTAGGAGGTGGTGGTGGTGGTGGGGGTGCACCAGCTGCAGCTACTATTGAAGCCATCTCTTAATAATAAAAATAGGACTTCCTCTCACAAAGTTGAAAGTCAGAATGAGAAAAAAGGTGGGGGCTTTCATCATTTGGGAAAAAAAAAGTGTTCTAAACCAATGAAAAGTGTTATTTTTAGGTCACATGACCTAGCCTTACATCATTAGGAAACCAAAAGTGAAATGAACCAATAAAAAGTTTTATTAACAAGTCACATGACCTGTTACGCTTACGTTACGCGCTCCGCGCCCCGGATCGCTTCCGGGGTGCTGCGCTTCGCGCCTCGGTTCGCGCTCTGGAGCACTTCCGGGTGCGCTAACGCGGCGCGTCATAAGACGCATTACGCGGCAACGCGATACATCGCGCTTACGCGACGCGTCACGATGTTGTTTTCTAACGCGGCAGTTGCGCTAACGGAACGTTTACCGGTTCGCGGACCGGGTCGCGGCACCAAATTGAGCTAACGGGAAGCTACCCGGTGCGCGGACCGGTAGCGAAACAAAAAAAAAATAAATTAAAAAAATATATACATAAAAAAATTATATTAAAAACATATCAAATATATTTTTCGATTAAAAGAAGAATACATTTTACAGCTTTTGATATTTGCTATTAAAAAACCATTGAAATTCACTGAAAAAAACATAGGTTATAGACCATATATAGTTAGGAATTAGCATTTACAAAACTTAAAAATTCACTGAAAAAACCATAGGTTATAGACCATATATAGTTAGGAATTAGCATTTTTAAAACCTTATTTTACTCACACAAAACCATTGAAATTTGCATATATAGTTAGTTGTACTAACTATATATTTCGCGCACCCGCAATCCACTGCTGATGATGTCACATATTACATCATTCATGACATGGTCAGTGACATCACTGATGACATCACTGATGACATCACTGATGACATCACTGATGACATCTCATTTGACATGACTGATCACATCACTGATGATATCATTCATGTGATAATACGATGAACTTCTTCAGACTCTAATATAACCTTATATGCACTCAGTGTAAAGAGACACTCACAGAGTGTCACTCATCCATGGAGTTACTCACACACCTAGTCAGTCATGCAAAGAATCAATCACACCTCCATTTCCTCAACTATACAGTTATACACACCTTACTTATTCAAACAGATACTAACACATATTTTCTCTCTTATACAATCCCTGATACAATTTCAGAATGATCCATACAGCCACTCACACATTCACTGGCTCTTATGCACAGTTATTTATATATGTCAACTCTCACATATACTGTGTTTTACATATGTTCTTACTTTGACATGTAGCACTGAGATATCCATTCACTCACCAATACACTCATGCACACAGTCAACCGCCCATACAGCTGTTTACACATGCACTTTTGAACCCATACATCTAGTGAATCAACTGCTCACACATCTATGCACAGAGTCATACACCTCCCAACCACCCACACACACACTCAGTCTCCCATACCAATACTTGGGCAACCAATCAATAACCCATATAGTTACTCATATTGCTACTGATCAACACATGCAGCAGTTTACAAAACAACAGACATAATGATGCACAAATTAAGACAGTTTAGTCACTAACCCATGCACTCAGTGAGACACATTTAATCACTCACTCATACAGTCAGTCATGCACCTACTAAATCCTTCATCCAGACACTTATACATCCACTCATTCTTCAATATGTAAGACATATTTAATCTTTACAGAAACATACAGACACTGGATGTTGATATCAGTGATGTCATCAGTGATGTCATTTGAGATGTCATCAGTGATGTCACTGACCATGTCATGAATGATGTAATATGTGACATCATCAGCAGTGGATTGCGGGTGCGCGAAATATATAGTTAGTACAACTAACTATATATGCGAATTTCAATGGTTTTGTGTGAGTAAAATAAGGTTTTAAAAATGCTAATTCCTAACTATATATGGTCTATAACCTATGTTTTTTTCAGTGAATATATATATATATAAAAACATATATACGAAAAGATTAAATATATGTATAAATAAACACACACGCATTATAAATTAAAATATATTTCAACAAATATATAAAAATATTTAGCAATTTTTACATTATAGAAGTTATAAAACATTGTAAATTACATGTAATACCTTAGCAAAAAAGCATACAAATAAACGTAAACATATTTACCAATTAAAATCACTATAAAATATATATGTTTAAAACATTTCCAAATCTGCTATCCAAAAACTCCAACACCATAAAAATACATTGAATAATACTTCAAAAAAGTAACAAGGGGCAAAAAAGCAAAAAATGAAACTAAACACTAATTAATATATAAAACATGTATAATGTTATAAAATAATATAAAACGGTTTCAAATAAATTACATAATTTACAAATTCCATTATTTAATTCATCACTTAAATATTGCAATAATTGCCATTACATTTGCAATCATCAATTAAATCATTTACGAATAAAATATTTAGTATAATCAATAATCAAATTAAAATGTAAACAGTTTTTATAAAACATTATTAATGCATATTTAATAAAATCCCCACTCTATTCCTTTACAGCCCCAACAAGTCATCAATAAACAAATTCAAATATAATTAAAAAGCTCTTTAAATACATGATCAAATCAAAAATTATAAACTACACTAAAACAATTACACAAACAACACTAAACTAATAATAATAAAACAAAAACTTACAAAACAAAACAAAATAATTCAGAAATCAATATCATATTTACCACATATTAAAAAATATGTAAAGTACCTACAAAAAAGTGATACACTTATCTTCTATCTTTTGTATTTCATGCTTTACTTGACATCACACTATTTTGGAAAAAATGTTTGTGATTAGATATTATGGTGGGAAGTCATATTGGCTAGTCCCAAGTGTGTTCCTTACTGCTCTCCCTCTGTAAATTGTGTTTATTTTTTTATTTCATTGGCAAACAAATATTCGCAAACATTATGCAAATAGGTTTCGCAATTATAATCTCGAACATCACAGCATTGTGCTCATGGGAGATATTTCCCAAAGATTAACTGTGCTCCTTTCATTAGGGGCTTGTCTCTTGAATATCAAGTCCATGATATTAATATCATGGACAAATTATTGAGGTAAAAATATCTAAAGGTTAGTAGGTATATATATTGAACACCTAAGTGAACATATGTACCTTGGTGCAATATATGTCTTCAATGTATATCGATTTAGAGTTAGGTATAGTAAATCCATGCTTCCATCTGAGCACTCAGCTTTTGATATTTTGTCCCTCGATAATTTGTCTACAGTATTAGTGTGCCATTACATTCTTGTAGTAGATATGCAAGAGTACCATTGTCATTAGGTTACCCTCATTCAATTGCAAACATTCTTCTATTGTGACTTTGGGAGTAAAAGGAGGTATGGGGGCCAATTTTCAGTCTCAGACTGAGATCCCAGTGAGTTTGATATTGACAAACATGAGCAACATTACCTCTGAGAGGCCTAGGTTGTTCCTGAATCTGAAAGGGTCAGAAAATAAATTGAATCTGTCATTGGTGGCAGTGTTTGGTATGTGGGGGTCACACATTATCTCCCACAATCGTGGAGAATTGTGGCTCAATGGTTAGAGCGGCAGACCCTGATGCAGAAGTCTGGCCCGGGACCAGGGTTCAATTCGCGCCACGGCGGGTCTCGGGCTCAATTTCTCGCACCTGATAATTCTCGCCTGGTGCCTATTCTAATCATGAGTCCCACTCTGCAACTCTGGGCAATAGCTTACTTAATCTCCACAACGGCCCCAACAATGCTTGGATTCCTGGCTTCACCTTGGGGGTGCCCAGGAGTGGGCACCTCACAGGGAAAGGCCAGAAAGGGTTCCTCAGCAGTATTCGTACAAGCGCCGAGATGCCTCCGGGTAGTCGTGCGCTATACAAGTGTGTAATTATCATTATTATCATTTTTATTATCACAATAACAATGGATCCTATAATAGAAATTGATGACGTTGTGTTGAATGCCATGAATTTTGAAAACCTGAATGAGAAGTCCATGTTAAGATAAATAAAAATAGCAGGGCTCATGCCTCTGCTCCTAAATTCCATTTTAAGCTGATAGGCATAGCGCACAAAAGAGACCCCTCTCAAACACAGCAAGACAATGGTAGTTCTGTGGCACAATATACCTTAATTATTTCAGCCCCGTGACCCCTTTGTCCCCAGAGGCTGTGATCGAAGATTTGGACAGATGAGACAGTGAGAGAGAGGAAGTTTAATATGAATGTGAATGGAGAAGAAAGAAAAGGACAAATGGGGATCATATAAGTAAGGTGAGGTTCTGTGAATTCTGAACCCATGGGTTCCATTTTGTGTATGGCAGCCATTTTGTGGTTGCCCTCACATAGGCCATGATTGTGGCTGAAACTAGTCTTTTAAGGACATGTAGACCTTAGCTTGAGTTCATGCTGACTCCTGTTTGACCTGAGTGAACTGACCCTGTTACCTGAAGCTGACCTTGTTAAACCAGCTCCTGCCCTTTAGCTGATCAAGATTGAGGATCAAAGCACAGGACATTGTAGAGTTTGGTATGCACACACACACCCCTTATCCTGCTTTCTGTTCCTTCTTTTATGGTCTGTTTATGATATGGGTTGTGGTCCTTTTATTATGGGTTTGTCCGGCTTGTCTAAAGAAGAATGTTGGGTTTGTTCAATGATTGATTATGGGCCGGACAACTGAAAATGGATTTGTCGTTTGGCAGACCTTGCATGTCCATGTTAGGCATTTTGTGCATGCTTGCAAAACCTAGGACTGCCCCTTACTTGTATGCTGAAGTTTGTAACCCTAAACATATAAAAGGCCTCTGTTTTCTGTATTCCTCAGACTACCTCATTCAGTTGCTACGGCTTCTGTGTGACGTGGCCTCACTTATTAAATTTAATAAAGATGTCTTTTCATATTTTCAGCTTCTGTGCCAAGTTCTTTTTTATTAGTAAGTATTCCCTGAGAATGAAGATTTCAGTTCTTCAAATGGCGCGGCCAACGTGGGCTTCATCAGAGAAGTGACTTTCTGAAGGAGTGATCTTGTCAGGAGACTGAAATCTACTGAGGAGGAGAGGATGGAACTCTGCTACTTTGTGCACAAGGATTCTGGAGATTCTCTGTCTTCGCAGCCTGGTATATTTATGATCTTCCTGATTTTGATCCTCCACATGATGTCACTCCTGACTGAGAACCTTTTTGGCGTGAGTATTCTAAAAAAGACCATTAGGTCATGTAGAACTTGACAGTTAGAATTTGGATAACCTTTTGATTAGTAAAAATAAGAAGTACAAGTGGGTCGCTCCCACGACTTTGTTTGGTTTCTTGGTTTTGATTTGGTTATTGCAATTACCAAAGCCGAGGATCTCGTATATTTGCGAGTATATCGTTTTTTGATAACCCCTTGAAGTTTGAAGCTAGATTAGTGAGCTATAAGATGCCTGGTCTTAGCAAATTTAGGACTGTAACTTTGGAACTTTGTAACTTGTGTTGGCCAATTTTGGATTTGTATAGGATTGTATATGCGAATTACAATTTGTGTAGAACAGGTAAAGAGGAGAATTTTCTCTATTTGGTTTAGTTGAACGGTGCACGTACGAAAAGTACATTAAGCACTACATTGATTATAATATTGTATATTTTGCAATATTTTTGGCATGCCTGTTTAAAAGCCCACATAAGAATGTGTGGCTTTATTTGGAAGGTACCATAGTGTGATGTGAAATTAATTAGCCGGCTCTCCTAGAAGGAATACTTAAATAGGTTTAAGTATACAAACATATTTCTTCCTTGGTGATTCTGTAATCCCCAGGGAATTAAAATATGACATAATACATATAAGGATCCTTTGTTCTGCGCAATGTTATGAAGGAAGATATGCACAGCAATTTTTTGGTGTTCTGCCAGCCAAAGCTAGTGAATTGAGTGTATTTTCGCTTCTTGGACATACATCAGTCTGTTGGGCTGTTTTTGCAGTCTTTTGAAACACTATTGAGAAGCGTTTCTAGTAAATATGACTTACAACTAGTATTTACAAATGGTTTGGTTTAAGTACAGTCTGTGGGCTGTCCTTGGTTTCTGTCCTGAGTATTGATTTGTGGGTTAAATTTGTGTTTAAATGTCTATGTGGTTTTCCCATTAGTGCAATTTCTGTAAGTGATTAGCGTTGGCGCTATTTATGAAATGCATGGCTAAAGCGCGCCGTATTGTGTGTCCTGAGTGTTTCACCCCTTTCTGTTTATGTCTGAAATAAGGGATGCAGCTTGCTTTTATATGTGAAATTAGCCAAAATGATTGGGTTTATTAAAAATAATTATTAAATTATGAAAAATAATTATTAAAAATAAGTGCTACAAAATTCGTTTTTTACTATTCATGAAGCTTAATGCTCATACTGTGACCTCCTAGCATTATAATTTAATTTGAGTTGTGTTGCACTGCATAATGAGGACATTAGCATATGACATCTTACTTAGCGCAGGCGTAAAAACTCATTTTTCTAAGGATTTACACGAGATATGTCTAATGTCTAATATCTGTAATGTGGAAAGAAAATTCTGAGGATGATTAATATGTAACACACTTATAGGATATTTATTTTTAAGTGCCCCAAATATCAAAGTCGAATTTGGGTATTTTTACCATTTAAAATAGCTTTAAAGTGCCTTAGGCTTCAGTAAATGCATACATTTAGGTATAAAACACAAATTTGCAGCTTGTTCCCATTTGGGGTTACGTTTAATGGCTCAGTGAGCCAATGTGCCTGGTGCAGAGGTTTGAGTTTAATATCAGGGTTGAAGGTTTTAACTCCAGCTGGACTTACTGAAATGTTTATCTATTTAAGGTTGCTGAAATGAGTACCATTGCATAGGGTAATAGCAAACATCTGTTCTAAAGATGGTATGTTATGTTATTATGCTGTGAGAATTATTCACAGTAAATGTTTTAATAATATAAGTATAGAAATAAATTATAGCCCCTAACAGGAGTAATTTATATAACATGTGTTTTAAATAGAGTGAATTATTGCAGGTTAGGAGGAATCCGGAAGGCCTTTTGACTTTGTCAGCCTCAGAATGAGCAGAGGGTGGGGGCTAGTAGAACTGCAGAGGTTTGCTCAAGTCCCGCTGAGGTGTTATCTTTAGTTTCCCTGTAAACAATGGAAGGAGGCTGTCATGTTGACATTTGTGACCTTTTAAATTAAGGCCTTGTCTCTGTGAAATGCAGAATGACCTTGCTAAACAGGCCTCTAAAAGGAAGGGTTTCTGGTTTCTCCACAAAATTAAAGAACTTAATTCCAAAGGGAAAATATGAAACAGGTTTCTTTGAAAGTCCCAACACATGCTAAATGCTCTGCAGAAATGATATATTTGTATCTCTGCCTCTAAAAAAATAATGTCTGCTAGTTGCTTTTATTTGGCCGAAAATGAAGCATTGCATTAAGTCTTAGACAGAAAATAAGATGACGTTTTTTTAATTGAAATTTTGAAGGCTACATGCCTAAGTGAGAACGAATTGTGGCGCAAAGATAACATGGAGTGTCAGTGAAAGAATTTTACTTTTGGAAAGTTAAAATGGCTTAATGTTGCAAGCTGACTGACAAGATGGTAACAGTTAAGTAATGGAAATTTATTTTTGTGTCTGTTCATGTGTATTATGTTTTGTCTTCTGATTAAACGTTATAATTGATGTCTGTTTGTTATGAGAAATGTCTCTCTTTTGTGTGTTGTGTATTTTTTTTTTTACAGATCATTCATGGATTGTTCTGGGTGATTTTAAGGCTGACAAGACACGTGAGTTGGTTGGTTGAAAAGAGATGTGTTTTTGCGTAATTTCTTTGAAAAGAAATGTTTGTGCATTTTACATATTCTTGCATTTTATCCTTTTATGAATTGTTCCTGCTGGTCCTGTGTGTCAGAAGTGACACACAGTAAGTTGCATTTGACAGCCAAATCTCCACTACCTGGTGATCTTCTGTCAAAAAGGAGGGTGAGGATTTTAAACCTGACAAATTAAGCAGGCCCGAATATTGTTAGTACATGACCTGGTGTTGTGCGTCCTGGTGTTGTGCGTCACCGCTCATTTATATATGCTATTGTTTTGTCTATGCTTTTTGTGCTTGATATACAGCAAGTATATCTGATGGCTTGACATGTGCGATTTGTGCGTTTTTTTGCATGTTTTTTGTTTTATGTTGCTGCTTTTAATACTATTACAAGTTTACCTGTGTTGTGAAGGAATATACATGACGATGTGTATTCTGCAAACAGTTGGGTAGATTTGCTTTGACACTAAATTTCACAGAAAATCAGACAACACTTTATCAGTGTATGTCAAATTTGGCTCTAATGGTATTTGAAGGAAAATAAAAAGAGAGATATATAGTATCAAAGTGTGTCACATGCTGTTAGTCACGTACTGCCCCTCCCCTTAAGGAACAGGCAGCCCTAAAATTATGTATCCTGAATTGGACGTAAGGATAAATTATAGATCTGTGACTTTTGTGCATGGTGACCTAATTTTTATATTACATTAGTCAGTTTTGTTCTGCTTCCTAAATAGTGTATGGCCTTGTACCATAAAGGAAACAAGGTTTAATTTTTTTTCCCTGAAAAAGGAACTGGAACATTAGCTGAGATTACCGCATATGGTGTAGCGGCCAGCGGTAGAGTTTAAATTTGTGTACTATTTTGACTTTTTGTGTATCACCCATACTCTTGGTATTGTGTCAAAAACTTGACTATCACCTGAGTAATTTCTTGTTCTTCCTATAGATTTTTCTTTTGACATTTCTCCCCTGATTGATGTCACATTGTGCCTAGTAATTGGGGATTTTAGCTGTGTCCTAGTCCCATTTTCCCTTTTCCATATTCCTTTCACCAGTTAGCCTTCTTTTATTATTATTATTGCATTAGGTTCACACTTCCAGATTGCAGTAATGTACCAGAGACCCCCTATATTATGTATAATTCCCTTTTGTATGACTAGACTGTTTTTTAAGAATTTTCTTTAGACCTAACTCGATGTTTTTCAGTCTAACCGTCATGGTAGTGATGGACTGGTTAACTGACTCAATGCTATTATAAGACAAGTTTCCACATTTTGATCATTAGCCTGTGTATTGCATAGTGCACTTGATGCACAGTTATTAAAAGGGAGGTATCTACATGTCCCTGATAATCTGTATCATGTGATTTCTCTTTTGAGATGTTTTAGATAAGGAATTTAGGAACACCTCTATGTAATTTTTGAGAGAAAAAACGTGTTTACCCCATTAGACGATGTCACTATGTGTGAGGACATCCTTTTAGATAAAATTCTCATATAGTTATCTACCCTTAGATGGTAGAGGATATGCTCTCACATGGAAACCCAATTGAAGAAATTAGAGGCACTGTTTTGCTTATTGCCTTTGTCTTTGTATTCTATGAGAATGACAGTGTATTTTAGATCACAATAGTTCCATGGCGTATAGCCACTCCTTTGAAGATTGCAGGCCACCTGTTTGCAGTCCCTTTGTTAAATGAACTGTTGTTGTACTGAATTGAAGGAAAATAACAACTATGTCATTTCCTACATCACTAGGTTTTGCGGGATTAAGTCATAATAACCTGCGGAACTCACCCACAAACCCATTAGCGACAGCTAACAGATGAAAAGTCCCAGCACCCAGACAGCGATCGCCAGCGTGCCATCAATAATATCGCCAAAGTATTGTGCTTGCTTCATCAGAAGGCGTTGAACATCAGAAAAGAAGGAGGAGCTGGTTTTGCCACAGAACCAGAGTTTTAGTGCAAAAGAGCGAAAGAGAAGGATTCCAGTTATTTTAAGTTTTTAGTTTTTCACCTGTCATGTGCTGGTAACCTCTGACAGTAGGCAGTCCATTGAGCCCCCTTGGCCTGAGTTTTGGCCACACGCCCCCCCTTTTCCTTGCTCCAACGGAAAAGCAGTGCACCAGAGGATTCAGGATTGGAAAAAGGCACTACATTGTGGTACCTATGATTAAATGGAAGAGCAGCCCGAGCATCCTCTGACACTGAAAAGCGAGTGTTGGAGTCTGAAAGTGTTGCTGAGTATGAAAGCCTGTTGCTCTTTCCTGATTAATAGTACTTGGGTCTGCATGAGATGATCTGTGCCCTTGATCAATGAAGAGCACATTATCTGTAGTGCCTGCCGCAGAGGAGAGATATTGGTGCACTGCCTTGAGACATTGAGACTGTCAATTAGGCTGCGAGTGTTTGCCAGGAGGGCACTCCAACGGATACTGGAAAGGACCATTTTCATGAAAGGCCTGAACGAAGAGGCCCATGCGGAAGAAAACAACAGAAAAGGATTTGATGAACAATAGAAGCCTGCCGGAGAGGCTTGGACGGACTCTGGGTATTTCCCGTGCGATTGCATAAAATGGGTGTTAAGAGACTGATTTTTGCTGTTTTGCTGGCATTGTTTTAAAGTAGTATTCTGTTTAGTAAAAGCAGAATAAAGTCCATTCCCTGTGGAAGAGTATCCCTTTTCACCTCAGAGCATTGATGAGGATCACCACTGTTTCACCTGAACATATAATAAGTTACTGAAATGCATAGGAGCCATAAAAAAAATGTACTAGATAATTTTAGGATTTGCTTTCTGCTTAGAGTTGTGAAAAATTATAATTTTGTTTGTAATAGTGGTCATTACTTTCTCCTGTTGTCCATATGTTCTTAATAACATGTTTTCTAGTATTTTTAAGCATGACATTGTCTTTTGTGGGTTGGATCGTTTTCACTACCCAATTGACTTCTGCACCCACCTCCCAACCTATGTCTTTTCCTACTACTACTTCTTTGCATTCTTTTCATATCTTACCTGAACACGAGCAGATTAGAAGTTCGGAATTTGTGAATAATTCTTTTGTACAGCTTCTGCATCAACACCAGTTGGTAGTGAACACCACTAATTGTTGGGTGTGTGGTCTTATGCCACATACTACAGATAGAGGTATTCCCTATTTGGTTCTGTCATTTAGTTACAATGGGTCTGTATGGGCATATCAGACGATGTTTATTTATGCCAACGAAGTCTATCCCTTGCGTTCCATGAAAGATAACTCGAGTAATAATGCCTTAGTGAAGGGAATAACGGATAATATTGATATCGATTCAGATACAGACTGAGAGATTGCCTATGTAAGGGCAAAAGGAGGGTCTAAGGTTCTGTGAATTCTGAACCCATGGGTTCCATTTTGTGTATGGCAGCCATTTTGTGGTTGCCCTCACATAGGCCATGATTGTGGCTGAAACTAGTCTTTTAAGGACATGTAGACCTTAGCTTGAGTTCATGCTGACTCCTGTTTGACCTGAGTGAGCTGACCCTGTTGCCTGAAGCTGACCTTGTTAAACCAGCTCCTGCCCTTTAGCTGATCAAGATTGAGGATCAAAGCACAGGACATTGTAGAGTTTGGTATGTACACACACACCCCTTATCCTGCTTTCTGTTCCTTCTTTTATGGTCTGTTTATGATATGGGTTGTGGTCCTTTTATTATGGGTTTGTCCGGCTTGTCTAAAGAAGAATGTTGGGTTTGTTCAATGATTGATTATGGGCCGGACAACTGTAAAATGGGTTTGTCGTTTGGCAGACCTTGCATGTCCATGTTAGGCATTTTGTGCATGCTTGCAAAACCTAGGACTGCCCCTTACTTGTATGCTGAAGTTTGTAACCCTAAACATATAAAAGGCCTCTGTTTTCTGTATTCCTCAGACTACCTCATTCAGTTGCTACGGCTTCTGTGTGACGTGGCCTCACTTATTAAATTTAATAAAGATGTCTTTTCATATTTTCAGCTTCTGTGCCAAGTTCTTTTTTATTAGTAAGTATTCCCTGAGAATGAAGATTTCAGTTCTTCAAAGGTAGCACACTTGAAGTTTGAAGGCCTAAACATCTCCACTCCTGCAGCACCTCCTATGGCTATATCTTCCCCTACAAACTATTCTTTTCATGTTGGTATCCAAATGGAACTCATACAGATGTAATGTGTTGCCAAGGGTCTGTTGACATGGTTTGCATGATGTGAGGTATTGTCTAAGGCTTGACGGCTTGGTCCTGAGAAGACAGCAGTAGTTTAATGTGGCTCTCAGCTCTCAGCAGGACAGAAGTGACAATATAGTTATATATTAGAAAAAATATAATTATGAAATGAAGTTAGAGTAGTTGAACAGTTGTCTGGGGAGATACCCCTGGCAAACATCATCTTAATTTCTTGAAGGACATTAAATAAACCCGTAGGGCATGGCAGTCAAGAAAATGTGATACCACCAACAACTTAACATGATGGGGAATTGGAAGAAGATGCTGGCTTTTGATGCCTTGTTTAACTGTTAACTTTTACTAGTAAAGCACCTTTAAGACGCTTGCCCCTTGGACGTGCAGCAGTATCTTGTTGACACAGAGGGTCCAGAGCCCAAGCGAAAGACTAGTGAATGACAACTGCTTCAACCAGAAGAAATAATCTATTTGACAGACACAAAAAATCGGATGACTCTTCTAAACAGGCATGCCAGAAAAACACAAATAATCAGGCACAGTTGGTACAAGTAAGAGCAGTGTGGTGGTGGGGTGTCTGTAGACTTCCCCGCCTGCCTTGCCCGGCCCTGCCCCACCACTCTTACCTGTACCGGCTGCGCCTGCAAATAATCCTCTGGTATCTCAGTGACTCAATGCTGAAACCGTGGAGTAGTGGTTCCAAGACTGGAGATGCCACACATTCTCTACTTAGTTCAAGATAGATAGCAGAAAGAAACAGTGGACCACAAAAATCCCTCCACCCCCTCCTCAAATGTCACAATTGTTCTTTTATTCCAATGATTTCTCTCTTGTGGATCCCTATGCAAGATTGTGTCTGCATTAGGGGGAGTTACATCTATCCTCCTGAGGGATGGTTGGGGGTAGATATGCAGTGGAGAACACATGTTCATGATTCATCCTTGTCACTGTGTTAACGAGGGCCTGCAGCACAGCTTTCCTGGCAACCTCACATGGCTCAACCTTCACACGACCTTGCGATGAAGAGAGACACACATGCATACATCTGATCCCCATCGATTTTGGCCGGTTACACATGCACATTTTTGGCGGACATTTTCTGTTAGTGCGGAGTTATTGTTTCAATGTGCGTATGATATTGCTCCACATTTTGCACAAGGTGTTGCTGACTACGGAATGTGCGATTATTGCAAGTGGCATTTTTACAAAAAAACAGTGATAGTCGTTTTATGCACACATTGAAATATGTACTAGTGCATTTCCGTGACAATTATTGCACAGTATTTAATTTGGTGACCCTCAGGTTATAAAGAAAATTGTCATCTGAGTTGTACCATTACAGAAACAAAATTTGTCTTTTGAAAGTGATTTATTGGGAAGTAACCTTTACACACTCTGATTAAATTACACATCCAACAGTGGCTACAGCATGTGTAAAGTGATACCTTTTATCAAACATTTATTTTGAAACAATTTCATAAGAAGTAAGAGTGTTTTGCTATTTGAAAATTGAAATACGATATTGGCTTTTTTTCGTAACACGTGCCATGCTGTAGCTCTGTAGGGGCACAATAATTAAGCTCGACTATTAAACATTTACTTAAAGGTGGTATAAATTATCTGCTGCAGGACATGATTTGAATATTCATCAATAATTTGTTTTATTTCCCAATAGTATCCGGCATTGTCAAATTAAAACGGTTACCGAAATTGCTGAAGACGGTGAATTAATCTCATGCACGGCATAAAACGTTTTATATATATATATATATATATACACACCCATAGTGTTTCATGTTTCATGTATTTAGTAGTGTGATGGAGAGAGGGGTAGTGGGAGGTCGCTGTAGAGGCTACATTTCAAACTTGTAACCAGGAAAACTGCATTTTAAACCTGACACCCCTGCCTGATCTTTGAGTTGTCTGATCCTGTTCAAATTATGTATCTTTCTTTGCCTGAGCAAAGTGGGGAACTTTCAGAATGGATAGATGACAGTATTAAGCATTACATCAATATTCAACACTGACATCTTAAAAAAATAATGGTAATAATTATTTAACACTGAAACCTTAAGAGGCAATTCAAGTGTGGTAAGTCGATTTACGTCAAACTGACACTCTCTAGTTCCCGAAAGCTCACATGCTGGTCTATCACTTGAATAAAAAACTCCACAGTTATTTTCTCTACAGTGAAACGGTAAATCACTTTAATGCCCACATCATTACCATGTGCTCTTGTGGTTAGCCTCAATATATTATTTTACAGGAACCTCAGTGATGTATTGGCAAAATAAGTTTTGTCGACACACATTCATTTGATATGGTAAACGCCTTCTCCAGTTCTCACAGTGAGCCAAACTTTAGTAGCTGAGTAACGTAAACTATCACAAATAAAAAGCATTTCTTTATTTTTAAACAGAATATGTGCATATGTGGAGTATACTTCTAGCATTAAAAAAATGCAACTCTGAAAGCTACTGTGAGTTTCGATTTGAGTGCAAACCACGTTTGTCCCCAATTAAAATCAATGGTTCTCCAAGAATTACAGTGAGGCCTTGTGTTTTTCCCTGTGCCAAATCCCCCAATGAAACACGCAATTTTAGGTATCCGTGTGTTAGCAGAGCTAATTGTAACTTGCGCCCCTGCCGCGCATTGCTTATACCCTCACATATTACATCACTCATTACATGCTCTATGACATCATTTATGACATCATGTGTAACATCATTGATGGCATAACTGATAACATCACTGATGGCATCATCAAATGAGCGTGCTGGTTTGTTAAATAGTTTACATTGCGGAGGGTAACTACCATAATACTTTTCTACCTAATTTTGTGCAGCCATTGTCCAGCTAATGGGTGCAACTGATAAAAAACACTTGTGTTTCTAACGCATTATTGGTGTGTAGAGGTATTGAATAATATCTTTTTATTGAAAAGTAACTGTGTGCAGATGGCAGTCTCCAGTATTTTCTACTAAAGTTTTTGAGTTGTGCAGATGAAGTTTCCAACAGGGCGAAGATTCTATGCACTACATACTAAGGGCATCATTATAATGTCGAGTGGAAGTTTTGGTCTCAGGATTGACCGACCTCCTGTTCGCGGTCCTGACACGGCGATTACAATGCAACCGTACCAAGCTCTTTTTTGTCTATGGAAGCTTGTGCTGCAGTCAGAAACTGGCCATGGATAAATGGGAGGTTCTGTTAATCCCTGCACAGTGTGGCAGGCATCTCATGGTGCCTGCCACACTGTGCAGAGATTAGGAAGGGTCATTACAGAAAACAAGGGAACCCAAAAGTAGCAATTGGTCTGGGACCTTTGGGGGTATATCGAGAACTCCTTCGCCTTACAGACCCCCCATTGCGGCGGACTTCTGTTACACTGCCGGTACCTTCATTGCTGATGACCGGCCACTGACCGGAATATGGGACCTGTTCCCCAAATTTGGAACGGTGAATGGGACCATATATATGAAATAAGCTTCCTGGCCCTTTCCTTGGTACTTAGACAACCCTGTCCCCCCGCGTAAACATCGAGGCATACATCTATAAGTCCTGATGATGATCTTAAATTTAAAAAGATCGAAACGTCGTCGACATTTTACACTTGATGATTGATATACTGTACTGAAAAGATCACAAAAAAGTGTAGTTTTCCTTTTATTGTCTGTTATAACTGTGAAATACTTACAGACTGCCCTTCCTTGCCTTTGTATGTATGTCATTTAGTTCTGTATATGTGATAGCTGGACACAGGCTGTGCGCCGCTTGGTAAATTGCTCTACTATTTGTGATATATATTACCAATTATGCTATTAAAATCTGTCCGGCTGGACATCAAAATATAGATTTCACTTTTGGTCTATATTCACCTGGATAGTCCTATCCTTGCTAATGTTTGGGACCATTGTTTTTTTAAACGAGATTAGGAGGGGAGCACCATAGGTGCCCTCCCGGCTCCTAACCGGAGGCCACTGAGGGATGAGGGCACTTCTAGGGGCCACCAAAGTCACTTTCTGACAGGCTTTTCATGTCGGATTGCCCAACATGAAAAGCCTGTCGGAAACCGACATCATTATCCAGATGGCGGGAACACCATCTTTAGGGGATTATAAAAGATTTCCGACTGGCTGACGGGCTCCTTGAGCCCATCAAAAACCAGTGTGAAAGACTGGCTGGTTTACACTCCAACGGCCAACATTATAATTGGGCCATCAGACTGTAAACCTACCATGTCGGTCAGTAAGCCTCCGACGAGTAGTCAAAGGCTCACCAATTAACATTGTAATCGGCCCCGAAGTTGTAAGCAGTCTTGCGGTATTAGACAGAATCATCTCAGCATGATCATTTCTACACAGCATATAATACTGAGTGCAAAAGGTACTAACTTATGAACACTGGCTTCTCCTGCTTCAGAAGATGGAGTATCTGTTTTCACCACTGTATGAATGCTGCAGATAGTATGATCTTTACCACCTTCAGACCTTTGTTATTTTTAGTGAATAGTGTCTTTTTTGGCACGTGTTGCAAGACTGTATACTGTTCTTTGTAGATGCTTTTTAATACTCTGGTTTGTATTTCTCATGAGAGTTTCACTGTTTCCAAATATTGTAGTGCATAGTAAACTCTTACCATCGAGTGAACACTTTTTACAGTACCCAATTGTTTACTCTTATGAACGTCATTTCTCACAATGTCGGTTCAATGACTTTGAGGGGTTTGTTACAGGTAACACTGTCCATAGTAGGGCATTCATTTTGGAATAGACATTGAATATCTTGAGGAACTTGTCTTTTTCTGAACAGTTGTATACATACTTGGATGTTTGTCTAAACAACTACTGCCTAAACCACAACTTCCTGTACCACGAAAGCTAAACAACGAGCTATGCTAAATCACTACTTTTTTTAACCACGACTTCCTAAACCACGAAATGAATCACCTCGTGACTGGCCAATAGATGGCACTATTGTAACAACAATACTTCAACAATTTTTTTTAAATTGCTCATTAACCATTTTATTGATAATTTTTTCATGGGTGGTGCCTGCGGTACCTCTCATTTTGACAACAAACTACAGGGGGATTTTAACATTACAACCTCTGCCCATAAAACTGAACAAATTAATCCATTGACAAGCTTTTTTCACAACCACCTGCAGCATATGACTGGGACACGGGACATATGAGATCTGCGTCTGCATGGATTCTTAGAATGAAAAGATTGTTTTATTTTTAAAACTATGATGCGGTCTACGGAGTCATCAGTAAAGCTTTTGATAATGCTTAACACATAATTCTGGCATTCTGGTTTTGTTGCCTTTGGTTTTAATCTTCTTTTGAAATCCATATCAAATAACACACGTTCACCCGTAGCTGCTTCTTTTAGACAAATAGTACTCTGTAATAACCAATGATCACTGTGTTAATTTTGCTTTATATCAAAAAGGGTAGAAATATCATAAGGTACAAACACATAATCTATTAGGCTTATTTATGACCTTGCCCAAAAATTGTCCATATCTCAAATAGACGATGTTCAAGTTTCTCCACTAAAGCTAACAACCTTCATTTTAAATCTTTATGAAGATATATACTTACTAATATTCGTTTTAATTAGCCCTTGGCATTTGCTCGTATTTTTGTGACTGTTATTTGTATCCATTCACTTTCCTAGGCAACCTTTCTCTAATCACCTATCCTGGTGGAGCCTTTGGTTCGGTACTGACAAGGTGAGATGTGGCAGATATTTGTGGGAAATGGGCACCAAACATTAAAAAACGTGGAAAGTCGTTGTTCAGGACTTAGTGGTCAAGGACTTCGTTCTATGCAATTCTTCGTTGTTCAGACTTCGTTGTTAATGTAAGTCGTTGTTTGAACTTCGTTGTTTAGGATGTTTCCCTACATATTGACCACTGTCTGTAATAAGGGTTTCCCATATACCTGTGGTTGTTTATTAATGTTTACATAGGCTAACCGTGAAGTGTATGGCACACTATACAGTATATATATCCTTTCACCATTCGGACAGTATCAGATATGCTCACGAGGCACCCAATAATTCATGCTACTTTGTACTTTCATGCCAACTCTTCACAGCTCCCTCTCGAGCATGAATCATCCAGAGGTCATGTCACATGCACATGTTTCTGTACATGCCCCACCAATTTGTACTGATGTTGTTTTACTTCATGTATGATTAATATCACGCACCAATTATCTGTGGTAATATGCATCACTGTTTACTTTTATTGACTGGCTATGTATGTACCATTATTGCTCCCACATTTGCACTTGTGTGTTAGTTCGCTTGGGAGTCCTTTGTTTATGTTCAATGATGTTGACTACATTTGCCCCAGGGAGTATACTTCAATCTGTTTATTTGAGGAAGGTCACTCTGTTTGCCTAACGTGTCCTGTTGAAGTAAAGCTGACCCATGTGAGAATCTACACCTGTGATCTGTTGAGATATATATATATATATATATATTCACTGAAAAAACCATAGGTTATAGACCATATATAGTTAGGAATTAGCATTTACAAAACCTTGAAAATTCACTGAAAAAACCATAGGTTATAGACCATATATAGTTAGGAATTAGCATTTAAAAAACCTTATTTTACTCACACAAAACCATTGAAATTCCATATATAGTTAGTTGCAGTAACTATATATCGCGCACCCGCAATCCACTGCTGATCATGTCACATATTACATCATTCATGACATGGTCAGTGACATCACTGATGACATCACTGATGACATCTCAAATGACATCACTGATGACATCATCTAGTGTCTGTGTGTTTTTGTAAAGTTTAAATATGTTTTACATATTGAAGAATGAGTGGATGTATGGAAGACTGAGTGTGTGTGTGGCTGGCTGGGAGGTGTGTGACTGTGCATATCAATGTGTACTTGTATCAGTGATTGTATAAGAGAGTAAGTATGTGTTAGTTTATGTGTGAAAAGTATGGTGTTCTGTGTTTAACTGTATAGATGAGGAAATCGAAGTGTGATTGATTCTTCACAGGACTGACTAGGTGTATGAGTGCATATGATAGTGTTGTAATAATGAGTGACTGTATGTATGAGTGATTGTATGGGTGAATGAGTGAATGTGTGTGTAGACGTAGGAATCAGTGAGTGCGTATGTAGTAACTGGTATTGGTGTGTCATGATGTCATCACTGATGTCATTTGAGATGTCATCAGTGATGTCATCAGTGATGTCATTTGAGATGTCATCAGTGATGTCATCAGTGATGTCACTGACCATGTCATGAATGATGTAATATGTGACATGATCAGCAGTGGATTGCGGGTGCGCGATATATAGTTACTGCAACTAACTATATATGGAATTTCAATGGTTTTGTGTGAGTAAAATAAGGTTTTTTAAATGCTAATTCCTAACTATATATGGTCTATAACCTATGGTTTTTTCAGTGAATTTTCAAGGTTTTGTAAATGCTAATTCCTAACTATATATGGTCTATAACCTATGGTTTTTTCAGTGAATTTCATAGGTTTTTTAATAGCAAATCTTTATAAAAATAATACATTTTAAATCTAATTTTATATTTTATAATTTTTTTATTTTTTTTTAATATTATTTTTAGTGCGCTCCCGGGGCGCGGACAGGTGAACGCACGGGTAAGCGCAATCTGGCGGCGCGCCCCGAGGCGCGTACTAATGCGCGTCCCGGAAGCGCTATTGTCGAGAACGAAAACAACATCGTGACGTATCGCGTAGCCGCCACGCCTTGCGTCATAAGACACGTATCGCGTAGCCGCGAGATGCGTCTTATGACGCACCGCGTAAGCGCACCCGGAAGCGCATACGATCGCGCAACGTAAGCGCCCCGATGCGCTTACGATACACGCCCGGGACGCGCCCCGGGCGCGTAGCGTAAGCGCGTCAAACCATGTGACTTTAAAATAACACTTTTCATTGGTTCAGAACTTTTTTTTTTCCAAATTGTGTGAAACCCACCCATTTCTCTCACTATTGCTTTGTACTTGGAGAGAGCAAGAGCTGTTGTGTCTACTCTATCTCCTACTTTTCTGATCTCCAGCAATGGCTGCAAGAGAGTCATCCAGCAGTGATTCAGAGGGATTTTTGGATGAGGACCCTCCTCAGCAAAAGAAAAAAAACCATTTCATTTGGAAATTTTACGACATCCCAGAAGGACAGAAAAAAGTGAACGCTCCCAAAGTAACATGCAAAATATGTGGGAGTAGTTTATCCAGAGGCAATCCTCTGAAAAAATATAGTTTTGGCAATGCCAATTTGATCCGGCATGTCAAAAGAAGACACCCTAACAACTTTGCCAGGGAGAGTGTCAGAGAGCTGGCACGGAATGTACCAACAGATGGCGGCAGCACCTCCACTGGTGGAGCAACACCTTCGGGACCACCCCGTGGAAGAATGATCCCTAACATTCAGCCGGTGTTTGCGGGCATCAAATTTTTGTGCGCAGAGTGTGACGAACTGCTCTGCTATGGGGAGCAGAGTGTTGAACTGATTGCCCTAAAGAAACAGCAACACCGCTGCTCTTCCAGTCCCTAAATTTTCAATTTTTTTTGCTCCTGTTGAGCAGTTTTGGAATCCTTGTTTTTGTTTTTCCCTTGAAAAAAATACAAAAAAAATATAAAATTGTTTTAAAAAGTCTAAAAAAATATAAAACAAAAAAAACAAAAAAAAAATATATATAAAACAACAAAATGAAAAAAAAAGTTCTTTTCAGAACTACCTCCAATTTTTAAAAAGAAGCTTTATTTTTTTTAAAGTCTGTCATTTTTAATCTCCATGGTACGCTCCCCCGTACGCTCCCCGGTGCGCGTACCGGGCGCTCACCCCCGCGAAAATCGAATTTTTTTTTATTTTTTTTTTCACCCGCGGGAGCCTTTTATGGCCCCCACATGTAACCTAGGGGGTCAGGGGGTGTGTACCCTGCCCCCTCTTGCTCATTTCCCCCTTTGATTTTTGCCACCTCTTGTGTCTCAATCCTACCGAGACACAAGATGGCGGCCGCTGCGGACTGTTTCGAATGTTTATAGACACCCGAGAACCAATCAGCTTGCCGTGCGCAGATCGCGTGGCGCGCCTGGAGCGCTCCCCTGTACGCGTACGTGGGAGCGCTCCAGGCGCGGCTCTGGATATATATCTTTTTTTGAACGTTAATTTCTCAAAATCCACTGGAGCACATATATTGAGACCTACAAAAGGCACATCGGGCTACCAGTCCCTACAAATTTGCCAAGTTTCGTGCAAATCCATTCAGCCGTTCGGGCTAAAAATGAGGCTAACCGCCCTATGGAAAACTCAATGTTAAAAACACGTTTTGGGACCCCCCTTTTTTCTCGGCCCCCCCTGGACCAACTCCCCCCAAATTTCCAGTGGCTGCTCAGAAACAAAATGTTCCATTTTGCTGAAAATTTCAGCCAATTCCGTCCACAAACGCCAAAGTTATTAGACATAGAATTTTCAAAAATCCCATAGGGAAAAAATCCTAACTATATATACCTACTGGCGACCGCCAGTAGGTAATATATATATATATATATATATATATATTCACTGAAAAAACCATAGGTTTCACACCAATTATAGTTCGCTGGAAGTTTTACTCGCATAAAACCATTGAAATTCCCACGTTATAGTTAGTTGGACTCACTATAACTTGCGCGTGCAATGCACTGCTGATGACGTCACATATTACATCACTCATGACATGGTCAGTGACATCACTCATGACATCACTGATGACACCATCCTTGTGACAAAGTGACAGACCTCCTTTCACTGTAATGTAAACTTTGAAACACATATTCAAAAATAGAAACTAAAATTTTTTTTTAAATGGAGATACCCATACTAGTTACAACAACCAATTCAGTAATTCCACCATCTATATAAACATCCACTCATTCACCAACAGTTCTATGTAGTCACTCATACATATACTCACTCATCATATGTAGTGATACACCTATATATCCTGTTACACAACGACAGTCATCCAAAAGACACTCTCACACATATTCACACATGCAAATAAACTATTAAACATCCATTTATTTGCATATACAGCTATACACACGCTACCACTTTACTTCTAAGGAAACTTACACATACTTACTCTCTTAAACAATCACTTATAGAAACACATACTTATTTAAACAGGAACTCTTACAATCCCTCACTCTCACATATACTCACTGATATACATCAATATTCACATATACTAGAATAAAACATATGTAGTTACTGATAAAGACACTAGTGAGACAGTCATTCACTCACTAACATACACATATACACACTCATCCACCCATACAGTCCTGCACATATGCTGTCTTCAAAACACATACAAACAGAGAGTCAGTCATTCATGCATCTATGTGCTAAGTAACACCCCCACCAAACATTTAGACACTCATATTGATATTAAAAAAAAACATCTATTAACCCATATACCTACACATGTAGCTACTCACCAACCCATGCAGTCACTTATACACAAAGTGAAACATTAATACATATATTTAAATATTTAAACATTACTCACTAATATTTATTTTTCAGAAAGACACACATTCACTGGATGGTGTCATCAGTGATGTCATGAGTGATGTCACTGACCATGTCATGAGTGATGTAATATGTGACGTCATCAGCAGTGCATTGCACGCGCAAGTTATAGTGAGTCCAACTAACTATAACGTGGGAATTTCAATGGTTTTATGCGAGTAAAACTTCCAGCTAACTATAACTGGTGTGAAACCTATGGTTTCTTCAGTGAATTTAATAGGTTTTTTAAATGCTAATTCCTAACTATAACTGGTGTGAAACCTATGGTTTTTTCAGTGAATTTCATAGGTTTTAGAAATGCTAATTCCTAACTATAACTGGTTTGAAACCTATGGTTTTTTCAGTGAATTTCATAGGTTTTTTAATAGCAAATCTCTATAGGTATAAAAAGTAAAAAATGTTATAATGAATTTTATATTGTATAAATATGTAATTTTTTTAATTTTTTTTTATTTTTTGCCGTAGAGCGCTCACGGGGCGCGTACCGGTGAACGCACGGGTAAGCGCAAATTTGCGGCGTGCCCCAGGCGCGTACCGGTGAGCGTCCCGTTAGCGCTATTCTCTCGAACGAAAACAACATCGTGACGTTTCGCGTAAACGCGTGATGCGTCATATGACGCACTGCGTAAGCGCACCCAGAAGCACGCGAGCGCATACGATCGCGCAACGTCCTAACGCGCTTACGCTAGGCGCCCGACTACGGGCGGGCCCCGGGGCGCGTAGCGTAAGCGCGTCGGGTCATGTGACCTGAAAATAAAAAATGTTATTGGTTCATTTTACTTTCGGTTTCCTAATGATGTAAGGCCAGGTCATGTGACCTAAAATAACACTTTTCATTGGTTCAGAACAGTTTTCTTTTCTAAATGATGAAAGACCCCACCTTTTTTCCTCATTCTACTTTTTTGCTTTGAGAGAGGTAGACCTGCAGTTATTTTAGTAGAAAATGGCTACATTAGCTGCAGCTGCTGGAGCTTCTGGACCACCACCACCACCACCACAAGGACCACCACAACTTCACAATGGTGGAGATGAAGAAGAGGAGGAAGATGAGGAGGAGGAGGAGAGGAGGTTCGTCCGAGAGGACAATATTATATACAAACCTAAAGAGCACATCATCTGGCAGTTTTTTTCAATCCCCAAGGACAAGAAAAAAGTAAATGCGCCTAAGGCAACCTGCTTAATATGTCATCAGGAGCTGTCAAGGGGGGATCCCAACAAAAAATACTCCTTTGGCAACCACACAATGATCAGGCATATGCGACGCAGGCATCCAAATAACTTTGCAAGAGCAGAGCTCAGGGAACTGGCCAGAAACCCTGTCCAATCTTCTGCCAGCACCTCCCAAACTAATGTTCCCACCCCATCGGGACCGGAAGTTAGGGAGATATGCTCCACCATCCAACCAAAATTTTCCAATTTTAAAATGGTTTGTAATTTTTGTGGACAACCGATATGCTATGGAGAGCAAAGCATCACACCTATTAACCGTCCTTGGGATAACCACAAGTGCCCAAGAAAACATTAATTTTTTCCGCTTTTTTTTTTGCTCCTGTTGAGCCCTTTAGAATTCCCTGTTTTTTGTTTCTCCCCTTAAAAAATACAAAAAAAATATAAAACTGTTCAGAAAAGTCAAAACAAGTAAAAAATGTTCAAAAAACCAATAAAAAAAATATAAAACAGCAAAAACAATAAAAAAACAGTTATTTTTAGAACTACCTCCAATTTATAAAAAAATGCTACATTTTTGGGAAACTCTGTCATTCTTTTTTCTCCATGGTACGCTCCCCGGTACGCTCCCAGGTGCGCGTACCGGGCGCGGTACGCTCCCAGGTGCGCGTACCGGGCGCTCCCCCCGCGTAAATCGAACATGGCTTACGTGTGATGGGATAATATTTAAAGAAAAGACTAGAAAATGTAACTCATCATAATGAAATGTTGCTTGATTTGGTGACCTTTTGTTTAACCAAAAATATATTCATGCTCAATAAAATCCTGTATCAACAGACCAAAGGGGTGGCGATGGGGGCCAGCTTCTCCCCCAGCTATGCAGGTCTTCACATGGGCTGGCGGGAGGAGCTGGTCCTAGGAACAAAGCTTGTGCAATATACCTCCAGTCATATCAAATGATCGTTATATATATATATATATATATATATATATATATATATATATATATATATATATATATATATATATATATATATATATATATATATATATATATATATATATATATATATATATATATTACCTACTGGCGATAGCCAGTAGGTATATATAGTTAGGATTTTTTTCCTATGGGATTTTTGAAAATTCTATGTCGAATAACTTTGGCGTTTGAGGACAGAATTGGCTGAAATTTTCAGGAAAATGGAACATTATGTTTCTGAGCAGCCCCTGAAAATTTGGGGGGGTTTCGTCAAGGGGGGGGCGAGAAAAAAGGGGGGTCCCAAAACGTGTTTTTCCCATGCAATTTTCCATAGGGCGGTTGGCCTCACTTTTAGCCTGAACGGCTGAATGGATTTACACCAAACTTGGCAAAATTGTAGGGACTGGTAGCCCGATGTGCCTTTGCTATGTCTCAAGATATAGGCTCCAGTGGTTTTTACGAAAATTAACTTTGAAAAATATATATTGGGCTACATTGGGCTATATATATGTTGGAGCCCAAATGTAGCCCAATGTAGCCCAATGTAGCCCAATGTAGCCCAAAGATGGCCACCAGAGACCAAAAAAACAAATGTAGCCCAAATATCAGCCAGATGTAGCCCAACTATAGCCCAATGACAGAATGTCCCAGAGTGTTCTAAAGAACAACTAGAGTGCTAACAGTCCTACTTATTACAAAGGTATGGCACACCTGAAGCCATCTTGATTGGAATAAAGTGGTAACTCTTAAAACATTTAATTTAAAAAGGAACAAAATGAGGGGGTTCATTTTGCCATAGAAAGTATGATTAGCGAATATATGACGAAATCCCGCATACCATCAGTCCGCAAAAAAAATCCCGCATGTACTATTAGGCCGCAAATTAAAATAACAAAAACTTTTAGAACGAATATGCCTTTAGCATACACTAAACAACTAAACTACCCTAAACCCTAAAACACTACCCCCAGCATGACCCTACACTACACAAACAGTACAACACTACCCTAAACCCTAAAACACTACCCCCAGCATGACCCTACACTACACAAACACTACAACACTACCCTAAACCCTAAAACACTACCCCCAGCATGACCCTACACTACGCAAACACTACAACACAACCCTAAACCCTAAAACACTACCCCCAGCATGACCCTACACTACGCAAACACTACAACACTACCCTAAACCCTAAAACACTACCCCCAGCATGACCCTACACTACGCAAACACTACAACACTACCCAAAACCCTAAAACACTACACCCCAGCATGACCCTACACTACGCAAACACTACAACACTACCCTAAACCCTAAAACACTACCCCCAGCATTACCCTACACTACGCAAACACTACAACACTACCCAAAACCCTAAAACACTACACCCCAGCATGACCCTACACTACGCAAACACTACAACACTACCCTAAACCCTAAAACACTACCCCCAGCATGACCCTACACTACGCAAACACTACAACACTACCCTAAACCCTAAAACACTACCCCCAGCATGACCCTACACTACGCAAACACTACAACACTACCCTAAACCCTAAAACACTACCCCCAGCATGACCCTACACTACGCAAACACTACAACACTACCCTAAACCCTAAAACACTACCCCCAGCATGACCCTACACTACGCAAACACTACAACACTACCCAAAACCCTAAAACACTACCCCCAGCATGACCCTACACTACGCAAACACTACAACACTACCCAAAACCCTAAAACACTACCCCCCAGCATGACCCTACACTACGCAAACACTACAACACTTCCCAAAACCCTAAAACACTACCCCCAGCATGACCCTACACTACGCAAACACTACAACACTACCCAAAACCCTAAAATACTACACCCCAGCATGACCCTACACTACGCAAACACTACAACACTACCCAAAACCCTAAAACACTACCCCCAGCATGACCCTACACTACGCAAACACTACAACACTATCCTAAACCCTAAAACACTACACCCAGCATGACCCTACACTACGCAAACACTACAACACTACCCTAAACCCTAAAACACTAGCCCCAGCATGACCCTACACTACGCAAACACTACAACACAACCCTAAACCCTAAAACACTACCCCCAGCATGACCCTACACTACGCAAACACTACAACACTACCCTAAACCCTAAAACACTACCCCCAGCATGACCCTACACTACGCAAACACTACAACACAACCCTAAACCCTAAAACACTACCCCCAGCATGACCCTACACTAAACAACCACCACAACTCTACACTACACTAACACAACACTACACTACACAACACTACACTACACTACACAATCACTAACCCACGAAAAAATTAACACAAACCCACTTACCTCTCTCGTCATCGTGGTTTTCACAACGCAAATGCATTTACCATACATGCCTTTAAAACGTAATTCTTTGTAAAGGCATGCGCGATAAATGCACATGCGTTTTGAAAAAATGCGGGATAATGGTATGCGAGGTCAATGACCTAGCGGGATATGGTATGCGGACTGAAAGTCTGCGGGATAAAAAATGCGGGAAAATGGCTGCAAACCATGATTAGCAGCAGACTTCCCTGGTGAGCACTAGCTTTACTACAGTGATCTAATGAGCAACTAGAGTGCTAACATTCAGAATTTATGGCAAATGTGTGACACATCTGAATGCCTTCTTGATAGAACCAAAGTAAACAAGCATTGAAAATGCAATAGATCTCGCCCTCGTTTAAGTTAAAGCCATTCTGTTTGTAATGAGGTGGCTTTTTAGCTTTGCTTTTATTAGTGTTTTTAAAACTTTCATGTAAATAACATGCATATGTATGCATATATGTATATGTATGCATGCATTTATATTTATATAGATATGCAGATTATATATGTTTATATATGTATATTACCTACTGGCGATAGCCAGTGGGTATATATAGTTAGGATTTTTTCTCTATGGGATTTCTGAAAATTCTATGTCTAATAACTTTGGCGTTTGTGGACGGAATTGGCTGAAAGTTTTAGGATAATGGCACATTTTGTTTCTGAGCAGCCCCTGAAAATTCGGGGGGGTTTCGTCAAGGGGGGGGCCGAGAAAAAAGGGGGGTCCCAAAACGCGTTTTTCCCATTCATTTTTCCATAGGGCGGTTGGACTCACTTTTAGCTCGAACGGCTGAATAGATTTACATGAAACTTGGCAAAATTGTAGATATGGTTTGCCCGACGTGCCTTTGCTATGTCTCAATATATGTGCTCCAGTGGATTTTGAGAAATTAACGTTTAAAAAAATATATATATCTGTGACAGCGCTCCGGTTAGCGCCCCGGTTCGCGTACCTGACGCGTAACGGAACTTCGCGAAGCGAAGCTGATTGGCTCTCCGGTGTCTGTCAACATTCTAAACAGTCCGGAGCGGCCACCATCTTGTCTCTCGGTACGATCGAGAGACAAGATGTGGTGAAAAACGAAGGGGGAAATGAAGGAAAGGGGGCAAGGTAGACCACTCCTGACCCCCTAGGATTGATGAGGGGGATATTAAAGTGCCCCGCGGGGCACAAAATAAAAGAATTTTTTTTTTTGCGATTTTACGCCGTAGAGGCGCGTCCCGGTACGCGAACCGGGCAGCTCACCGGGCAGCTAACCGGGCAGCTAACCGGCAGCGTAGCTGTCAACATTGTAAACAGTCCGGAGCGGCCGCCATCTTGTCTCTCGGAAGGTTCGAGAGACAAGATGTGGTGAAAAAAGAAGGGGGAAATGAAGGAAAGGGGGCAAGGTAAACCCCTAGGATTGATGAGGGGGATATTAAAGTCCCCCGCGATTTTTCGCGGTAGAGGCGCTTCCCGGTACGCGACCCGGGCAGCTAACCGGCAGCGTAACGGGAGTCCGCCATCTTGTGTTTTTGGAGCGTCCGGTTCGCGTACCGGGTAGCGTCCCGGTAAGCGTAACAAGGGGAACACCAAGAGAAACAGTAAAAAAAAAATTAAGGGAATAGATTTCCAGCAAACTTGGCAAAATTGTAGGGACTGTTTGTTTGATGTGCCTTTGCAAGGCCTCAAGATATGTGCACGTGTGGATTTTGTCTAATTAAGGTTAAAAAAAATATATATATCTGTAAGCGTGCTCCGGCACGCTTACGTTACGGGTTTTGTTTGCGCTGCAGAGCCGATACGTCACGGTTATGCGACGCGTCATGAGGCGTCTCACGTGGCTACGTGATACGTCACGTAATAAAGAATATATTTTACAGCTATAGATATTAGCTTTTAAAAAAACAATGAAATTCACTGAAAAAACCATAGGTTATAGACCATATATAGTTAGGAATTTGCATTTACAAAACCTTGAAAATTCACTGAAAAAACCATAGGTTAGAGACCATATATAGTTAGCTGGACATTTTATTGACATAAAACCAATGAAATTCCATATATAGTTAGTTGCACTAACTATATATCGCGCACCCGCAATCCACTGCTGATGATGTCACATATTACATCATTCATGACATGGTCAGTGACATCACTGATGACATCACTGATGACATCTCAAATGACATCACTGATGACATCACTGATGACATCTCAAATGACATCACTGATGACATCATGACACACCAATACCAGTTACTACATACGCACTCACTGATTCCTACGTCTACACACACATTCACTCATTCACCCATACAATCACTCATACATACAGTCACTCATTATTACAACACTATCATATGCACTCATACACCTAGTCAGTCCTGTGAAGAATCAATCACACTTCGATTTCCTCATCTATACAGTTAAACACAGAACACCATACTTTTCACACATATACTAACACATACTTACTCTCTTATACAATCACTGATACAAGTACACATTGATATGCACAGAGTCACACACCTCCCAGCCAGCCACACACACACTCAGTCTTCCATACATCCACTCATTCTTCAATATGTAAAACATATTTAAACTTTACAAAAACACACAGACACTAGATGATGTCATCAGTGATGTCATTTGAGATGTCATCAGTGATGTCATCAGTGATGTCATTTGAGATGTCATCAGTGATGTCATCAGTGATGTCACTGACCATGTCATGAATGATGTAATATGTGACATCATCAGCAGTGGATTGCGGGTGCGCGATATATAGTTAGTGCAACTAACTATATATGGAATTTCATTGGTTTTATGTCAATAAAATGTCCAGCTAACTATATATGGTCTCTAACCTATGGTTTTTTCAGTGAATTTTCAAGGTTTTGTAAATGCAAATTCCTAACTATATATGGTCTATAACCTATGGTTTTTTCAGTGAATATATATATATATATATATATATATATATATATATATATATATATATATATATTACCTACTGGCGGTCGCCAGTAGGTATATATAGTTAGGATTTTTTCCCTATGGGATTTTTGAAAATTCTATGTCTAATAACTTTGGTGTTTGAGGACGGAATTGGCTGAAATTTTCTGGAAAATGGAACATTTTGTTTCTGAGCAGCCCCTGAAAATTTGGGGGGGTTCGTCAAGGGGGGGCCGAGAAAAAAGGGGGGTCCCAAAACGTGTTTTTAACATTGAGTTTTCCATAGGGCGGTTGGCCTCACTTTTAGCCCGAACGGCTGAATGGATTTGCACGAAACTTGGCAAAATTGTAGGGACTGGTAGCCCGATGTGCCTTTTATAGGTCTCAATATATGTGCTCCAGTGGATTTTGAGAAATTAACGTTTAAAAAAAGATATATATCTGTAAGCGCGCTCCGGGCAGCGCTCCGGTCCGCGTACCTGACGCGTAACGGAACTTTGCGTAACGAAGCTGATTGGCTCTCCGGTGTCTGTCAACATTCTAAACAGTCCGGAGCGGCCGCCATCTTGTCTCTCGGTAGGATTGAGAGACAAGAGGAGGCCAAAACAAAGGCGAAAATGACCATAAGGGGGCATACTAGATCCTCCCTGACCCCCTAGGTTTAATGTGGAGGTTTTAAAAGGGCCCCGCGGGGCAAAAAAAACAAAAAAAAAATTATTTTTTTTTGCGTGGGGAGCGCCCGGTCCGCGAACCGGGAAGCGTTCTGGGCAGCGTACTGCAATGAAAAATGAATGATAGACTTTTCAAATGCTGTATGTTAATTGATTGTTGTTTTTGTTGATTATTTTTTATTTTCTTTATTTTTTAAGCATTTTTTTTTAATGTGATTGTGTTTCATAATTTATTAAACTTTCTAACATTTCATTGTCAGAAATTTCATAATTATCATGGAATATACATTGTAGTCTCTGAGGGTGTAAAATGTCCTCATTTGCAAGGAGGTTATCTACTGCTTGTACACATTGCAGTAGTTCATTGTCCCAAGTTTCATCGAAAAATTCAATGTCAATTTGATCAATTGTATCAATCAATTCTTGGCTGCTGTCTTGCAGGTCCATTTCAAAAGAAACTTGGTTTTCGCCTTCCATTTTGCCTGAAATTTGAATTAAAAAAATATATATTAGTAGAGATAGGGCAATGTTGGGAATAATTTTAGATAGGCATTTTTTATCAGTGAATTTATCTTTGGGCAGTGTATAGTATCAGAGTGGAAGTAGGAATATAAAAATGTGTATGTGATTTAACGTAAGTAAATTCATAATTATACAAGAGAAACCTAACTCCATCCTTAACTATAACAGAGAAGTCTCTCTAAATCTATAACTACTACAGAGGGATAGTATATATCTATCAGAAAAAGTTTACCATATTAACTTATAGTGCACAATATACTTCAGTTTTAAAAATAAAAACTTACCTTTAGAAAGAAGTTGAAGGAATTAGTGAAAATACTATTGAAATGTACAGCAAGAAGTAGTAGTCAAAATGGCTGTGTTTTCTTCTCTTTCTTTATATATATTCAGGTATATAACCAATGAAATGTCAGGTAAAAAAAATTAGAAAATGAAAGTAACATTTTCATTGGTTGTCAATTCCAACACTTCAGATGTGTTTTGTGAAGTAATTTACCTCAGGGTATTTAGAGAGGTCTACAGGCTAAATGACTAAATGGAATTCCAATCAAATTTGTGAAAATGGTAGGGATTGGTATGTAGTATGAGCTAATCTATATTTGGTGAAATTGTCTCCAGTGGCTTTTCTGTGAACTACTTTCCCACCTTTTTTGATGGTGCGCTTCCCAGGGAGCGACCCGGTACGCGAACCGTTGAGCGCCCCGGTTCGCGAACCTTAAGCGTTCCGGGAGTCCACCATTTTGTGTTTCGGTCGAATTTAGATACAAGATGGAGGGCAAATAATGTTCAGAATGGGTAGAAGGGGGCACGGTAGACTTATCTTGACCCCCTAGGTTTTGTGAGGGTGGCTGAGGAGGCCCATATGTGCGAAAAAAAAACATTTTTTTTAAAAATTTCGCGAGGTTAGCTCCCGGTTCGCGTACCGGGTAGCGCCCCGGGGAGCGTACTTTGTTGAAAATTAGTGAAAATGTTAGAGTAAAATAATAATTGTGAGTGATTAGATGTAGGGTAGCTCTGAGAAGAGCTTTTGGGTTTATGGTACATTTAGGTACTTATAAGTAGGTACCAATGCACATTCTTAAATTCAGAGTGAAAACTCTGTTGCCCTCATCTGAGAAGTGAACTCCATCTCCTCTGTAGATATCTTGCATGTAGTATCGCAAGTTATTGTTGTACAGGGAGCCCATTCCATGGTCTCTCATGTAAGCTGAAACAGATTTGTTTACATGCTTCCTCGACTTCTCAATTTGTGGACAAAATTGGTTTGACCACCTCCATTTCTGTCTTTGGCATATATTTGAATATACCAAGGCAGTCTGAGGAAAAAGTGCCATTAATTGCTCAAAGGTGTCCTTTAAAAGCATTTCCAGACCTACACCAGTCAAAGTGCCCAAGTCATTACCTCCACAGTGCACAATTAACAGGTCAGGTTTGGGCAAATGCATAAAGGTTTTCACCAATGGTATCAATTGGTGACATTTTAATCCTCTGTGGCCAAACCACTTAATTTCCACATCTTGTAAATTGAGGTTAGGTAATTTCCTGTTTTCAACGTACCTTTGAGCCCAGTGAATATAACTATGTCCAACAATCCAGACAGAAAACATGGTGAGAGAAGGTTCTCCTGCAGTCAGATGAAGTGTGGCAATGAAATGGCAGTTGAAAAAATGAGAGTTTAAAATGAAAAAAACTGTGGAGTTTCTGTGTTCATGAAGCAGTAACAGTGATTGGTGGATTTTGATTGCTGAAAACAGAAAGTTAGGGTGCACGGATGTGTTCTTTGAAAGATGTATTTTGAATGGTCAATAAAAAATCATTAAATGAAAGAATGCACTGGATATGCAGGTGCACTGAGAGTTCAGAGTTCAATTGCAACAAAGTTGTGTGAACTTGCAAACACCAGAAGTCTTCCAATGAGGTGGTTGCCATGCAGAAAAGACAGAAAGGGCAGAGGGGGGAAGGGTTTTCATTTGAAAAAAAGTGAGGGAAGAGTTTTGATTGGGTGACATGAGAAATATGTGTGAAGAATTACAGCATTTCTGTGCTTTTGATAGCTGCAGACTCTGGAGTGCATACCTTTTGCTCTGCTGAAGACAAATTGGTGTGTTTCTGAGACTGTTTTCAAACTCAAAGTATTTGCTAAGGTGAGAAAATATTTCTTTAACTTAGATAGAGAATAGTGTGCTTTAAGGAGAAAATTATGAATTATGTGGCGCAAATTGCTTGTAAATATGCTCCCACCTGTGCATGGAAAATTTAGATTTTGAATGTTTGTGTTACATAGCCATGTTAAAAGTGACCCAACCATGCAGGAAAGGCAATCAAAAAACGCTTTTATGTGTCTTAAGGACATTTTAAGTAATTTTCCCATGTGCAGTGTTTTGAAATTATGAATTGAAAATCGTTTTTGAGGTAAAGGAATTGTTTTTAAATTTATGACAAGGACATAATGGTGTATGCTTCTTTATAAGGCAATTGACTGTCCCTGATGTTATTTTTCCCATTTTAATGTAAGACTTTTCTCTGTGGCGCAAATTGCTTGTAAATATGCTCCCACCTGTGCATGGTAATTTTAAATTTTAAATGTTTGTGTTACATAGCCATGTTAAAAGTGACCCAACCATGCTGGAAAGGCAATCAAAAAACGCTTTCATGTGTCTTAATGACATTTTAAGTCATTTTCCCATGTGCAGTGTTTTGAAATTATGATTTGAAAATCGTTTTTGGGGTAAAGGAATTGTTTTTAAATTCATGACAAGGACATAATGGTGTATGCTTCTTTATAAGGCAATTGACTGTCCCTGATGTTATTTTTCTCATTTTAGTGTAAGACCTTTCTCTGTGGCGCAAATTGCTTGTAAATATGCTCCCACATGTGCATGGAAAATTTAGATTTTGAATGTTTGTGTTACATAGCCATGTTAAAAGTGACCCAACCATGCAGGAAAGGCAATCAAAAAACGCTTTTATGTGTCTTAAGGACATTTTAAGTAATTTTCCCATATGTAGTGTTTTGAAATTATGATTTGAAAATCGTTTTTGAGGTAAAGGATTGTTGTTAAAATTTATGTGCGCCATATGCCCCCAAATTTCTTTTTCAGGGGTGCAGCAGGGTGTTATTGAGACACCCCTGCAGCTTTGGAAAAATTCCTAATTTGTGATGAGCACATTGTTAATCGCAAATTGCACCTTCATTTATATGAGCCTCCTAGCCCATGGAAATGAATGGGTAATTTGCAATTAGCAATTTTCTCATCGCAAATTTGGAATGGTAAAGAATCGCTATTTATTCCTTAAAATTTGCTTTTTTGGAAATGCAATATAGTTATATGATACATATGGCGGTTGATGTCTAACAAGATAAGAAGCTTAGGCATACATTTATGATGACTGGCGCAATGAAGTAGAAATCACTTACTTCATTGGTAGAGCTTTACATGTATTATCTCCTCTGTATTCTTCATCAAGCGTAACTTTAATCTGCAATCCTGAGTAGGCCTCACTTTAAACAAACCTCTGGATAGGCCACATCTTATTGTTATCTTGATTTAATCATTTAAAATGCTAGGGACAGATTTATGATAGGTGTATGCCTCTTTTGCGCCACTTAGAAAACATTGTCCATGGGGAAATGACTTAAAATGTCCTTAAGACACATGAATGTGTTTTTTTAAAACGTTTGCAATTTTTTTGGGTCACTTTTAACATGGCTATGTGACTCAAACAGTCAAAATCTAAATTCGCCATGCACAGGTGGGAGCATATTTACAAGGAATGTGCTCCATGGGGAAAGGTCTTATAATGTAATATGGGAAAAATGACATCAGAGACACTGAAATGCCTTATAGAGAAGCATACACCATTATGTCCTTGTCATAAATTTGCAAACCATTACTTTTCCCCAAAAACGATTTTCAAATCATAATTTGAAAACACTGCACATGTGGAAATGACTTAAAATGTCCTTAATTCAAAATGTGCGATTCCTTAAATGCAATGTATCAAACAAAAAATATGTAAAAAATGATATTAAGGATTTGGAAACTACCACCAACTTCTAGTTTGTGGTAATTTGCGAATTCTTTTCAAAAAGCATTTTTTTCCAAAAAACAAAAGGTCCCATATGACGCCCATACATGCCCTTAGGGCATGTAGGTGTGCCATATGCCCCCAAATTTATTTTTCAGGGGTGCAGCAGGGTGTTCTTGAGACACCCCTGCACGCTTGAAAAAATTCCTATTTTGTGATGAGCTAATTGCTAATCGCAAATTGCAACCTTCATTCCTATGAGCCTCCTAGCCCATGGAAATGAATGGGTAATTTGCAATTAGCAATTTGCTCATTGCAAATTAGGAATAGTAAAGAATTCCTATTTATTCCTTAAAATTTGCTATTTAGGAAATGCAAAATAGTTTGATGGTAGATATGGTGGTTGATCTGTAACAAGATAAGAAGCTTAGGGATACATTTATGATGACTGGCGCAATAAAGTGCACATTACTTACTTCATTGGTAGGCCTTTACATGTATTATCTCCTCTGTATTCTTCATCAAGCGTAACTTTAATCTGCAATCCTGAGTAGGCCTCACCTTAAACAAACCTCTGGATAGGCCACACTTTATCGTCATCCTGGATTAATCATTTAAAATGCTAGGGACAGATTTATGATAGGTGTATGCCTCTTTTGTGCCACTGTGCGTCACTTTTATGATGCAGCGGTGGTGCAAAAGATTTGCTATGAGGCGACAACATTACAAATTGATGCATTTAGGCAGATATGTCATGGTGTAAAAAAAACGTACCACATGAAACCGATGCAGCAGTGATGCAAAAGATGCACCATGTCGTAAGACAGGCCTCACTTGGGGCCATATGTATCAAGCTAATTAGCATTCGCAAAGATCAAAATTCTACGAATTTTGGCCTTTGCGAATGTTAATTAGACAAATGGTATGTATCAAACAAGTTTGATGCAAAATAAGGAGTAGCAAAATTTACTATTCCTTATTTTGCAATTGCACTGAAGGATTTGCAAATTTTGTGACTACTTAAATGCAATGTATCAAACAAAAAATATGTAAAAAATGACATTAAGGATTTGGAAACTATTGTGGTAAATTGGTGGTAATTTGTGAATTCTTTTCAAAAAGCTTTTTTTAAAAAAAACAAAAGGTCCCATATGACGCCAACACATGCCCTTAGGGCATGTATGTGTGCCATATGCCCCCAAATTTCTTTTTCAGGGGTGCAGCAGGGTGTTCTTGAGACACCCCTGCACCCTTGGAAAAATTCCTAATTTGTGATGAGCAAATTGCTAATCGCAAATTAAACCTTCATTCCTATGAGCCTCCTAGCCCATGGAAATGAATGGGTAACTTGCAATTAGCAATTTGCTCATCGCAAATTAGGAATGGTAAAGAATCGCTATTTATTCCTTAAAATTCGCTATTTAGGAAATGCAAAATATTTTGATGATACATATGGCAGTTCATCTCTAACAAGATAAGAAGCTTAGGGATAGATTTATGATGACTGGTGCATCACCAGGGATGTGCCAGTCATCTTGCGCCGCTGTTCCGCCACCCATGGTGTGCTGCATTTACAATGCGGCGCAGCATGGGGCAAAAACGGCACAGATGCTTGACGCATCTGTGCCGTTAAGGTGGCGCATTGCTGGAGTTGTATCGCAAGTGCGATGCAGCTCCAGCAAGGCTCAGGGGTGCACCATCTCCACAATGTTGCGTCAAGACCTATGCCTGCTTCAAGCAGGCGCAGGGTTTTGACACAGGTTTCTCCTATCTGATTGTAAATGCGGCACACCATGGGTGGCAGAGCAGTGGTGCACGTTAACTGGTGCATGCCTGGGGATGTGCCATTTAACATAAATCTGCCCCTTTACATTTAAATATGTGCAGGGGACACAGAGTCGGTGAGGCTTATCCAAGGTTAAGAACAGATGAGTCCTGTTCAGTGAAAAATTAGACATAGGCTTCACCTGCTCAGCATCGCTGGACATGGCTAAATAATAGCTGCAAAATGTTACTCTTGTTAAACAATTTTACTATTATAATCTGTGAGATTTGTCTCTTACTCTGCAACATCTCATTGTTGTTATCTTTCTTTAAAGATAAAGACAACCTCAACATGAGCGACAATCTGCAATCAGTTGATTTTGACCTCATCATTGAACTTGTAATTGAAACATCAGTGGATGTTGATCCATTGGATGATTTAAATCATGAGGATGAAGAAGAGCGTGATGAGGATGCAGATTTGTCCGAATTATATGATATAGGATGGGAAGCTGACCTGCTTGAGCCTTTGGAAATATAAACATTTATTTTTAAAATTTATAATTAATAAAAAGTAAAAAGGTAAACCGTTTAATTTAAAAATAAAGACACATTCAAAAGAAGGTTATGTGTAGTGTCTTCAATAAAATATTAAAATATGCTCATAAAATTAGATCAGATTCACATATAAAATAGCATAGGTAACATAAATATAAATGTCATTTCTTTTCTGGTATTTCTGTATTGTAAATTTGCCAACGACTAAAAAATCTTCTAATTAAAATGTCAAGTAGTGTGTTAAGTTTTTTATCACTGTTACTGATTTACTGTTTGGTAATAATGGTTAATAACATTATTTATTATATTTTTCCACAGATTCAACTGCAGATCATTTCAAGATTTCACCATGCCTACAATAGAAAGACAGAGAAAGGCTGCAAAACGTCAAAGACAGCAGGTGAAAAATAATACGCAGCAGTCCTCTAACAAAAAGATTTGTCAAGTCACGAAGAAAGCACCGGGTAAGAGCACAAAACACTTTATAAGAAATATGTGTAATAAAAAAAATATTACTACAGAAAATGTTTCAGTCCATAAAACGAGAAGGAAATCAAATGGAAAAGAAAGGCCAATGAAAAATGTTACTGCTAGAGCAAGAGATAACTCTGTGCATGATAGTAGAAGGAAACAACAGTTTAGGGAGATTCGTAAACGAATGTTCCGGAACAGGATAATTGGCAATTTGTTAAAAAATATTAAGAAAGGTCAACATAAACTAGTTTTTTATAAAAAAAAAAAAAAAGTTGAGAAAGTTATTGATCAGGCATTTGAAATTAAACGTAAGTTATTTATTTTGATAATCAATAGAATTAGGAAGCTAAACAAGGCAATTTTTGATTTCAAAAGAAATAGTAGATGGAAGAGAATAGTTAATCGTAGTAATTTTTGTGAAGTTTTTTCTGGAGAATGGATGCATAGTTCAAGCTGTGAGGCATTTTTTAATGAGGAGAGTTATTTCCAGGATAATGATTTGGTGCATGCAGTTGACACCAGTGGTCGTGCTTATGAAATGAAAGATGGTTGTCCAGTTGAAAAAGAAAAACTTGTGACAACAGAGGCAGAAGAGGTGTTAGGTAATGAGGTTTTAGGAAGACGTGCTAAGGGTCCTGTGTACACCTGGAAGTGTAGTAGTATTTGCAGTGTGCGACAGGATTCCATCAATTTGCTTTGTGATTTTGTACGGTCATTTAATAAGAAAAGTTTGAAGCAGAAAATGAAGTTGTTGCAAGAATTAGATCCTTGCAGAGTGAGAGAAGTGACAGGTTTGCATGGTCATTCACTGGCTTGTCTTTCCAGGAGAGTATGCCAGAGTGTTTTTCATCATTTCAGGATGCTAGCAGTGCATCATAATAAAGTGAGGAAATTAGTTAGAATGTTGTATTATGCTAAGAGTCCAGCAATTATGCTTAAACAATTATGCGCTGCTCTTTTGCATGGTTCTGAAATAGATGTGAAGAATATATGTGAAGAAATTGAGTTTTGTTACTTTGGAAGTAAAGAGGAGAATGTTGAAATTGAGCAAGAAGAAGAGGGTCATGTGGAAGATAGTGTACAGGTTTCCAGTACAGATAATTTCCAGAGGGAAATTGCGACGTTTGAGGTGAAATCAAGTGAGAGGCCTAATTTCACTTGTGTGTGTTGTCGACGCACTTATTATAAGAATCAGACTAAGTTAGTGGATTTATATGCAAAAAGTGAAAGGGAAAATAATAGTGAATGGAAGGATTTTGCAACATACTTGATGGTAGAAAATTGTTTTGATTTGGGATTGGATCAACGTGTGTGTACTTATTGTTCTTGCAAATTAAATCAAAACCAGATGCCTGCTAGAGCAGTTCATAATAATCTGGAATTGGTTGAGATTCCTTCTGAATTGAAGGATTTAAATACTTATGAATCTATTTTGATTCAAAGTATCCATCCCTTTCAGGCTATTGTAAGAATGGAGCCAAAGACAGGGAAATTGCCTCCATCAGATTTACAGAGAGGATTAAAGGGAAGAGTTGTTTATTTGCCTCTAGATTTGAAGAAAAACATTAACACAATTGGAGTAGAAAAAGTGGAAGAGGAACCTCTGGTTATCTTAGTTAATGGGGTTCCGACAAAGAATAAGAAAATATGGCAAGATTTAGTAGATGTTAGGAAAGTTAAAAAGGCAACATTGTATTTGAAAAAAAATAATAAATACTATAAGAATGTATATGTTGCAGAAGAGGAAGTAAGTGAGGAAGAGGATAGCGATTTGTGTGCTGGTCAAATTGAGAAAGTAGAACCCTCTACTAGTGAAGAAATGTATGAACATTATAGTGTTCATCCTTTGCATTCCAAGGAAGTCATGGGGAATGCTATTGAGTTGTTTCAAATGAAACAAGCCAAAGGGAGTCCCATTAGTGTTTGGGAGGAAAGTTTGGAAGCTCGGTGTTTCCCACAGCTTTTTCCAACAGGTCAGGGAGGAAGATATGATGAGCGACCTCATCAAATTCCTGCTTCTGAATACCGGACTTTGCGATTGTATGCAGGAGATGCTAGGTTTCGACAATGCATTCCTTATTTGTTTCATCTCCTGTTTGAAAGCGATCTGTCTGGACTGTCATATGCAGTGAACCACATCTTGAAAAGTGGTATACACATGCAAAACATCTCGGCAAGTGACTTTATGGATAAAGTCAATGTCCAAGATAGTATTTTGGATTCTCACCTGATTAATCTCATGGCGTGTCAGCGTGGTACTAATGAGTACTGGTACCGTCGTCATGGTGATTTAAAATGTATGCTGAGGAACTTAGGTACTCCCACATGGTTCCTCACTCTGAGCTGTGCCGAGTATGGCTGGGAAGACTTACTTGAATTTCTACGAGAGGCAAATGCTAACGTAGATAACATCGAATTCAAGACACCCGGAGAACTGTGCTCTTTGGATCCAGTCAATGTATGTAGGTACTTCAATCATAGATTTGAAGCTATGATGTCTTTCATCATGAATAAGAAGAATCCACCTCTTGGAGAGGTGTTGGATTTCTTCTGGAGAAAAGAGTACCAAGCAAGAGGTGCTCCTCATATACATATGTTGCTGTGGATCAAGGATGCACCTAAATTTGGAACGGATCCAGAAGACTCAGTGATGAGTTTCATCCAACAGTATTCTACGTGTGCTGTTCCAAACGCAAAGGAGAAGAAAAGCCTAAGAGAAAAAGTTCTGCGTTTCCAAAGCCATCGATGTGGAAAGTACTGCCGTCGTAAATTCCGAAACAAGGACAAGTTCTACACTAAATGTCGTTTCGGCTTTCCACGACCGGTGATTTATAAAGGAAGAGTAAACAGTTTGATGTCTTCGCTGCGACACAATGTCATGAAGAAATCACCTAAAAACACTTACAATTTGAAGAGGAACGAAGAGTCCAAGTACATCAACGACTACAACCCGGTGATTTTGTCCATGTGGAATGCTAACATGGATATACAGTTTGTGGCTGATAACTGTATGGCTGTGGCTCGGTATGTGACGTCTTACATCACCAAAAAAGAGAAGACAGAATTGAAGGATATGTGGGAGGACATTTCCCATGAAAAGAGCCTCAGCAAGAAGTTGTACAGTTTCAGTCTGAAGATGTTGTCGCATCGAGAAATCGGAGCTTACGAATGTTCTGACCGGTTGTCTTCAGCAAGTCTCTATGCCAAGTCCAGGAGTATCGTTTGGGCGAGTCTTGGTCTTGCTGCAACGCGTAATCGAGTTCTCAAACCTGTGCGGGAAATTGAGTATTTGGCGGAAAAGGAGCCAAACAGTACCGACATTTTGAAGACAAACATGTTGGATACATATTATCCAAATCGAAGCAGTCACCTCGAGAATGTTTGTCTGTATGAGGTTCTGCAAAATTACATATTCAAGAGGAACATCAAAGAAGATACTGAGAAAGGAGTGTATGCTGTAATAGGAAGTGAGGGATGTCTGGTCAAGCAAAGAAAATGCCACTTGGTAAACCATCGAAAATTGAGTGGCGAATCTCCTGAAAAAAATGAGTTTTTCTATTTAGCACTTTTGCAACTTTTCAAGCCTTGGCGTGCAGAAGAGGAACTGCTTGGAGATTTCCTCTGTTACGAAGACTCTTTCAATGCCGCCAAGGAGACCATAGAATGTCCTGCTTTTCCCAAATATGTAGAAATGTTGAATGCGGAAATTGAGCAGGAAGCAACGATTGCAGCCGAGATTGCCAGAGACAGTTCTCAGGACAGTCAGAGTTCTGCTTCATTGAGTCAGGATCCACTAGGAGGACCTGTTATCGAAAATGAAGCTGCCACTGCCATGAATGAAGTGGAAAGAGCCATGGCACATGCTCAGGAGGATGCGGTTAACTTAGAAGAGTTGGAAAGACAACTCAACGTTGAGCAGAGGAAAATATATGACGAAGTTACCATGCAAATTGATCATGGATTAAGTCATGACAAGAAAGAGTGCTCATGTACGTCGTTGAAGCCTGTCCGACTGTACGTGAGTGGAGAAGCGGGAACTGGAAAAAGTTTCCTCATTAAAGCAATTTCATGCTATTTGCAGGAAAGGACAGAGTCATCGCTGTCTTGTGTTGTCACTGCTCCAACTGGACTGGCAGCACATAATATTAAAGGGATTACTTTACATCGTTTACTGATGCTGCCAGTGGAGCATGACAACAAATTACAATATCACAAGCTATCTGGAGATGCTTGTTTTGAAGTTTCAAGAATCTTGAGGAAAATGAAACTTCTTATCATTGACGAAGTAAGCATGGTTTCCAATGTCATGCTTGCCTTTGTGCATTTGAGGATGCAAGAAGTTCTCAAAACAGAGTATGATGTGTTATTTGGTGGCAAACACATCATTGTTTTCGGAGATCTTTTGCAGCTGACACCAGTGAAAGGGCAACCTGTGTTCAAAATGCTCACGCATGAAGATACCAGGAAGTGCCTAGGCAGCATTGGCAACGTCAATATATGGTTAAACTTCAATTATGCTGAACTGCATGAAAATATGCGTCAGGCGAAGGATGAAGTTTACAAGACTATTCTACAAGATGTTAGAATTGGAAAAGTGACCGAGCATGGGAAAGAAGCTTTACATGCACGATTACTGTCAAATTTATATCCAGAACAAGATGTTGTGCCTGAGAATATTTTTCAGAAAATTACTGAGAAGAAATCTGGAATATGTTTGATGCCAACTCTTGCAGAATGTGCCAAATTTAACAACAAAATGTTGCATTTAGAAAAGCAAGAGATTGTGAAACTGGAAGCTATTGATAGAGTAGAGCATATGGGATCAACAATTATTTTGTCTGAGAATCTGAAAACAAAATTGGATTCATTAGAGAAGAGTATATCTAAAACTGCAGGTTTTGAAAAGACTCTGAATGTGTGCTTGAACTGCCTTATAATTTTAAGAAGGAATTTACATGTTGAAAGAGGTCTGGTAAATGGATCAATGGGTAATGTTGTTGATTTTGTGAAATACAGAAATAGAGATGGAATTGAATTTTTAAAAATTAAATTTGATGGCATTGAGGAAGTACAGCTAATTGGTCGTTGTTCTGCTAGATTTTTGCTTGTAAAAGACTTATATGTTCGCCGTAAGCAGTTTCCTGTTTGCTTGGCATATGCGGTGACAATTCATAAATCGCAAGGTTTAAGCGTAGACAGTGCATTGGTGAATATTGGCAGTTCTGTGTTCAAGGAGGGTATGGCATATGTGGCATTGTCACGAGTTAGAACTTTATCGGGATTGTACTTGATTGAGTGTGATGTCACAAACATTTGTGCAGATCTAGATTGTGTTAAGGAATACAATAGGTTAAGAAGAGAGTATGCGCCACATTTGCCTCAGTATCCTTTGTTTGAGAAACGTGTGGTAGGCCGGAAACGAAGAAATGAGAACAATACTGGGGAGGTTGTAGCAAAAAGACAAAAAGTCAATGAACCTAAAATTACAAGCAGAAACAAAAAGGATTCTGTTGAAGATGTTGTTGGTTTTCAGTTTGAAAACAGTTCTGGTGTCAACTGCTATGCTAATGTAGTAGTTAATGTTTTATTTTCTCTAAAAAATGTAAAAGAAGAGATTGTGGTCAATTCTGATCAAAGATTTTGCAGTTTGTTAAATTCTGTGTTAGAGAAATGTACCACTGATAGAAGAAACATAGAAAGTGTGTCTGAAATTCGAAATCTGTTAGACAGATGTTCAGGCCAAACACAATTCTCTCAAAATATTCAGCAAGATTGTCAGGAGTTTTTAATGTATATGCTTGATGTATTACATGCTGAAGGTGTAGATGTAGATCAGCTGTTTGGGCTTTCTTATCAATGGCAGCATGACTGCGAGAACTGTATGGTATCAAGTACTACTAGTGTAGACTCAGAAAGATTTATATATTTAACTTTGCCAGACAGTAAATCAGTCTCCTTTAATAAGCTAGTAAAAGCAGCTGATCACAACATGGAGTGTAGCCAATGTAAATCTGAAATGATGTCCACATTATTTATACGAACATATGGCCAGTATGTCATTTTAATGTTCCAACGATGTAGGCCTGATGGAACAAAATTGACAACTTTAATTAAAAATTCTGTAGCTTCGCAGTTGTCAATATCAGGAAGGACTTTTGTAACTGCAGCAATTATATATCATGACGGCCCTTCAATAACATCAGGACATTACACAGCTTATTTAAAGTCTAGAAATGGCTGGTCATTCTGCAATGATTCTGTTTTAATTTTCAAAAAAAAATTGCCGTATGACCTTAAAAACTCTTACCTGGTGTTTTTAAAACCAAAATTTTAGGGAAAGAATCTCGGGATGTGCTCTGTGGAATTTCAAGAAGTTCTAATGGCTCCTACACAATTTGGCCTTGAGGATAAGTGTAGTTCAGAGACATAACTTCTAACCATAGGACTGGACATTATGGAGAAATACGTGCACTTTGAATGAGTTCAGAAAAACTGTATCTTTTTATAAACTAATTGAAGCAGCCAATCAAAACATGGAGTAGAGGGAATGTAAGTCTGCAATGCTGTCTACTGTTTTACAATACTTTGTGATTAAAAGTGATGTAGAGAATTAAATAATTGTAGTAGTCATAGAGGTAGTGTAAGTCTGCTTGTATCAGTGTCATAGGAAAAGTAGAACATGACTGAGCAAGAAGGGGAAGATATTACTATTCCAGGATTGTGAAAATGATCTTCAACATTTTAATTCTGAAAGTTGCGGAAATGCCAAATGACGGGATTGGCTTACAAGAAATCCAAGAGTTATAAATGGCTCTGACAAGATTTGGCCTTGTGGAAAATTGTGGTAGAGAGCAAGAAGTCATTTATTGCATGTAACGTGTTTTTAAAAACGATGGAGATTTTCTTTCAGAAAGTGGCGGGCTGAAAGTAATAACAGCACAAAAGAGTGTAAGCTGTTCATAGGACATCCTTGGACGTCATGGAAAGTAAGTTAACTTTAAGGAGTTCTGAATTTTGATTTCTGATGTTGTATGGGTTTTTTAAACACAATCATTTTGATTGTGTTTTTTTTTCCCCGCTGTTACATGATGAATACCTTCAAGTCACTGTTTTTAGTGAATTTTGATACATTCTGAGAACAGCAAAAATAAACCATTTAACATGTATAATTAATTCTGTACTGTTTGCATTTATGATGTATATGTAGAACTGTGTAGGAGGCATGGAGAAGGTGAGGCTTCTGTAAGTGTCAAAGTTGTTGCATGCAGTGCTGCACTTCTGCGTATTCTTTCATATGCTAGACTACATCTGCACAATGAGATACCTAAGCAAAGGAAACGCAAGTGATGTGATTGAGAAATGAGCAAAATAAATTGCATGTATTTCAATTAGATCACCTGTGTTTCCTATCATTACGAATCACATTGTGCAGATCAAGTTTAGGTCTGTCCAGGGAAACATAGGAGGTTTGGACTTTGTTGAAGAGTACAGTGGACATGACTCACTTCATTGGTAGACCTTCACATGTATTATGTCCTCTATTCTCTTCAACAACTCGAAATTTCATCTGCAACCCTGAGTAGGCCTCACCTGAAACAAAACTCTGGATAGTAGACATCTTATTGGCATCCTGAAGCAATTATTTAAAATTTTAGTGTCTTGCGACACTTTTCTGAAACAACAGCAATGCAAAATATGCACCATGTTTTAAGATAGGCCTCACTTCATCTGCATCAAGATACTGTTAGTTTAAAATGTATATCTTTAGGACTGTGTAGGGGGCCTGGAGAAGCAGAAGCTTCTGTAAGTGTCAAAGTTGTTGAAAAACTGTTTGTCCTTCAATCTTTGCCCTTGTCTTTTGTAATTTTTAAATACATGTTTTAATATTTTTCAAATGTTTGTTCTCTCTTTCACAGATTGAAAGTATAAAAACAAAAAGTGAGTAATTTAACGACAATTATAAGGTAAATATTTTGTACTCTTTTCGTTACATTTCTATCACATTGAACTTCTATTAGTTCCACTGCTTCATTTCTTTAACCCTCAGTTTCCTGCCTTTGCTACTTCCCTCATTCCTTTCTCTATTATCTACTTACTCAACTCCTTCCACTCTTTTTCTCAGTCCCTCTCTTCTCATAGTTCCTCACTCTTGTTCACTCACTCCGTCTCTATTACTCTTAGTGTCTTTGACTGATCACTCTATCACTACTTGTTCATAATGCTTTCTCTGTGTAGTTGAAGCACACTAAGGGGAATATTATGAACACAGCCAATAAAATTATTGCTCTTTTTATTGGCAGAAAACTGGTTAAAAAGTGGTTTTAGCGGCAGTTTTCTGCCGCAAAAGCGGCTTTAGCGACACATTTCTGCCAATAAAAGCTGCAAAACTTTTATTGCCTATGTTGATGATATGGCTCTATGTTACTTACATTTCTTTGCTGTTTCAATTAATCTTTTTCTGTTATTTTTTGTTTTCTGTTTTCTATTTTTTCTCTCTGTTATTCCCCATATTTTAATCTTATTTTGAACATTCACTCACATTCTCCAAGAAACTCTTCTTTGTTAATGTTATACTCTCTTTTTTTTTCTTTCACTTCGTTATCTATTTTGTTTTTCACAATTATACCCTCTTCTGTCTTTTCTTCTGTAAATAGATCTATTAAACAGTATCTCTTCTTTACTCCCTATAGCTGTCTTTCTTTTAACATCACTCTCTGTTTACTTTCCTTATACTTACACTTTTTAAAAAAAAAAAAAATTTTTTGGTTAGCTCCCGGTCCGCGTACCGGGAAGCTAACCCGGGAGCGAACCAAAAGAAATAGAGCTTGTCAGAGTGCTAAACATTGTAGCAATTTTTTTTGAAAGGGAAGGTAGTTCTGAAAAGAACTTTTTTTTTAATATTTTTGTTGTTTTATATATTTTTTTTTTTTTTGAACATTTTTTGTTTTTTTTGTATTTTTTGAACGATTTTATATTTTTTTTGGTTTTTTGGGGGGGGGGAAACAACAAAAAACAGGCGTTGAAAAGGGCTCAACAGGAGCAAAAAAAAATTACTGGGGGCGGTTAGGGCAATCATGGTGTTCATATGAAAGGTTGAGTGCATTGATGCTCATGTTGCCACAAGCTAATAATGCACGACAGTGCATACATAAATGTATCATATGCCCAAAATTTTCTTGGATATTTGGCACAGTTTCCCGTGCCTCCTCTGGTGTTAAAGAAACCGGTATTGTTGGTCTGGCCACAGGAGTTGGTCTAGGATTGTCCAGCATATCCCTTAATTCCGCCCGGCTGTAATTTAGGGGATGTTTCCTCGTCATGTGCCTATGCATGGTGTGATTACCATAACTGTATTTTTTGTCCATCCCTCTGGACAATTGTTCCTTGCATATGAGGCAGGTGACATACCTCGCGTTGACTTTTTTTTGTCCACGAGGCATCGAAAAAAACTGCCAGATGAAACTGGCTTTCTTTCTGGAAACCCGGGGCAACTCTTCCAGGAATTGTGGTTCTTCTCCCTCCTCATCCATTTCTTCATCTTCCTCCTCAGTGTTGGTAATCACCTGGGGAGGTGGTCCTCTCTTCCCATGAGGAGGTGGAGGTGGTGGTGGGGGTCCACCAGCTGAAGCAACCAATGAAGCCATTTTCACACAAGCAAAATAGGTCTTCCAACAAGCAAAATAGGTCTTCCTCTCACAATGATGAAAGTCAGAGTGAGGAAAGAAGGAGGGGTTTTCATCATTTGGAAAAAACAATACTTCTCAACCAATGAAAAGTGTTATTTTTAGGTCACCTGACCTAGCCTTCCATAATTATGAAACTAAAAGTGAAATGAACCAATGAAAAGTTTTATTAACAAGTCACATGACCTCTCACGCTCATGTTACGCGCTGCGGAACGCGCCCCGGTTAGCTTCCGGGTCGCTAAGCTTCGCGCCCCGGTCCGCGCCCCGGGACACTTCCGGGTGCGCTAACGCGATACGTCACAAGACGCATTTCGCGGCAACGCGATACGTCGCGCTTTCGCGCCGCGGATCGCTTCCGGGGAGCTGCGTTTCGCGCCTCGGTCCGCGCCCCGGGGCACTTCCGGGTGCGCTAACGCAGTACGTCATAAGACGCATTACGCGGCAACGCGATACCGTCACTATGTTGATTTCTTACCGGTTCGCGGACCGGATCGCGGAATCAAATTGAGCTAACGGGAAGCTTCCCGGTTCGCGGACCGGGAGCGAAACAAAAAAAATATTTTAAAAAAATTATTAATAAACATATAAAATATATTTTTGGATTTAAAGAAGAATAAATTTTACAGCTATAGATATTAGCTTTTAAAAAACCAATGAAATTCATTGAAAAAACCATAGGTTATAGACCATATATAGTTAGGAATTAGCATTTAAAAAACCTTATTTTACTCACACAAAACCAATGAAATTCCATATATAGTTAGTTGTACTAACTATATATCGCGCACCCGCAATCCACTGCTCATCATGTCACATATTACATCATTCATGACATGGTCAGTGACATCACTGATGACATCTCAAATGACATCACTGATGACATCACTGATGACATCTCAAATGACATCACTGATGACATTACTGATGACATCTCAAATGACATCACTGATGACATCACTGATGACATCTCATTTGACATTACTGATCACATCACTGATGACATCATTCATGTGATAATACGATGAACCTCTTCAGACTCTAATATAACCTTAGATACACTCAGTGTAAACACAGACTCGCAGATTGTCACTAATCCATGAAGTTACACACACACCTAGTCAGTCATGCAAACAATCAATCACACCTCCATTTCCTTAACTATACAGTTAAACACACCTTACTTATTCAAACATATACTAAACATATTTACTCACTTATACAATCCTGGATACAAGAGCACAATGATCCATACAGCCACTCACACATTCACTGGCTCTTATGCACAGTTATTTATATATGTCAACTCTCACATGTACTGTGTTTTACATATGTACTTACTTTGACATGTAGCACTGAGATATCCATTCACTCACCAATACAGTCATGCACACAGTCAACCACCCATACAGCTGTTTCCACATGCACTTTTGAACCCATACATTATGCACAGAGTCATACACCTTCCCAGCCACCCACACACACTCCCAGTTTCCCATACAAATGCTTGGGCAACCAATCAATAACCCATATAGTTACTCATATAGCTACTGATCAACACATGCAGCAGTTTACAGAACAACAGACATAATGATGCACAAATTAAGACAGTTTAGTCACTAACCCATGCACTCAATGAGACACATTTAACCACTCACTCATACAGTCAGTCAGTCATGCACCTACTAAATCCTTCATCCAGACACTTATACATCCACTCATTCTTCAATATGTAAAACATATTTTAACTTTACAGAAAAATACAGTCACTGGATGTTGTCATCAGTGATGTCATCAGTGATGTCATTTGAGATGTCATCAGTGATATCATCAGTGATGTCATTTGAGATGTCATCAGTGATGTCATTTGAGATGTCATCAGTGATGTCATCAGTGATGTCACTGACCATGTCATGAATGATGTAATATGTGACATGATCAGCAGTGGATTGCGGGTGCGCGATATATAGTTAGTACAACTAACTATATATGGAATTTCATTGGTTTTGTGTGAGTAAAATAAGGTTTTTTAAATGCTAATTCCTAACTATATATGGTCTATAACCTATGGTTTTTTCAATGAATATATATATATATCAAACACCAGTCCCGCCTCATCTCAAAGAACGACACATGCTTGGGACCTCTCCAGGTAATTTTTATTGCCATCATCCGGAAGAAGCCAATTCACACTGTAACCACCTGGCAGACGCGTTTCGGCGAATACCTTCATCATTGCCAGCATTGTGTTTAGTCAAAAAGGTTTTGCGGGGTTCATTTACATGCTGTTAGTTGTATTTCCATTGGAGCATAATTAGTCCAATCAGAGGCACTGTTTTTTCAACTCTATTTGCAGAATGCGCTAAGGTTGCTGGTAGATGAAGTCCCCACAATCAAGTGCAGTACGAAAAGTTCACACAAACCGGCCATAAAGGCAGTCCCACATCGCAAACTCAGGTTCAGGTGACCGGTTCGTGCATTCAGTAATGCCCTGACAATGTCAGGTTGTGAGTCCACCCGCTCTCTGCTGCGGGAACAGTTAACAGCGGCAATCGTCTCCTGAAGGTGTCCCAATCAGCAGAAATCTGCTGTTCTCTTTCCGGTACCACGAACACAGTCTTGGGCAGGGGGGCGTCACTGTGTGCATTCAGCACATAACAACAAAGAAGATGCCGGCCATCAGTGGAGCTCCAGAAGATGCAGCACATATATATGTATATTTGTGCATGTATATATGTAGCAAGATAGCAAGAAAGACAGTAAGAGAAAATAGATAGATAGATAGATAGATAGATAGATAGATAGATAGATAGATAGATAGATAGATAGATAGATAGATAGATAGATAGATAGATAGATAGATAGATAGATAGATAGATAGATAGATAGATAGATAGATAGATAGATAGATAGATAGATAGATAGATAGATAGATAGATAGATAGATAGATAGATAGATAGATAGATAGATAGATAGATAGATAGATAGATAGATAGATAGAATGGAAACTGTGTGATATGGGCCTATGTTGCCATTGTGAGGTTTTGGCGACATTTACAAACTACAAGGCTAAAGGCTATATTGTTTATAAATATCACCCATACCCCTAGATGGCAATATATGACCATGGGTCAGATGTACAGAAGCATTTACTGGTGGTAATCCCCTACAGCACATGGCCAAAAGCTGTGCTCAGAGGAGGAGTTGGGAGAAATAAATCAGATTTCCACAGAAAAAAACAAAGGTATGTGACAGTTTGGTATGAAAATAAGATCTTACCTTACATTAAAGGAAACATAAACTCAATTAAAAAAACAAAAGTTAAAATGACATTATAGATAGGTATGTTAATAGGATCTTATCTTAGGTTAAAAAAAAATCAGAATGCACTGAAAAAACAAATGTTAAAGTGACCCTGTAATTCGGTGTTTACATAACACATAAACAAGGTTTCAATACAAAAAACCTACTGAATTCCACTAGTTACAGTTTACTGAGCTAACTATAATTTGTAATGCTTGGGGCCTCACATACTAAATCACTCATGACATGTTAAATGACACAAGTGATGACATAATTCATGAAATCTCTAATGACATTGATGATATAACTGATGATATCACTGGAGACATAATCCACTGTATTTGACAGTTTACTGCACACTTTTCTAACTGGGAGCGATTAAGCAAGCTACACCCATACCCAGTGTTCTACTTTCATACAGAACAAGCCTATCTCATATTTTCATCTGGCAGTCTATAAAACAGATTTCTTCTATTTGTGGACGGTTTTGTAGGGGTTTTGTAGGCGGTGGAATGTCAGGTAGTAAAACTCATGGCAATGGCTGTTACAGATAGTTATCTTCATTACCTGTAGAAAACCCAGAAAGGCACAACATGACCTGATACCAAGTTATAGTGGTATTTTCCACACATGGATATTACACCTTCACCCATAAAGTGTCTGTGGATGTACCCTATTGCTATCAAATAATATGAGACCCAAACTAAATCTTATTTGCGGTTCTTCTGAATCTCCGGAGGTTTCATGAAAATGTGTTCAATTAATTAAAATCAACTTTCATTCTGTGAAACCTATGTTAGTCATACAGATTAATGAGAAAAGAGCATTGTCCCTCCTCCATTGCAACGGCTTAGTTATATTGAAAATACAAAGTACTTTTTTTGCAATCTTTCCACTACCAGTCAGCTAAAAGAATCTTCAAAAGCCACCAGCATGCTTAATCCGTACTGTCTCATTCAGCCATACAGCCTGAGACTCTGGGAGAAGTTGGGTATTACACTTAAGGCTCTGCCTAACCCAAATAACTAATCCCCCATATGGCGACCCCTTTGCCTGTTGACTGCAGGGACACCAGACCCCCAGCATCCACTTCCGCGTGGCGCATTTCACTTATGGCACATTTCACTTCCGCATACCAGCAGCAATTGTGTTTCAACCTTCTTGCCTCAGCTTCTGGTAGTCCACCTTTTCAAGGCAGCATCTTCTTCCTGCAAGAGTCCCTCTAGCACCGATCCTCTATAGTCATTCGTCCCTTTTCCTCAAGGCAGGCCTAAAGCCGATCTTTCCCTGGCAGGTTGCTAAATTTTCAAGGTTCCTGATCTCAAAGCTAGCAACATGGAGGTGGCTATTGGTAATCCTGAACTTGGCACACAAAAGAGTTTCTAAGTATCCACTGGTGTAGGGCCCTAGATACCGATAAATCTTGTACAGACTGGATGATAGTTTCTGTCCCATCTTTATGCTAAGGTTGCAGACAGGTTCGGTGTATTCTAAAAGTCAAGCTCTGGGGCTGGACTCAGGCAGTCTTGGCCCTTTGCGTATTCCTCCCATACTTCTCCAGTCATGGTCTTTGTCGTCAGTTGTTAGTAGAAAAGTGAGCTAGAGGTCACTTGTTAGCGGAAATACGTAACAGTGGCACAAAGAAGGGTGATGCTGTCTAACTTAACTTTACCTGTTAACATGGAGGGGGTAGGCCTTCCAGGTAACAATGGAGCAAGAAAATGAAGGGGAATTCCCCACAATCCACACTCAAGAATTTGGTCAACTATAATGGAACCCAATTCAAAGTGCACACTGGGGCTGTTTCCGACCTGTATCTAATGTATCACCTTGGTTCAGGAAATCAAAATGGACTCCCGTGTAGGAGTGTGTGAAATATGGGTAAAATGCTTTTGATTAATTGTATGAACTTACGGACACATTACATTAAATTTCACATTATTACAACAAACAAAAGCATTATATTTTAGTGCCTGCAGCAACCATAAATGCATGCAATCTCCCATTCACTGTAAAACCCCTACAATTCTGATAATAAATAAATATAGCAGACCACAAAGCAGGCACACAAACACAGAAAAAAACAGCCCACATACTAAATTGTCAGACTAACCCTTCCGGCACTGCTCTGTTGCCCTATTGGCCAATCTGACCCTGGATTGTGCACATGAGAGCACCTATTTGCCAAGGCTGGTGGGGAAGTCTGCTCTGCCAGTGAAGTTTGCAGAGTTATGCCAACTCTACGCTCCGCTGTGAGCGCAGAGTACAGCAAAAAACTCTGTTTCTGCTGCGTTGCAGAGTTTGCCTCAGGCCATCCACCCCTAATTGGCAAACCCAAAAGGAGCATTAAGGCCCTCAGATGCAAAAGGCAGTATTCTCATCTGAATAAGCCCGCTGTCCAGGCCGAGGCAGCCAAGCAAGCCCAATGCAAACTATAGGCCTCCGCGGGGTTGAGTCTCTGACCTCCAGCCACAAGTAATTAGTTGAGTCTACGAGTGCAGGTTGCACCTGTCTGGGGGAGGTATGCCACAACTACCTGCCACAGACTGGCTGCACTTATCTGCCAGACTCCTCACACGTAGCCTGCAATGCTGTAGCAGGAATATGAGCCAGACCTTGGGCTCAGGTCGCTTCCTCCCATCAACGTCTACTCCACCCAGCAACTGTGCTCCTAACAATTTATGGTCGCAAAGACTACAATTGTGTGTACATTATACATTGTGGCAGCAAACAATACCCTTGTTTGACCATGTTTACTTTATCTATGTCTATGACTGCCTCATGCCTGCTATAGAAACAGAGAAGCTCATCCTCACTCAGTCTGAGGGATTCAGCAATATGGCTCAGCGGCCTGCTCCATTGGACCGGCTACAGAGGAGGTGCACAGGGTAATTAAAACCTTGTATTTATTTATTTCCTATTTTTTCTAAAGAGAGAACACGACCAGAGGCATCCTCGGCATGATTAATGGTGGCTGCAAAGTAATGCACAGTAGCACTGTCCTGCAGCATTGCAACACAGGTGCAAACAGTGAGCCTGTGCTGAAGAGAACTGTTCCTTTTGCAGGTGATCTGTGTTGGCTTCTGTGTGTAGTTGCGGTACTGTCAATCATGATGGACCATGAAGAGAATGTGGCCTAATGGCTAGGGCAGTCGATCTTGGAGCTGGGGAACCGGGTTTGAGTCTCGGCAGGGACGCCAACATTCTGTGATTCGGGGCAAATCACTTAATCTCCCTGTGCCTAACAAAAAATGAATGTGTCCGTCAGTAACGTAACTGGTGCTCATGTAAAGCATTCTGATGCCTCTGGGTCTAGTACGCGCTTTATAAAACTCCATAATTATTTTTTTTTAAAAGATGCACAACATCATTATGTGCCCATCTTATGAGAGGCCCAAAAGCTCAGGTCTGCGAAGCTGGCATCCCGAGCAGAAGCAGCTGCATGAGGAGGTGCAGTAGCAGAGAGAGAGAGGTTTTCAGGTGTAGAGTAGGGCAGAGCGGAACAATGCGGAATTCCACTGAGTTTATATGCAACTCCGTATAATTCCACGAAGTGCAACTCCACAAACTCCGCCCACCCTTACTATTTGCTTGCCAGATGCACTCATTGCAATAAGAGAGAGTATCCACTGGGGGAGGTGAATTTTGCTGGCCAGCTCCACAGAAAGGACTCATTGTGCAGATGCGCTCCTCCCACCCTAACATGCAACTCATCTGAGAAGTGCTTGTACTAAACTAGTATTCCAGTATATATCAACAGTATTTCTAGAGTAAGGGGACTCTGGCACAGATTCCCTTCTCCTTGGCATGAGTCAGCTCTCTGCCTTTCTGATCCATCGGCACACTTTCTCTTTGCTTGTGTTATAATGAATGTAGAAAATGAAGAAGATCCACTCATGCCAATGCAAGCAGCAGAAAGATGTGTACAAATGTACATGTAAAGGAGAAATACAGGCCTAAGCTAGTAGAATAGAAAGTACGAATGAAGTCAGGACCTCGTGGGGGGGGGGGGGCAAGTAGACACAAGCTTTAGTGGAATAGAAAAATATAATTAGACACAGAAGAAACAGAAATGTAGAGGCCCGCATTGCAAGAACACGTTTCTGAGAAAATATATAGATAAGCAGCACCAAGGCACAGCAAGTGTAAGGTTAGACCTTGCAGAGCAGAAGACATGTAGCAAGTAGAGAATTGCCAGGCTTCAAAGAATGAGACAAACCAAAGACACTGGTAGTATAGCAGTGGTGTGAAAGTGTAACAATAACACGTGCACGAGTCGTATTCGATAAATGAATGATTAGCTGTTTTGGCATAAAGTATTACCTTTTGATATAACGTTGTGCTTAGGCAAGTGCTTGATTAAATATGTAAATGTATGACATATTCGCATTTACAAATGTATAAAAGAAACTGTCCGCCACATTGTAAGTTGAAGCTCAGAATCCAGTTCCATGGGGCTGACTGACCTTCTTTATTGCCAACAGAAGTCATGCCGTCTATTTCTTTCATCTGACAGCATTTATAAATGTAGAGAGAGACAGAAAATTGTTGGGGTCATATCAAACCTATAATACAAGTGGTGCAGGATCAGATTCTGACCAGATCACACTTCTGTCACAGGATTCCAACAGATACATGGTAAGATGGAGCTCAAGACAAACTTGTGCCCTTTAAATGGTGAGACAGACTGCAATACTTAGAGAGTCATAGCTTAGGACTGATAGAGGCAAGCATAGCAAAATAGATTAATAGATATCTATTGACATCGATATACAGATAAATATTGTTCTAGATGGATAGACAGACAGACAGACAGACAGATGCATGGATAGCTAGATTGATTGTCTCTCACCAGCCTCTCTCTCTGTCCCTTTTCTCCTTCTTCAAGCCTTTCAATGACTTTTTCTCTCCATATCATTCTTTCTCATGTTATTTCCTTCTCTTCCTGTCTCTCTTTGTTTCTTTCCCTGTTGCTCAATTTCCATGAACTGGGACATTCTTAATATCTTAGATGAACTACAGATGTGTTAGTGCTTAATTACAAGGACATAGCCCAGGACAAAAAGGGATCCTCCACTTCCCAATTATGTGTGTTTGTTAACATCCACCAGGTGGCCACTGGACCATTTCCAGGGATGCAGTAGTTTTAGCAGTTGGGTTTCTGGTTGGCAGAGGTACGCACCATGTCCTAACTGGAACTACAACCATAGTCAGCGTACATCACAACACACCCTAAATAATCCTGTGCTCACCCTCTGGTTGCTCGGCACAGAGCAGTCAAGCTTAACTTAAGAGGCAATGTATAAAGTATTTGTGCAACAGTTCAAACAATAACACAGTGAAAACGCCACAAAAAGACTCCAAACCAGTTTAGAAAAAATAGATAGGTAGTTTATCAATAAAACGTGACCAAAATGTCAAAACCCAACAAGTAGAAGTCGAGATATACATTTTATAAGAATAAAGGTATAATAGTGCTTTGAAGCAATATTCGTTTAAATGGGATATCTGGTTGCTTAGTGTACCCTTGCTAAGCCAATGCTTATGGTACCCTCATAGGCGCTGGATAAACAGTATATATAATCAACGGGAGAGTAAGGGTGTAGGAGGCCACTCTTAAACCCCTATTAAATACGTTACAACTACAAAAGAGTACCTACTATGAAGGACTGTAAATATGCAAGTGACAGTATCCCTACTTCCTAGAAACCACAATATGGAAAGTTATGTGCTAACAAATGAGATCAACAGACTGAAAAAGAAATAGAGAAAAAAAATCATTTCTTAAAAGAACCCTCACTCACCCTAGTGGTGACATGCTTCATCATGGGGTTCCCACAGGAGGGACCGAATGCCCCCCCTGTGTGCTGCGACGCCTGCAATTGCAGTGGAGCGGGTTATTTTTGAAAAAGTGTCTCGATGAAAAGTGATTCGTGATGTGAGTGAATGTTAAAAGATCACAACTGGACCCAGAAAAACTTTATTAGTGGACCACTTGCTCACATTAAAAACAGTGAGGCCACATGATGGTTTATTATTAGAACCACAGTGTCCTAGTGTGGGTGGTCAACATGTTTCTGCTGTTCGGTGCGTATTAAGCTCAGCTTTCTTCAGGACCAGTGAAAAAATTATAAAGAAGCCCCCGGGGGTCCACGCACGCTAAGGCGTGTCCACTCCGTGAGGACAAATGTGAAAAACAAGGAAAAACTTTTCTTTCCCTATTTGACTCACGGTTTTACCCGCAGCAAGTACTCCTGGAATTCGCCTGGAGACTATCTGTAAATTAACACAAAGCCACAAATAAACATTATGTATTTAACAAACAGACTTTTTGACCCAAAGGGTCAGAACCTTATGAGTTTAGGGGAGTACCCATCAATTCTGCGTCCCCTTATTCCCAGATGCATAATGACACAGACTATGTTATAGTCGGTTTTTCTGATTGGCCTTTACATATTAAAGGTCTTGTAAATTATCAACAAAACTCCTGGATTATGGTAGTAATTCACCCCTGTAACTCGCAAGGAGTCATGTTTTCAAATTAAAATTAATGTAATACCCCGTTAAAAATGGAACCAGAGCCCTAGTCAAAGAGCCTAAGGATCCGTAGTCATAGATAGATCACAGGCTTATGTCAAACATACACTTACATCGCTCGCAGTTTAAGCATGCCGCATGGACTTACAGTGCGGCAGTTTCTTCACGTTGTGCTCCTTCTAAAAAAGAGAGCAAAGATAGAGGCTGGTTTCAGTATAACTGTTCTCCCACGCCCTCTCGAGATACCTTTCCGTTTCATCGCGCAAAAATGCACTTACTTCAAGCACAACGACTCGCCGCCGGCAACCTAAATATCAGGCTCCTGCAGTCCAGATCTTACCCGTAAAGGAAACGCCACCGCATCTTATCGGAAGGATCCGGGTCACGTGTCCCGTCCGGGTGTCACGTGGTTGAGGTCACTATAAGCCGCGGGGAGTTCAACTGAAAGACCAACATTTACGCTAACATTGTTTATGAATTCCCGGTTAGTCAATTGTGTTGTAGGGAAAATAAATAATGCCACACCATCAGCTCTGAAACAAGCACTCAGTAATGAGCCAATGTCTAGGTAAACATACTCACTTCCGGTTAACGGAAGGGCGATACTAGACCGCTAACCTCGCTGGTGGTCACAGCGCAAAGCTTTATTAGTCCAAGGTCAAAAGTAGCACAAAGGACACACTCGGCTGGCATGCCCATATAATAGGAGACTGACACCCACAATTTGCTTAGTAATCCTATATCTTGTAGGAAGATAAAGCCGAACTTTGGGGACAATGTTCATGGTTAGTAATGTTATTAGTGGTAATTCGTAAATTATCACAACTTGCCCCCAGTTTATCCGAGCGTAAACAGCTATTCAAGTGTATCTGCTGTAAATAATAACCTAACCGAGAAAGGCCAAATCCCTCGATTAAGTGAGGCGTGGAGTCATCCACACCAAGTGAACCGAGGTTTATAGTCATAGAATTCTGACATCATCAAAAGGTCCGGGCTGGTATTTTGAGACCTTATTCTAGGCTGGTGCTATAGATCGAAACTGTCACAGAATTATAGATCGAAACTGTCAAAGAATTATCACTGTCGCAAGACACTCCCCCACGGAATGTCATCGTTGAGACCCTCAAGATGGATCGACAAACGATGCACCCACCTCTGCTCCTTTTCAAAGAGTCTATTTTCAGTGCCATGCTGTAAGTGCTCAATCACTGTCCAGTGGATCTGATCTGGGGAATGTCTACGTTCCAAAAAGTGTGTGGTCATTTTCGTGTTATTCTTGCCAGATCTTATACTGCTCCTATGCTCACCAATGCGGAGTTGACCATCCTCTTGGTCATCCCCACATATCTTAACCCGCAAACACAGGTTATCAGATACACAACGTTGTTTGTATTGCAATTTGTGTGGTTTCTTTGTTCCCAAACTTTTCCGGGTTCCAAATCCAATGTTTTTGAGCTTGAAGTGTATGAACACACACTACAATTGCCACACGGATAATAGCCCAACACAGGTGGTAAACCCCAGGCATTCAGGACACTTCTGGGGGTTTCTTGTGCTTTCTGTGGGCGTGTGTGGACCAGAGAGTCTTTAAGACTCCGGGCTCTTTTATAAGAGAACAAAGGTTTCTCCCAATTATAATTGTTTAATGTCAAAATCCTCCAATGCTTTTTAATACTCCGGCTCACTAAGTTGGATGCTGCGTTAAAAGTGGTAACGCAGGTTAGTGGTACCTCATCTGTATTACTCTTGGGAAGCTCTTCTAAAAGGGAGTCGCGATTTTGGTTGCCAGCCCTTTTATAACTTTTTGTCAGAAGGTGTCCGGGATAGCCCCTGTTATGCAGTTTGTATGTCAGGTTGCTAGATTGTTCCTTGTAGTCTTTGACATTAAGATCCACATCTTAAGTTTACCTCTGCATTCAACCGCTTGGAAGTAGTGTTTCTGGACGTGTCTATTACACGTGTAGGCAATCAATTGAAAACCAAGACCTACTCTAAACCTACCCCAAAAAACAACCTTTTACACTACACAAGTTTTCATCCCCAGCCACTTAGAGAAAACCTACAGTTTGGGCAGTACCTCCGGATCAGGAGGAACTGCAGTGATGTCAAAGACTACAAGGAACAATCTAGCAACCTGACATACAAACTGCATAACAGGGGCTATCCCGGACACCTTCTGACAAAAAGTTATAAAAGGGCTGGCAACCAAAATCGCGACTCCCTTTTAGAAGAGTTTCCCAAGAGTAATACAGATGAGGTACCACTAACCTGCGTTACCACTTTTAACGCAGTATCCATCTTAGTGAGCTGGAGTATTAAAAAGCATTGGAGGATTTTGACATCAAACAATTGTAATTGGGAGAAACCTTTGTTCTCTTATAAAAGAGCCCGGAGTCTTAAAGACTCTCTGGTCCACACACGCCCACAGAAAGCACAATAAACCCCCAGAAGTGTCCTGAATGCCTGGGGTTTACCACCTGTGTTGGGCCATTATCCGTGTGGCAATTGTAGTGTGTGTCCATACACTTCAAGCTCAAAAACATTGGATTTGGAACCCGGAAAAGTTTGGGAACAAAGAAACCACACAAATTGCAATACAAACAACGTTGTGTATATGATAACCTGTCCTTGCGGGTTAAGATATGTGGGGATGACCAAGAAGATGGTCAAACTCCGCATTGGTGAGCATAGGAGCAGTATAAGATGTTGCAAGAATAACACGAAAATGACCACACACTTTTTGGAACGTAGACATTCCCCAGATCAGATCCACTGGACAGTGATTGAGCACTTACAGCATGGCACTGAAAATAGACTCTTTGAAAAGGAGCAGAGGTGGGTGCATCGTTTGTCGACCCATCTTGAGGGTCTCAACAATGACATTCCGTGGGGGAGTGTCTTGCGACAGTGATAATTCTTTGACAGTTTCGATCTATAATTCTGTGACAGTTTCGATCGTTAGCACCAGCCTAGAATAAGGTCTCTAAATACCAGCCCGGACCTTTTGATGATGTCAGAATTCTATGAGTATAAACCTCGGTTCACTTGGTGTGGATGACTCCACGCCTCACTTAATCGAGGGATTTGGCCTTTCTCGGTTATGTTATTATTTACAGCAGATAATAGCCTGCTACATAGACCTGAAAGCCGCCTTCGACCGAGTCCCCAGAAAACGCCTATGGAAAAAACTGGATCATTGGGGTCTACCGCCGGCATTAATGGAAACAATAATGGCACTATATAGCGGAACATGGGCAAAAATAAAACTGGGAGACGGAAGAAGAATATCTGCAGAATTAAATATAACTAATGGCCTCAAACAGGGCTGCGTGCTCTCCCCAAGCCTTTTTAATATATATCTGGCCGATCTAAAAAACCATCTACAGAATGCAAACGGACATCCGCCAAAATTAGCCAACGAAAGTATTCAGTTTCTCCAATATGCCGACGACATTGTAGTCTTAAGTCAAACGCCAATAGGCCTACAAAGAATAATATCAGAATTAACAGATTACTTTGAGAGAGAAGGCCTAGAACTAAACATCAAAAAAACAAAAGTGGTGAGACTAGCAGGTAATAGTAGAAGATCTTTTAAATGGTACACAAAAGGCAGACAAATCGAGGAAACAACTGCTTATAAATATCTGGGAGTTACAATAAGTAAAAACATGTCACTTTCAGACCAAAAAAGAATCATCACCGCTAAAGCACAATCACTGAGCTTTGCGTACAAAGTTATACAAGATAAACTGCAATGTCCATCATACGACCACCTGTTAAAGGTAATGGCAGCCCAAGTCTTACCATCACTCTCATACGGACTGGAAATATGGCATGGAAATGAAGCAGCCATTTTAAATACTCTCCAGACAAAAATATACAAATCTGTGTTCCATCTATATAAAGGATCAGCCCCGGCCCAAATAAGACTAGAATTTGGGTTACAAAATCAAATATACCAACGGAAAGCTGCTCTAGTAAAATGGTGCTGGAAACTAAGATCGGCGGAAATGGGCTCTTTAAACAACTTATGTTGGCAAGAAATTAAAAAACAATATGACCGACATGAAGCCAACTCATGGGGCAATGATCTGCGAGCATCACTAGAAACCCTCAAAATAGAGGAGATCTGGAAGAAACCACTGGAAGAATTATCTTTCAAAAAGATTTGCAAACTAAATGCAAAAGCCTTATCTTTGGTAGAAGATAAAAAGACTTTGGCCAAGCGACGCCATGCATGGACCGTTTTAAATTCATACAAACAATTAAAACCTCAAGCCTACCTTACAGCGCACTTCCGGCTATCTTTAAAAACAAAATTCATGGCCCTCAGAATGGGAGACCACTGCTCCAAAGACCTGATCCCATCATGGAAAGGCACGCATCAGGGGCGAAGTTGTAGGTTATGTGACTACCACAGCAAGACCTTGTGTCACCTCCTATGCACTTGCGAATCCTCCAAAGAAAAAAGGAAGAACTTATTGAAACCTATTTTTAATATGCTACAGATCCGTACCTGTAGGCAAGCTGTGACCACCTGGATGGGAGCAGGTTCAAACATTCTAATATGCCGCGGGGTAAAATTCATGAACTCTGTAGAGAATTTGCTCCAAAAATAGAAATAGACCACAGATAAGGCCTGGGAGGAAGTATTTAATTAATGAATGCTAAAACAAATTTTAACCACATGAACTTTTAACCTGTTGTTATTTTAATAGAATTTTTGTATATGTATGCTTTATGGTTGTGATAAACCAAATAAAGTAAATTTTTGACTGACTGACTGACAGCAGATACACTTGAATAGCTGTTTACGCTCGGATAAACTGGGGGCAAGTTGTGATAATTTACGAATTACCACTAATAACATTACTAACCATGAACATTGTCCCCAAAGTTCGGCTTTATCTTCCTGCGAGATATAGGATTACTAAGCAAATTGTGGGTGTCAGTCTCCTATTATATGGGCATGCCAGCCGAGTGTGTCCTTTGTGCTACTCTTGACCTTGGACTAATAAAGCTTTGCGCTGTGACCACCAGCGAGGTTAGCGGTCTAGTATCGCCCTTCCGTTAACCGGAAGTGAGTATGTTTACCTAGAAATTGGCTCATTACTGAGTGCTTGTTTCAGAGCTGATGGCGTGGCATTATTTATTTTCCCTACAACACAATTGACTAACCGGGAATTCATAAACAATGTTAGCGTAAATGTTGGTCTTTCAGTTGAACTCCCCGCGGCTTATGGTGACCTCAACCACGTGACACCCGGACGGGACACGTGACCCGGATCCTTCCGATAAGATGCGGTGGCGTTTCCTTTACGGGTAAGATCCGGACTGCAGGAGCCTGATATCTAGGTTGCCGGCGGCGAGTCGCTGTGCTTGAAGTAAGTGCATTTTTGCGCGATGAAACGGAAAGGTATCCCGAGAGGGCGTGGGAGAACAGTTATACTGAAACCAGCCTCTATCTTTGCTCTCTTTTTTAGAAGGAGCACAACGTGAAGAAACTGCCGCACTGTATGTCCATGCGGCATGCTTAAACTGCGAGCGATGTAAGTGTATGTTTGACATAAGCCTGTGATCTATCTATGACTACAGATCCTTAGGCTCTTTGACTAGGGCTCTGGTACCGTTTTTAACGGGGTATTACATTAATTTTAATTTGAAAACATGACTCCTTGCGAGTTACAGGGGTGAATTACTACCATAATCCAGGAGTTATGTTGATAATTTACAAGCCCTCTAATATGTAAAGGCCAAACAGAAAAACCGACCATAACATAGTCTGTGTCATTAAGCATCTGGGAATAAGGGGACGCAGAATTGATGGGTACTCCCCTAAACTCATACGGTTCTGACCCTTCGGGTCAAAAAGACTGTTTGTTAAATACATAATGTTTATTTGTGTCTTTGTGTTAATTTACAGATAGTCTCCAGGCGAAATCCAGGAGTACTTGCTGCGGGTAAAACCGTGAGTCAAATAGGGAAAGAACATTTTTTCCTTGTTTTTCACATTTGCCCTCACGGAGTGGACACGCCTTAGCGTGCGTGGACCCCCGGGGGCTTCTTTATAATTTTTTCACTGGTCCTGAAGAAAGCTGAGCTTAATATGCACCGAACAGCAGAAACATGTTGACCACCCACACTAGGATACTGTGGTTCTGATAATAAACCATCGTGTGGCCTCACTGTTTTTAATGTGAGCAACTGGTCCACTAATAAAGTTTTTCTGGGTCCAGTTGTGATCTTTTAACATTCACTCACATCACGAATCACTTTTCATCGAGACACTTTTTCAAAAATAACCCGCTCCGCTGCAATTGCAGGCGTCGCAGTACACAGGGGGGGCATTCGGTCCCTCCTGTGGGAACTCCATGATGAAGCATGTCACCACTACGGTGAGTGAGGGTTCTTTTAAGAAATGATTTTTTTTCTCTATTTCTTTTTCAGTCTGTTGACCTCATTTGTTAGCACATAACTTTCCATATTGTGGTTTCTAGGAAATAGGGATACTGTCACTTGCATATTTACAGTCCTTAATAGTAGGTACTCTTTTGTTGTTGTAACGCTGGATAAACAGTGCCCCCAAAATAAGCATGCTTTAGTTCAGAAGGTAAATGAGCAATAAAGATGCCTTTAATCTTTTTATCTTGTCATATTTGCTATGGGCGCAAAGATAGACAGAAAATATCAGGTTATGTCTTCTGACAACTTGCAAATTATTCTTTTAACCTGTTATCTTTCTCTGACTATAAAGTTAGAGGATTTTGTAGAGTGAAATATGTGACAATCTTGTTGTTGTAGAGCCAGTGTGAATGGAAAGGAATAGGTCAGTTGTTTTTTAACACACAGCAACATTGAAATACTTGTAAATAAACTGGACAAATGTTTCAAAACATAGCAGCTAGGAGAGCACCAACAAAGCATATTTTCTGTAATTCTGAAGTGTGATCGAAACAAAGATTTTAATGATAAAATCCTGACACTTTGGGGCCCATTAGGATGGCGGACGGATTGCCCCCACCAGGCTGGCGGTAGCCAACGCCGGCCTGGCGGGGGCAATCCGCCCGCCATCCTCACTGAAATGACCCCCCGCCACTTTAGGATGGCTGGGGGGTCCGCAGCGGACGGGTAGACCGTCCGCCGTTTTTACGGCGGGCGCCTTTGCGACCGGCGGAAAAAGTGCGTACATATGGTAATGGTGTCTGCGAGACACCGCCAACCATATTACGATGCCTGCGGTCCTATGCCTTTCCACGGTGGCATTGCCGCCATGGAAAGGCGTACGGTCTTTGCTTTGGGGACCTTGCGGGCCCCCAGGGTGAAGGGGGGTGCACATGGGGGTAACTATTGTACCCCCCTGCGTTTCAAAGTAAAACATGGCAGGCACCGCGCGGTGCCTGTCATGTTGTGCTTTGAAACGCACAACATGCATTTTTAGCATTGCGGCGTGCGGTGCTTTCAGCACCATCCGCCGCAATGTTAAAAATGCGGGATGCACCCGCCACTGTGGCGGGTGCATCCTAATTCCACGCACGGGACCCCCGCCCTTATGGCGGACGGACCCTTCCCACGACAGGATGGCGGGTGGAAAAAGTCCACCTGCCATCCTAATGGGCCCCTTAATTTGGTAATGTGCAAATGATAAATATTTGCTGAAAACTGATTTCCACACATTATTGTTTGTGCGCTATATAGTTTGATCAGAAAAATTGTATCTGTACAGATTTTGTTTCCTTTCAATAGAAAATGTCTGACTGTAAATGACAGTGTGCTACTACACAATGCAATTAATACAATTGCAACAGTATGCTCCAAAATGATGATCACCAACATACCACAACCTTACTACTCTCCTGTTGAATAGGTGTGACACATTTGCCACACTTGCTCTTTGTCTGATGCTTGAATGTTTCACAATCCTTATGACTTTAGTGATGTAACAATGATGGCAGCACTCCCACTCTGGAAATAGATCCACCACCACTGGGTGCCCTTACTATGCCACTGCTGTAAGATGAAAACCGTGCTTAATTTGTACCAGTGGTTTCCGGTGCTGCACCGGCATTTAGTTATGGACACCAGCATTTTTAATGAGCATCTATTAAGGACACATTAATTTATGGGGAGATTAAGTGATTTTCCCAGAATCACAGGATCTTGAGCCAACGCCAAGTTGGCCCCTCTGGCCATTATGTTACATCCTCTCTCCACTTTCATGGTTAGTAGTTGGTTCTGTTTTAGGCCGCGCTAACAGGAGAAATATGCCTGTGCAAGCTGCCTCCTGATGATGACAGATTAACCATTGGATTTTAACTTTTATCTCTGAAATGATGTCTGTAGCGTGGGCCATATACCTGCAAAGATGTAAATAGTCAGTGCTTTATTTTCCTGTTACATGCAAAATGTAAAACATCTGTGCTCAATTGCCTGATCTGTGGTGACAGGATCTTTTCTTGGGATCTTTGCCCCCCACCCCTCCGCCCCCTGCATCTGTGTGGCCAGTAGACACTTCAAGTTGTTTTTACAAGCCCCTTGCGCCACCTGTTCGTCACTTTTTCCTATATTAAAAGTGACGCACCAGCGTCGCAAATAGGGTGACCAGATTTTGAGAAACAAAAAACAGGACTGGTCAGACATAAAAGTAGGACTAAAGTCTTTAGTGTTACTTCTATACCTGGACTGTTCGGTGTTTTGAGTTGCCTTGTGAATGTATGTGTTTATATGTGTGTATATATGTGTGTAAGTGTATATATACATACACACATATTTTCATGGCTAAATTTACATACATACTCTCCTCAGCAATGGAATGACCTCCACCCTGCGCCCCCCTGCCACTTCTTCCTCACTCTGTCTCTCTGCTGGGAGCAGACAACAACCTCCTCCTGTTCTGCGTGGTAGACACCAATAAATCATTTTAGACTTCAGAGGAGTCTGTGAAATGGGAGCATACTTTTCAATTCAGCTTCTCAGGATGACCTGGCCTTTCTCCCAAAAACCGGGACATGTATTTAAAATTAACAAACGCGTCGGGACACCGGGACAGTCGTCAGAAAAACGGGACTGTCCGGAGAAATCTGGGACGTCTGGTCATCCTAGGCACAAGGGGCTTGTAAATAAGCCCCTTCGTTCACTGAAAGCTTGGTAATGAGTCACAATGCCATCTCTTCCTCTGTTTGCTGGTAAAAGAGCTCGGTTATTCCTTGTTTCTATTGCAGAAATCTGTGTGCGGTCTGCAGGTAATGGTTGCCAATCCTAGAACAGCTCAGTCTGTTAAGGTATCAAATGCAGAGATGTGTATAAAACGGCATGTCAGGAGTTTCAGTTACCATAGGGTAGCTCGTAGAATAGCGTGCATCCAGTTTTAGCTTGTGTGTCACCTGCAGATGAAAGGGTTCTGAGCCGTGTGAGATAGCTTGATGAGTTAAATCACTTGCGACAGAGACCACACTGCAACATTCCGGTCACAAATTACAATCTTAGCCAGTAGATCTCAAGTGCCAACCACGTTGAGATAACTAAAGCATTAAAGTTCTTTCTGCAAATGTTTATGCATAACATGCAGGTGAAGCATGACAGCTAGGGTGTTGTCTGATTTAAGAAATAAGTACCAATGGTTTGTGTAATTTTAACAGCTACACTAGGAGCAAGGAGATATTTTAGTTGTCCAATAAATAGCCTGTAACCTGGGAAGAGCACACAGATCTCTTCAGTACTTTTTTTTCACCTCACAGAGCTTTTTATTATTCTTTTAATCACTTGCTGATATTAAAGTGATGTTTTCTTATTAATTTTTATTTCTTCCATTTTGCAACAATTATTTTACGCTCTATCTTTGTAACCAACACTTTTCTTCGTGCGAATTACTGCTCACAGCAACTGCAGTGATCTTTGGACGTGTATTTCATAAATCTATGGGGCATATTACCAAGCAGGGCGATAGGCAAATATCGCCGCTTTAGCGGCCGTTTTCGGCTGCTAAGCGGCGATAATTTTATCGCTCTATTAGCAAGCTGTCGCTAACAGCAGTTAGCGACAGCTTTAGGCGATAGCAAACGGTTTGGGTCCCGCTTTGCATGTCAGCGATATTTATCGCTAATAACATGCAAAGTGGGCGTACCCAACCTGTTAGCGACTGAAAGCAATCGCTAACGTCGCTATCGCCTATTAGCAAGGCAGGCGTAGCGATGGAAATATTCCCGCTATCGCCAAAAACTAACGCCTGCTCTGACCAGTTCTTAGCCTTGTTATCCAATGGGAGGTGGATAACATGGCTAAGAGCATTTTGTCGCTAATGCGTGAATATCGCTGTATTCTCAGCGATATTCACGCTATCGCTGGAAAATGTATCGCTTTGGTGATAAACGTTGTTAAAAGCACGTTATCTCAGCGATAATTTCCGGCGATGCTTAGCGCTAAAAAATTTGTTGCAAATATCGCTAATCGTTGGTAATATGCCCCTATAATCCTTTTTTTCATAAACCTTTTCGTGAATTCCTAAACTTTTGTGCAGTTTGCAAAAATCCGAATCACCTGAAAGTTCTGGTCACTTGGAACTTGCCTAAATCCTTTCATTAGAGACTTTATCCCAACTTACTGTAAACGTTTTTAGATCCTGAGAACTTCTTTTTTGTTGAACTATGTTTTTCTCCTGATGCACCTGTTACGTGTTGTGTAGAAAAGCTGGTAATAAGTAATGGAGTTCTCAAATCCAGCTCCTAGGACATCAATAGCGGCGCTAATTCATAAAATAAATTGCTGAAAATTCCAAAGTTTCATCTAGGATGTTGTAAAAAAGCAAATACATTACACCCCAACTTGCGGGCCAGTGCATACATGGCCTCAATGGACTGCTAAAAACCTGCTGGCCAATAAAGTTCTAAGAAACACGTGGGGCCTTATTTATGAGGCCGTCTGTCATTTTTACGCCGCCGGTGCGTCACTTTTTTGACGCACCAGTGGCGTGAAAAATGTGCCTTCTTGCACCATATTTACAAAGTGAGGCATCTAGATAGATGCCTCACTTTGCAAACCACTGGGCCACATTATACCTGCGCCAGTTATAATGTATGCACGGTGGGGGGGATGTTCTGACGCAAGAGAGGGTCATAGAAGTGACACAGTGAAAACTATAAGATTTCACTCCGCCACTTCTATGATGCAAATGTGTCAATATCTTACGCTTGCCTCACAGCAGGTGTAAGACTGATGCAGGCCCTTTCACATGGGGCTTGCTCCATGTGAAAGCACACATTGCTGGAGTTGCGTCACTTTTGTGACACACTCCAGCAATGCGTCACTTTTGCGCCATACAGATACGTCAGAAATACTGACGTATCTGTAACTCCTTGCGACATGATGCGTCATTCAGTCAATATGACGCATCACTCATGTCGCAAGGAGGGTGCACTGAGAAGTGACGCATCACTGCTTTCACGCAGCGATGCGCCACTTCTCATAAAGGAGGCCCGTGGATGAGAAGAGTCACTCAAGTGGCTAAGAGGAAAAACCCTTGACACAAATGAAGGGCAATGTTATAATTCAGAAAGCAGAATCCAGTACAACGAGTTCTCTAGAGACCAAGGTCAGAGTTTTGAATAGGATCCAATCCTTTGTTGGCAGTGAATTCAAGGTGATCAGATTTCAGAGATATGTGTTTCAATCTGTTTTCTCCAGACACAAGGCCAGCTGCACAGCCTGGAACAAAGTATTTTTATGATACAGCTTTAAAGTCCATGAACAATATAGGAACTGTCACAGACATGACAAAATGGAAGCCTAAAATAAAGTATCTTAAGATAAAGGGGAAAGAAAATAGGCAAATTCATCTAATGATCGTAGTAGGAGATTTCTCATTGTTTTTAGGGGTGCACAAAACCTAGAACTACCTACTGTCTGGTAAGAATAATAAAGTCTTTCAGAAGGTATGTGGGGCACATTGAATAGAAAGATTATATACGGAAAACAGGACTTTATTCTGTCAAGAACTGAACATTACTGTACAAAACATGTTGACCATCTCTTGACTGTAATTGTTTAAATGTAAGTGTTTACATTGAATTTATATAGCACTTACTACCTCTGACAAGGCTTTCAAGCACTTACAGCCACTAGAACGTTACCCGGGAGCCTAAAGTTAGTGGTCACTCCATTAGTTCCTGGGGTTAGTTTTGCATGCTCATTCCATGCATCCACTCCAGTTTCCTTGTGGTACATTATCAACATAGATCATTAGAGTGGGGTATGTGAGAAGCAATTGTTTGATGGAATTGATGGATATTGTAATGGTTTCCAAAGAAGAGCATAAGATGGAGCGGCATGAGATTTAGAGTCATATATATACAGATGAGGCTTGCAGAAGATAGAAAGGAAGGAGAGATGCATTAAAAAATTAATGGATGGAAGTTTTGTCGAAAGTAATTTTTTAATGAAAAAATATAGCAGGTTGAGATTTTTGCATGCAAAATGTGGGTGTAAATCTGTTGAAGAAAACAGTTGTACATTCTGCTACTAAGGAATGTAACTAACACAGTCTTTCTAGAGCAACTTAGAAGGTGACACCTGCACATTTTCTCAGACGCTCATCACCTGGCACAAGGCATTGCACATCTCTCCCCCACATGGGTGAAGTTGGATCTTGGGGGGGACACCTCATATAGTTCTCTCTCACTCAACTACCTAAAATCAGAGAGGGTCTCAAAACCGCAACAGAGCACTACTTTGTTGAGAGTGAAACATCGGTTGACTCAGCTCAAACCCTGTGGGAGGCGTACAAGTTTGTTACTAGAGAGCAAGCGTTTGCCCTAATATCAGGACACTAAAAGGAAAAAGGAGATTGGCTAGTCTTGCTAGAGAGGAAAATTCGAATACACAAAAGGAAACTTTTTGCACTAGATAGTGTTGAAGCTAGGAATGCTCTTGACAGAGTGTGGCAGATATCTTCGCCACCTATTATGCTCAATTATATTCCCCTTAGAGGAGGAATCATGGGAGTTTCTCGCCAACATCCAATTACCAACCCTATATACTTCGGTTTGGGCTCTCATCAAAGGTGAAACAACAGAAGATGAAATAGCAACATTGGTGCGGATGTTGTCTTTGGGCAAGGGGGTCAGTCCTAACAATATACAATTTAAATTTACAAACTACTGGGCCAGAAACTGGCCTCATATCTCCTGAGGATGCTTCTGGAGAGCCACTGAGTAGGCGCACTGCCCAGAGACCAACAATTGGCAACCATAATGCTAATCCCTACAGAGGGGAAACTGTCTGAGGATTGAGCCCCTATAGGCCAATATCTCTCCACTATGCTGAGGCCAAAATTCTGCTCGAAGCCCTAGACCCACTAGTTCGAGGCCTGCAATGACCTGATTACTGGGAGACAAAATGTCCTTATACAAGGATGATGTCCTGCTTTATGTTACAGACCCGGAACATACTCTAGATAGATTAATACAGATTATTCACATCTTTGGCCGCTATTCCAGGTACACAATTAATTGGGGGGAATCCCAAATATTCAACCTGCAGGGACGACCACCAAGGTCTCCCGCAACTGCGCTATGGAACTAGTTACTGAGGGCTTCAGCTATCTCGGGTTCTACGTCACAACAAGCCATGCAGTATTTTGCAATAAAAACCTGTTGCCACCACTAGAAAAATTGAAATGGGATATCCTGCACTGAATAACCCTCTCATTGGCGCTCTTGGGCAGACCTACCCTGTTTAAAATAATGCCCCTGACCCATTTCCTCTATATTTTTATATTATTACACGCTATACCCGGTGCACAAATCATACTTTAAGACTATAGATGATGAGATTGGAGTGCTGCTATTGGATGGTGGCCCAGCATGAACTGCACAGCATAAACTGACAAGGGGGTGGTTTGATGATGGGGTGGCCATACCGTATATCCAAAAGGACAATTTGTCAGCACAGTTATCCACCGTCAATGAGTGGTCTTCCGCTCCCCAGATGTGCCGACCTACCAGATGGACAGGCTGGTTTGCATCCGAGGGATACCTTCTGGCCCTCTACAGCTCCTCTAAACACCTGCAAATCCAGGAACCTACAACAAAAGTAATTCAAATTTGGCACGCAGCCACTCGAGCTCTGGGTTAAAAAGGGAAGATTGCATGCCCACACCTGTTTGAGACATAACTGCAATGGGAATACTCGGGCTCCTCCCTGGCTTTGATAAGTGGGACCAAATTGGTCTCCGGGGTGGGAGACTTATGGGACCAGGGTGACATTATTCCTCTCACAGATCTATAACAAGACTATCAATTAGCACCTAAAGAAACATATCATTATCTGCAGGTCCACCAGGCATTAAGTGCATCACTGTGAATAGATGCCGTGCTACCAGAGTCTTTACTCCCTAGAGGACAGACTGTTAGAGGAATATATGCCAAACAAAGCCACATCTCTGACATTCAAAAAGTTACTCCAGAATATACCTGATGCCCTGACATAATTATGAGACCTATAGGTCAGGCATATCTTCATGTAGTACGCCATGCGCACTGCAGTTCTTCCTGTAATTCTCCCAGGACAGCAGAAGTAGTGGAGCCAGGCCCAGCAGCAGGAGCAGGACAGAGGACACCAATCTGGGAGGAAGGTAAGTCTCTTTGGTTCTTAATCTTTACTTAGACTACGCGGGAGGGGGGGACTGGGGCTTTAACGGAAGGGGTGGGGCAGGAGCTTTAGTGGGAGGGGGCAGGGGGCAGGGGCTTTAACAAGGGGTGCGGTGTGAGGGGAGGGGAAGGGGGGCACTCTGCCAGACCATGGAACTGGGCAGAATTTCAGATTTTTCTATTAACTCCGTGAAATTTTGCCACTACGCGAGCTTTGCTCACCCCTGTACTCTTGCTACCTTTGCTGAAACGAAGGTGTTTGATGCAGTAATATGTCATGGAAGCTATGCTCATGTGAAATGTGTTTTTTGACCCTAGAAAGAATTTTTTTATTGCTCATAATAGATGCCCCCGTTTGTCTTCCTGCGTGGATAAAAAATCTTTTATATGCCTATTTGGTCCTGAAGAAGGTGGTTTAATATATGAAAACGCAACCTAAACGTGCTTTGACAAGACAATTCTAACCCAGTTTGGGAAACCACAATGGAAGGCAAAAGTAGAATGGACTCTGTTTTGGTGTCAAGATAGCTCTGAGCTAGGGACCGTGGAGTATGTATGAGGTATGATAGGTATGGATTGGTCAGGTATGAGTATGAGATTGGAATGACAAGTGGATGTTAGTATTTTAATGTTCAATGTTTGTAGATATTGTACAGTCTCGTGGATATTTTTAAATACTCTGCTGGAGATTATAAAAATGAAGGAAAGTATTGAAAATATTGTGCATATGTGTGAATGGTTTCATGTAAAGATGAAATAACAATATGAAGTAATGTAGAATTGTGTGTATGTTAATGAAAGACACAAATTATGTAGGACTGTGTAAAATAGGGAAAGTTTGTTCCAATGGGTCTGTCCACAGGGATTAATCCCTTAGAAAGACAAGTATAGGATAAGCAGGCTTTTTTTAGACTTTTCCCCCTTTTCCCCAATATTCAGACCTCATCTGTCCACCGTCAGTAACCTTTTATTCTGATAAGGTGAGTATCAGACTCATACGAGAAGTTCAATGAGGCCTTGGTCAAAATAATGTTAAAATGCTTGGACGATATAATAAAATGCCTAGGTCAGAGGTTAAATCTATGGTTCTTATTAATATTCATCTTTACATCACAAAATAATAGTTTATGACTTTTCCTATTGTAGATTATCAAAATACATAAATATAGACTGAAACTATTGCTGCATTTCACTGTCTACTACCTGTGATCCTTCTTCATCCCCCCTTCTGCATTTAGGATATTCAAAAAGAGTAACATAGCCACATATAACTGAGAACATCCCAGGCTCATCCACAACTCAACTTCCAGCAAGTTTCCTAATCTTCCTTTGGTTGCCGATCATCCCGCCAACAAATCAATATTCCCCTAAAACCATGGCTCTAAACAGGATAAACATGGTTGCACTGTCATGGTTCTCACCACTCTCCACCCCAATGTGCCCCTGATGTGCAGAACACCTTGGCCTCTGTTGTTTTCCAGCAGCACGCTGGCTCTTTATATTGTAGTGCTGATTACAATCTGGAAAGGTTATATGAGGATCAGCTCCTCACTTACTGTATCTTTTCCTGATTTCAGTCCAAGACTTGTTCTGCAGAAATTCCTGACTTTTTAGCTCCTAAACTCCTGCCTTTTTCTGCCTCTTTTATATTTCTATATATATGCCTTTTCACAGTTTTCTCTCTGTTTTTGTCTCTAACTCCCTGCATCAATGTGCTGTTAAATGAGAACATTCATCATTTTGATTTTCATTGTGATCAGGACTATGATGGAGGCTTAGGGCCTTATTACCAGTTTGGCGGTCCTCCTATTAGACCTCCACCTCTGCGCCTAAAGGAGGATTGCCAAGCCAATTGTTATGTTATGTTATGTTATGTTACATAGTTTCTATATAGCGTACGGCTACTCGAGAGGAGTGTCCCGACGCTTTTCCACCAGTGGCTCATAAAAAGTAACACAACACAGCTAAAAACAGAAAACATAAAAGAAAAGTAAAAAGAAACAATTAAATAAAAGAACAGACTAAGAATTAAAAAGCCAAGTCTTCAGGCCCCTCCTAAACTGAAGCAATTGTGCACCTGCCCGCCGGATTACATCTGTAATCCTGGCGGCAGTGCTGCAGCAGTCTTATGGCAGTGGTATGTTAGGCTAATAGGAGAGCCTATGCCACATACCGCCACTGTGACAGCATCTACAGCACGTTCCTGCACGCTATGGCATGTGCCAGGATGTGCATGTGAAACTGTGAAGAAATAGGGGAGCCATTCCAGGGGGTCACAACATGTGCCCCCCGCATGCACCCCCAGGCCCAGAAGTGACAGGCAGTCCTGTTAGGGCCCCCATAGTTGCATCTCCCCACCCTTTTACTGACAGGCTCACCACCATGAAATCGGCAGTGGAAAAGTAATGGCACCAACACCATATCCCTGCCCCTTACCGCTGTGCCACCACCGCGAGATCCTGGATCCAGGCAGTCGAGGCAGTCCTATGGTGATCCAACTGCCACACTCAAAATACTGCGGGCGACCTGCAGGGGTAGCAGTGGTCAGACCGCCACAACGAGCCGTCGTACTCGTAATAAGACCCTTAGTCTCTGAGGGACAGATTTATTAAAGAGTACCATATCCCAAAGTCACTAAAGATGACGTAAGGCAGCATAATTCCTTAATTCAGATTAACAAAGCCATGCAAGAGGAGATTTGCACCACCTTGCGTGGACTTTTAAAGAAATGTAACACAACACAGCTGTTTAACATAAAATGTTAGTAAATATGGACCAAAGCCTACACCCAGTACACAAGCATTTATGAAGAACACACTCCCTTCAGACACCCAAGCCTCATTAGGTGGCCAAGCAACTAGAACTCACAGCCTTATCCTTGTACCCAGCATATTCAATGGAGAGCACACTCCCACCAGATATACAAGCACCCTTATGTGGGCAAACTGTTACTTTACTATAACTGGCAGGGAGGCTGTTCTTCCAGACAAACAAGCCCCCTTAGGTGGTAAAGCCCCTTCTACTCACAGTCATCACTGTGGGTACAACTCTGATGGAGAGCACACTCCCTACAGACACAAAAGTCACATTAGGTTGTCATGCCAATAACACACACTGCCTTTGCAATGTGGGCAACTGTGAATAGAGAGTAGCTTCCCTCCAGACACTCAAGCCCCATTAGGTGCCCAAACCCCTACTACTCACCGCCTTCACCCTGTGCCCAGCTGTTCATAGGCAGGCCACTTCATCTAGTAATGCAAGCCAGATTAGGACTCTAAACATTTGCAAAAGCTTACACTCATTAAAAACACAAAGGGTATGGAAAATTTGCTTCACGTGTAATTAACTAAATACCTTTCAGTATAATAGGAGTATAGCAAACTATCACACTCATTGGATGATGTCACACACTAATTCAGCCACTATAGTCGAGACTGCCTCCCCTTCCAGGATGTAGTCTGGTCCATTGAGATCCTATTGGGACTGTGGAAAGCACACAGGGGCAGTCGCTCCTCCAGCAGTCCACCAAAACAAAGTATTTGAAGTGTCACTTCATTGAGTGTTTGAGGACTAGCACTGCTCCGTACAATGATCTGCTGTTCGATGCTAACCGTGTGTGCTGCGGATCATTGTACAGAGCAGTGTTCATCCTCGAACACTCAATGAAGTGATCGGCCATGTTGACACTTCAACTACTCTAAGTCACCAATGTAGTCTCCCTAATAGGGGTCATTCAACATGTGAAACTACCGTCCTGAAGATGGCCTAGCAGATGCCTTCACTACATAAACAGAACCGTTGACAACTGTACCCATTATCTCACTAAAGGATTTGTTTTCTGTATGATCATTTACAATTTCCTTATGTATATGTTTTTGGGAATGGGTAACCACATTAGTGACAATGAGATAACTGCAACAACAAAAAACGTCTACATCTCGGTCACTGTGTGTTTATATATGTTTATATTTACAGTATTTTCCACACCCTTAAATATTGTTCCATCATAAATTTGTATTTCAAGAAGTATACAGCCATCTGTGTGTTGTTCTTTTACAATTTTTTGTAGATCTGTTTATGTTGAAATAAGTAATTACGCTTTTGAAATAATTCGATGTAGGCTACTGTTTAGAGCTTATTACTGATGAGTCCTAAAAACATGAGAATAAGTAGAAGAAATAATCCCTTGTAGGCCTGTTTACCTGTTGATCATCAATGAAGCGGCATGCTCAAGACAAGAAGAATATTTAAAAAATAAACATTTTTGTAAAAGGATGTAGATGAGACAAAAGTCTGTTGCTGCTCAAATTAACTTTTAAAGCAAGATAATGAGGGGTGGATGGACCTAGAGTGTCAGTATGCCAATGGGCAAGCGCATTTGACACGTGAGGCTTTCAGGTCACTTCAGAGCCTGATCACCAAGGCTTTTGAAATTAATACCCTGGGGTGTCTAGATGAGACCAGATCAATGCTAGATTTTCAGGATACCCATTATATACAATAGTTCATTTTATATTAATGCATGCACATTTATCCTATTCTAACAAGGACAGAACGTTCTTGGATCTCTTTTGGACTTCTGATCTAATATGTTACCGATATACTCTGCACAGCATGTGTCAGCATAATTTTAAATAGATATAGGGCCTAATTTAGATTTTGGCAGATGTGCATTATATGCTATGGGACTTATAATAAAGCAGACGGGATTTGTGACTCCGTCACAAATGTGACGGATCTCCCGTCGGCCGAAATGTGAAACAGGCCCATAACTTTGTAAAGAACCTTACAGTCAGGAGTGGTTATGTCCATGAATCAAAATATGTTTATTTTTTATTTTATTTTATTTTAATTATAAATAAACGTATGTAAAAATGCAGATGAACCTTGAGGGTAGTCGTGGCATGTCGATTGGAAAGGAAAGTGTAGCCAAGAAAAGCAAGGTGTACAGAATTTGTCTTGCAGATTTTTTGGAGCATGCACGCTTTAATTTATTATTGTATATATTTTAAAGAAAACGATTCTGACTTTGTTTTAAATAATTTTTGTGTCAAATATGGGAGGAAAAAAAGGCACGTATTCAATTTATATATTCAAATGATTAAAGCAGTTTGTCGATATTACAATTCCTAGAATAGCGAGAAAATTCACGAAGAAGTATGATATTGTTTCGGTAGATATGTGCACATAATTTTGTTCAACACATGTTGTTATTTATAAATTATTAAAACATAAATAATAAACCAAATCCAAACCTAAAACTTTAACCTTTTCCTTTAAGTCTTGAACACACCTTTCCCTAAAAATGTGTTCATGGTTTTTTACATTTATTTCACTTTTCATTTTAATGGTGTAATATGTTCTCCGCTGCCTTTTTGCTAATAATTGAGGGTTGTCTCCTTGCTGTAAAGTGGTAGAAAAGCAATAGATTCCAAGGATCCAGAAACACAGGTGAAATAACTGTTCAGATTATGGTTTTAAAAAGATTTATCTAATGTTCCACCTCGCTATATTTAACTAATTCTTGTGTCCCAAATCCTTAGATGTATAAGATGATCCTCATAAATTAGAAATAAGCTCTACAACAGCTGCGTAAACCACAAGTAAATATAGCCTTAACATTGAACAGTGTGTGCATTGTTTCCTACAATTACGTGCCTCAGGTAGGTTGAGTCATAAGGCAAAAATGAATTACTTCACCCACCTGGAAAAATTAATTGTAAGAAAGCATGCTCCAAAGTGTCTTATTACTGTTACAAAATTGTTCTTGCTTGTTGTTGTGCTTGTGTCTATTCTTATCCATGTAATGGTATATATACTGAAAAATCCAAGCTACAGGAATATGTATCTTAAAGGAAGGGCCATTCTCTCATGGAACTTTAGTTGCATTAATGCTAGTTTGCAATTGTATTTTCATTTGTATAGCGCTTTATTCCCCTGAACACGTTTCTGATGTACATTATCGAGCGATAGTACACTGCACTGCGAGGGAGTGCATAGTTATAGGGGTGCTGTATTGCAATTAAATCTATGTGGGAAGTTTGGATTCATGCATAAGTTACAACAGTGCCGCTGAACGTTCAGCCTGAAATGAATAAATGCAGCATCCTGTTCAAAATCATAGGTTAGCATAAACAGTCATCACATAATACAAAAGTAGATATTTGTTGTTCCATTGTATGAATTATGTATCTCCTCTATCGTCTATATAAACGGCACTTTTCTCCCTTCACGCTTATTTAAATACATGTTTTATTTTCTTTGTTTAAATCCTAACCTCTTATGAACAGAGGGATAGATTACTAACTTTTTCTGCAGCCTAGCCGCATACACCTGAGGCCACAATGCACCAATGCATACACCCTTGCAGCATAGTGTAAGGGTCTATGCAATATATCAAGCATAGGTAGTGTACTGAAAGTGTATTATTTCAGTTCAAAAACTATCCTTTAAATCTTTTCCCACTTTATATGTGTGTTGTGCAGTGCAAAACACATGCAAAGTTGGAAACATTTGCAAAGTTTTAAAACTTGCTTCACAGATATGCCTGCCACGAGAAGGTTTATGATTTTTTCACAAATCCCTGTCTACCAATGTCAGTAGACAGAGATTTGCCTGAATACCAATCCAATCCAAAAATTCTTTATTTCGGCCATTTAGGCCATAAAAGATACATATAAAACACATAATTACAAGGATACATATTATGTTTAAAACATTATGTTAAGACATACTTTGGAAAGATAAAAATAAAAACAAGTATCAATACCCGATTGGTAACCAAAAACTACATTGGCAATACAATTTGTAAGAAAAAACATCTTTTGTGATCAGAGTTTTAATAGCTTCCTCCTAATGTGCCACATGGCCATTAGATATTTAGCAACTGCAAATACTATATGAGGGCAAGTATTTGTTTTCAGTATTCTGTAAGAAGCCGCAAAGCTCCTGATGCCCAGATTCCTGCATAAGGGGACTAGCCAGTGTTTCCTCGGTCTAGTGTAGGCTGGGCAGAAAAACAAAACATGAATTTCCTCCTCATCATAGTTGCAACAGCCAGGGCATATTTTGTCATCCCCCTTGGTGCATTTACATGTAAAAGATTTAAAGGGCAATGTACCGAACCTCCATTGGATGAATAACTTTCTTGCCAATATCGGGAAAATTATGTCCATAAAATTTTCAAAGTAATAGGAATTTTTGGAGTCCAGGAAACGTTCAGCTAAAATCCCATTGTGGGGTGCAAGCACAAGGGAAGCAAGACTTCTCTCCTTGTGAATCTCTACAAGTCTATTCCGGGAAACTTTTTGGCAGCCTAACTCAGGAGCCTCCCAGAGCTCGTGGAGACTCAACCGGAACAGTTCTTTCTTTACAAAAGCCAACCACGGGATTCTGTCGCATTGGTTCAAGTTCATTACATCGGTGAGATCTTGCCTATAATGTACAAGCTCAGCGGTGGTCCAAAGCCTGCGCCAGAATCTTAGTGGCTTTGATTCCAGATCCTCACCTATGGGGGGAAGACCCACGTCTGATCTTAACGGAAGCAGGGGCGTGCCACGGGGGAGGGCCAGGAGGCGTCTCAAAAAATGGTTTTCTACACTCGCCAACGCTGACCCTGCTTTATACCCCCATAGCTCACTGCCATATGATGCAGCAGCTTTAGCTTGTGTTTTGTACATTTCAACTGCCGGGGCAATGGGTTTGAAGGTAGAAGTATTCGTAACCTTCAGAATTGCCCCAGACAGTTGAGACAGCCTTATCCGAGAACTTGCTATTTGTGGTTCCCAGGATAGATTCTCATGCAAGGTAACCCCCAAATACTGAAATGTTTTTACCCTCTCCAACCTTACAGAGCTCAGTAAGGGATTTGGTCTTGTCTTGGGTGAGGGGATAAAAATCATGAATTTGGTCTTCCCTGTGTTGATCTCTAGACCATGTTGTCTACAGAAAAGACCAAATCCGTCCAGGATTCGCTGTATCCCCATCGGGGATTTGGAAAGCAGGAGGGTATCGTCAGCAAACATGATGGCTGGCACCCTCCTGCCTGCCAAAACTGGAGCATCATTATCCCTTAAATTACAGAGCTGGGATATAATATTATTCACGTAAAGACAAAACAGGGTTGGCGCCAGAACACAACCCTGCCTTACTCCCCTAAGAACTGGAAACCTTTTTGACTAGGCTCCACCCCTCCCACACCTAACCTGGGCGAAATTACCATTGTGGAGGCGGATTATGGCCTGAAGGAGGTGTGTAGGAACCCCCATCTCATTTAAAACCTCCCAGAGTTTCTTACGGGGGACCAAGTCGAATGCTGACCTCAGGTCCACAAACACCATGCACAGCCTCCCCCCTCGATCCTCACAGTTTTCCAATAGAGGAGTACGAGGCGGAAGATATGGTCCATGGTGGACGTGTTTTTCCTGAAGCCAGCCTGAAGGGGGCTTAGGATGTCTTTATCCTCCATCCAGTCCAGGAGATGATCCAGTATAAGGCGTGAGAAAAGTTTTTGGGGCACATCGATAAGACTAATCGGCCTGTAGTTGGCTGGGAGAAGAGGACAGCCCTTCTTGAAGATGGGTACTATCTCCGCCCCCAGCCAAGTACAGGGGATCTCCATGCCTCCTGCAATTGCGTTGAAAAGAATATGGAGGTACGGGGCCCAAATTTCAGGATGGGTCCTAAAAAGGTCACCGGGCAATCTGTCAAGACCCGGAGCTTTACCCAACGCCAGCCTCTCTATCGCGTTTTCCACCTCCCCGAGACTAAATTCCAATCCGTCGCCAGGTTGGGATAGGACGGCTGCAGCCACATCATTGGAGCCTTCATAGATATCTTCATAAAGTTTACCAAAGTGGGCTTCCCACACAGGAGCTGCAATATTAGGCTCTACTGCAGTTTTTGGTTCATCTGTGCCAATGTTTACCAGGGACCAGAATCTCCTGGAGTCCCTTGATTCTAGGGCAAGAGAGAAATCCTGCCATCGGTCCCAGTCCCATTCTGACCGTGCCCGTGCCATTATCTCCTTGTATTCGCGCCTCAACACGGCGACCTTTCCCCTATCTGTGCCCACTTTTAATGCTATTATTATCTCCGTCTTGGCCTTTTTACAGGCTGAGTTGTACCATTGGAAGTTCTGGTCTTTTGTTTATGCTGCGCTACCTCCGGGTAAAGAACCTCACCCAGAGCACCCACTAACTCTTCATGGATTAGGGCTAATCTCTTATTAAAATCTTGCAATCTAGGTTGATTAACTAGATTGTCCACGTCCTTTAGCTTCGGGAGTGCTAGCTCATACAATTTCCTGGTACTTTCTTGCGAATTTACCAGTTTCTCCCATTTTACCCTACGCCTATTAGAGGTGAGAACCAGGTTGCACGGGGCATCCCCGGTCTCAGCGGGCTCCGGTCCAACTGCGACTACCGAATGCACCAGGTCTAGTAGAAGTGCATTATGGTCGCTATCTGTTCGGGCAACTACTTTAAAATCCTTCACCTGGGACCACAGGCTAATATTTACAAAAATGTAATCCAGCCGTGATTCCTGACCCTTCCTGTTAAAGGTACAATGTGAAGGGGTGTCTGAAATTGATCGGCCATTGCAAGCCCTTAGCGCAAAATTAAGAGACAATGACATGATTTGCACCGCAAGTGGAGACCAGGATCTAGGGTGGGGAGATTGACACACCGTAACACCCCAAAAGTTGTCTTCTGCGGAGCGTGCGCCTTCCCTCAACCCTTCCAGAGGTTCAAAGTGACAATTAAAATCCCCGCCCATCACTATCTTGCACTCTTTGGGTAGCTTGTCCAAAAAGGACGAGAGATCATCAAGTGGGGGTGACTCCATAGTAGGGCCAACCGAACGAGAATACACATTTATAATTGCTAGTTTTGGGGCATTGGGCCACTTAAGTAGAACACACTGTATGTCCTGGGAGAACGTAACTACATTCTCCGCAGTGCAATCAATGTGACTGGCTACCCACACCGCCAAGCCACCCGAGGGCCTCCCTTTGCCACTCCAGCTAGCCTTAATTTCGAAAATTGCATATCCCGTTCTTGACAGGGGTTCCCTAGCCCATGTCTCTTGAAAGAGACACACATCACTATTAGCTACTAGGGAGTCACAGTCATCAGTATGTATTTTGTTGGCAATGCCCGCAACATTCCAGGACAGAAGTGTAGTAGGAGAAGTGTGGCTCACTGGTTAGAGGAGGCAGACCTGGAAGCAGAGGTCAGCCCGGGACCAGGGTTCAATTCCCGGCTTGGCGGGGTCTTGAGTCCTAAAATGTCCATGGACTCGAAAATTCTCGCTCCGGTGCCTACTCGATTCACGGGTTCACACTCTGTGACTCTGGGCAATAGCTTGCTTAATCTCCACAACGGCCCCTCGCGGCGGGATGCCTGGCTTTCACCTTGCGGATACCCTGCCAGGGGATATCTCACAGGGGAATACCAGGACGGGTTCCCTAAGCAAGCGCTTAGAAACCGCTCGGTGATTTGCGCTATATAAATTCCTGTACATTTACATTTACAGAACCTTCAAAATTTCCGGTAGAACTTGTAATTTCGATTTGGAGCTCAATGCCCCAGTGTTGGAATGATCGGTGACCACTCGCTGAACGGGGGGCCCTAGTGAATGTGTTGGTTCCTGATTGCTTAGGACAGAGAATGGTAAAATCAAGTCAGGCTGAACAATGGGTATCAGTGCACGGGGATATACACTCTCAGGTAAGATAATTTCTTGAGCCCGCACACTGTAGAGGGTTGTGTTTTCTGGGAGGGGCGTTTCAATTTCCCATGTGAAACTAGCAGCATTTTCACCCACTGTCCCCTGCCCTTCGTATACACCGGAGGTTGGCCGAGTCAGTTTACAATGACTCGAATACGCTTTATTGCTGTTATTCCTCAGGGGTAACGATGAGTTGGTGGAAGTACCCCACCGTCATTCGCAATCTCCGAGGCCTGATAGGGCCTCAAATCTATTGTTAACTTCTAAGGGCGTAAAGGGTCACAGATGTTCCATCCCCCTCGTTTCTAGCATGGGATCCGCCCTCCCAAAGTTACTTCCATGGCCCCTATAAGGCATGTTGTCCCACCCAAATACAGTCCTTGGAGCCGTAGGATTTGGTAGCGACGAGAAAAACTGATTATTAAATTTAGTACTTGGATTACTCAGTAGGGCAGGGAGTGGCCAGGGACATGGCATGGGAGCCACTAGGGCTCTTGGGTAAAAATATGTAAGGTCACAGGGGACAATTGATTTACCTGTGTTCCCTGGTGTCCAGTTAAGAATGTACCTGACCGCTCCCGGGTCTCTAAAATTTACCACTATAAGATCACCCTTAATATCTTTTTCTCGACTCCCCAACCAGGGGAGACGGCGTACATGCACGATCTCCCCATTGATGTTACCAGGGAGCGGTCTGTTCTGAGTAAACCAGTGCATGGTTTTATTTTTATTTTTTTGTAAAATTTTTATTTTCATTTTGGGTAAAACAAGAAAAACATATGAAGGTTACCGAGGTGCAATACAATTCCCCACTTGGGGGCACGATCCGGAGTCATAAAGCATCAATATCTCACATCAACATAGGCAAAGCCGGACCGAAATCCCATCCACATAAACAGACAGCTGTAGAGGAACAGTTCAATGTATCAGGCTTGTGCGCTGCAAAGTCCAACCAGAATAGCTGTTATGCCCATATTTCTACGTATCCAAATCGATCAAGCTATAGATCCATCTTCATGCACCTCGGAGAGCCATAAACTAGGAAAGTAGAACTCCTCCCCCCCCTCCCTTCCCCTCCCCCCAAGGTGGCGAGCCCATTCAAACCACTTCACCTCCCATCAATAGGACTAGACCTGAAACAGGTGTAGTGACCGCAAGGATGCAGGGCATACAGCTGACGGTAAGCCCTTAGAGAGGAATGCAACTAGGGGACCCCACTGAAATTGAAAGTTCTTGAAATTGCCAAGGAATATGTCCGCCATTCTCTCCAAACTCAGGAGCCTCCAAAGTCGTGCGTGCCACAACGAGATTGCCGGCGCCTCTTTCCGTTTCCAGGTAGCGGCCAGTGTAATCTTGGCAGCACCAAGGCAAAGCCACAGAATCTTCTTGTCTGCCCTGGTCTGATGCTCAAGGCCGGGGTCACGCAGGCCTAGTAGGACAGAGGCCATAGAGTCCTCTATGGGATACTGAAGAATGGTCCTAATGTGTGAGAGGATTTCCTCCCAGTAAGGCCTAATCACTGGGCAGTCCCACCAGATGTGGCGGAAGTCCCCAAGAAACCCACACCCCCTCCAACATTTATCGGAGGTGGCCGGGTAGAAGCGATGGAGCCTGGTCGGGCATAGATACCATTGCATAAGGGTCTTGAGGTGGGCTTCCCGTAGGTGGAGCGAATGGTTAAACGCCGTCAGGTCTCGCCACAACGCCGTCCATTCAGTATCGGAGATATCTCTCCCTAACATCTCTTCCCATTGCTCCATGTATCTAGGCCTAGGCGAAACTGCTGATTTAAGCAAGAGCTGATACAGGAAGGAGATAACGCCCCTCATTGCAGATGTCCGCAGTAGGAAGGCCTCGAATGGCGTCGGAGGTCTCGTAGCTGCTTCTAGCACCCCAGGCGACGTGGCCCAATGAAGCAGTTGGGCATGACGATATTGGTCATTCTGGGGGACCCCATAGTCCCTCACGCAGTTAGCAAAAGTGAGAGGGTCCTGGCCATGAAACAGGTGGGTCAAGGCCCTGCAGCCTCCCTCCCTCCACGCGTCAAAAGCCCCCTCTCGATGTGCCGGTGGGAAAGCTGGGTTAAAGTGCAAGGGTGTGAACGGTGAGGGGAACGTAGTCCAACGTTCGTCCGAGGCCAGGGTGTCCCACACCTTCAGTACGGTACCTGTAGGGGTACTGGTATAGGCGTTCAGGGGACGGTCCTTCTTAGGCTTCCAAGCCAAGTCCCACACCGATCTGCCCGCCACGCTCCGGTCCATGTGCAGCCAATGTTTCTCCGACGTTTGCTGCGACCACTCCACCAGCACCCTCAACTGTGCCGCTTTATAATAGAGCTGTAAGTCGGGAAGTCCCACTCCGCCCTCGGACTTCGGCCTGCGCAATACCGCAAAGGACAAGCGCGCACGGCCTCCTTGCCACACAAAACGCAAAATCTGCGTCCTGAGACGCCGAAAATATTCGCTGTCCGGAGGAATGGGCAGGGCCTGAAATAAATACAAATATTTAGGGAGGAGAACCATCTTTACAGCATGGATTCTACCCAGCCACGACAGAAATTTAGGTTTCCATCTGTCCAATTCGGCTCGGGTCTTCGCTAACAAGGGCGGGAAGTTGGCTGCGAATAGTTTGCCCACTGTCGGAGTCAAGTGGACCCCCAAATAGACAATCGAACCATCAGCCCAAGCTAAAGGTGTCAGAGGTCGCACGCGTTCCATCTCCGCCTGCGAGAGAGTAAGATTCAGGATATACGATTTGCTATAGTTAACCTTGAAGCCCGCCACCTCTTCATAGTGCAGTAAGGTCTCCCTAATACAAGGTAGCGAGCGTTCCGGGTCCGTGACCGAAAGAAGTACGTCGTCCGCGAAGAGCGTTATTTTATGTTGCTCTCCCGTGAACGGAATGCCCCGAATGCCCTCATGCTCCCTCACCGCCACCGCCAAGGGCTCAATACTCAGCGCGAACAGGAGGGGAGAAAGGGGGCACCCTTGCCTAGTGCCTCTGGAGTGCGGGAAGAACGCCGACAAGTGGCCATTGACCGCTACTCGAGATCTAGGACTGCAGAAGTTAGCCCTCACCATGGTAATAAACTTCTCCGAAAAGCCAAAGGCCGCCATCGTATGAAACAGGAAGCTCCAGTCCACACGGTCGAAAGCCTTTTCGGCATCCAGCCCCACAAGGACCGCCGGTATGCGGAACCTGTCTGCTTTTTCAATTAAATGTACCACTCTGCGCGTATTGTCGTGAGTCTGGCGCCCCTTAATAAACCCGGACTGGTCAGGATGTACGATCGCCGGCATCAGATCCTGCAACCTATGCGCCAGGATCGCCGAATACAGTTTTGCGTCTATGTTGAGGAGCGCTATGGGGCGAAATGAGGCACACTGGGTGGGGTCTTTCCCCGGCTTCGGCAAAACCGTTATAACCGCCTCAGCTAGGGAACCTGTCGAGGAACCGGACTCGGCCATGCCATTGAAGAGGGTCACCAAAAAGTCACAAAGGTCAGTGGCATACGTTTTGTAAAAAACGGCAGTATAGCCATCCGGCCCAGGAGCCTTGTGTAGTTTTAGGTTCTTGATAGCACCTCCTCCCTGGTAATCGGTGCCCCCAACAGCTCGTTCCACTCTTTGGATATCTGGGGGAGGGGCAAGCGCTGCAGATACTCCCTCTGAGCTCTCGTGTCCAACCCGTCTCCCGCATAGAGATCCACATAAAAATGGCCAAAAATGGCCGCTTTCTTCTCGTCCCGGTGTTGCACCCCCCCCGCAGCATCCCGAATCCCCCCGATATATTCACGTTCCCGTTTGTCCCTTAGTTGACGTGCCAGGTGCCTTCCCACCTTGTTCCCACAGGAATAAGATTGCCTTCCTAACCGCAACAGCGTCAGTTCGGCCCTGTTATTGTAGTGGGCTCTCAATTTCCCCCGCACCGCGGTCAAGGGTCGGAGGGTCACTCTCGAAGGGTTGAGCTTGTGAGCCTGTTCAAGTTTCGCCAATTCGGCCTCCAGCTCCTCCCGGTCCTTGCGTCGCACTCTATTGAGGTTCGCATTGAGGCCCAAGCATGTGCCCCTGACGGACGCTTCAAAGGCATCCCAAGTATTAGAAACCGAGGTGTCTGACGCGGGATTAAGTTAAAAAAATTCCCTGATGGCCATCCGCAGCGCTTTACTAGAGACATCATCCCGCACCACCGAGGCCGGGAAGTACCATTTCCGTTGCCCATCACCGGGCGACGACCACCGGAGGCTAAGCACCAGCAGACTGTGGTCAGAGACCGAGAGTGGAAGAATGACGGAGTCAAGGACATCTCCTCTAAGTGCCTGGCTAAGGAAAATGTGATCCAATCGGGAGTAGGAATTATGTACATGTGAGAAAAAAGTGTAATCTCGGGAGGTAGGATGGAATAAGCGCCAGCCGTCTACCAGCCCCAGCTCCCCCACCAACTGCTGCGAGGAGGGAGAGAACACCCCCGTGTCAGCCCTATGGGTCCCAGAACTATCCACAGTCTTATCCCACACCAAATTAAAGTCCCCCAAAAGGAACAAGTGCCCTTTCATCAAAGTCACCCACTCTTCGCAACAGGCATGGCAGAAACTGATTTTGGCCAGCATTGGGAAGGGACACCACTACAAAGGTACTTAGCCGCCCCTGAACAAGCCCCTTCACCATCAACCAGCGGCCATCCTTATCATTGCGGACGTCAATAGGCTGGAAGTGCAGCGCAGAGCGGAAGAGGAGTGCCACCCCCTATGTTTAGTGGATGCCGAAGACCTGTAGATAAGGGGATACGCCCTATGTCGAAGGCGCAATTCGTCCTTGCGCGCCAAATGGGTCTCCTGGAGCCCCACAACATCCAACTGGTGATCAGTCACATATTTCCACACTTTCTGCCGCTTCTGCGGTGAGTTCAGACCCTTAACATTCCAAGTCCCTATACTAACAGGCATAATGGACCCACAAACCAGAACACTCTACAGCCATCTCAGGAGCCCCCCACCCCACAATCACGAACCCATCAGGCAAAAGTAACATTGAAGAGCGACCCAAAGTCCCCCCCCGGGCACCATCAATCTGACCATCAGCCTCCATTAATTCCGTCAACACCCCATCTCGCTCCATGCACGCCACAATCACCCCCCCATTCCCACCTCATATACCACATAACACCCAGGTCGCCACCAAGATTCCCCGCCCCAAACCCCCCAACACCCAACCCCCCCGTAGAGGAAAAGATAACAGTGAAAAAATACTCAAAACAGTAACGTTGAGGATAATACTCATCAGTTCCAGTAGTGTAGCAGTCTGAACGGATCGTCCCAGGTCAGTGCAGCGCACTGAATAGTCCTTGGGCAGGGAACGGGAGATTCCAGGTGGGACTCCCAAGGCCTCGGTCCGGGGTGTCTTCTCACAAAGTACCACCATACCCACGGAACCAGAGCGCACGGACCCCTCCGGCGCCTACAGCCCAGCAGCCCGCACTTTAGGCCGCTCCGGAACTCCGCTGCGAATCCGTCAACGTCGCTGAAGCAACGGAAGCCACTGCTGCACCCCTCTCCTGCAGGCTGGTTGCTCGATCAGGCCGCCTGCCATCTGCAGCCAATCCAACTCTGTGCCAGGAAGAAGACCGACGTCGTCTCCTCGTCGTGGGGCTGCTCGCCCTCGAAGTCGGGGTTCCATCCGCGATGCCTAGGAGTTCCTTAGCCACCTGTAAGGAGCGGATCTGTTCTAGCTTGTTCTGCCACCGGAAAACTATACGGAAGGGGTGGCCCCATGAGTAAGGAATGTTGTGGTTCCGTAGAAATGCCGTCACCGGTCTAAACTCTCGCCGTTTCTGGAGGGTCGTTGCCGCCAAGTCCTGATAAAGCTGCGGCCGGTGCTCCCGGAACTGCAGATTAGGAACGTCTCGCGCTTTCCTGAGAATTCTCTCCTTGAGCTGAAAGTCATTTACACAGACGAGGATATCAGGGGGCGGCCCTCCCCCCCTCCGAGGTAGGCCAACTCTATGGACTCGGTCCATCCGGATCTCACGTACGTCGTCCTCACCCAGGATCTGAAGGAAGAGATCTTGTACGTAACCCCGTAGGTCCCCTGCTTCGCCATCCCACGGCACCGCTCGTATACGAATGTTATTCCTTCGAGAGCGGTTCTCTAAGTCCTCTGCGTGAGATTGCAAGTCCAGGTTCTGCTCGGTGAGTCTCAGCACATCCTGCTGCAGTTGGTGGACGTCATTCGCTACGTTGAGATCGTGGTCTTCCAGTGTGGCCACTCTCTCCCCAATGCTATCCACGTCGCGTCGCACTTCCCGAAGGTCAGATGTCAGCTGCGCTCGGAGGTCCGAGATATCCTCCTTGATGGATTTAAATAGGTCGGTCATAAAGGCTTTGGTGGCTGGTGCGTCCTCATCAGACCTCCCGGGAGAAGAGCTCGAGCCAGGGGATGCCGGTTGCTGGGTGTTCTTCGGTTGGCCATCCTTAACGGTCTTCCCCTTGCGCGGGACGGTAGCCATCGTGGCCCCCTTCGTTTTCCTGGGCGGCGCCACGGACGCCGTCCCCTCACTCCAGGCCAGAGTACAGTCGCTGCTATCCTCTGACGTGTGACCCTTTTTACGTGCGTCCAAATCACCAGTCGGGGTTGTTGCCACCAAGCGCTGCAGTGCGCCAGGAAGTCCCGGTCCAGCTCTCACCGCACCAGGACCCTCTCCAATGTCAGGGACGGCGCTGCAGTCTCAGCCCGCAGCTCAGCGGCAGCGAACGTCCAGGGGGCCCGACCCCCCCTTCACGAGCTACTCCACCAGCAGACTCCGACCAGTCCTGGTATACCTCAGGTGCGTCCTCCCAAAACTCTTTCCCAGAATCGCTCCTCAGGGTAGCGTGCCTTGTCACTCGCTGCAGCCTAGATCCGGTCCACGGTACACAGGTGGGGGGGGGAGGAGGAAAACAATCCTTTGTCCAATGCCCGCCCCCACTGTCCCAACAGCTCCCTCAGTGCCTGTGCCTGCAGTCCTTGGCGCTCTCGGTGTCCTGCGCCACTGTCCCGTCCTCCAACTGCAAAACGAGACCCCCCAGACACACGTGGTCCCAGGCAGGGGCCTCGGGTGACTCTGTACCCTGCCCGTCCCTGCTCACTCCGGTAGGGCCGTCCTCGCTCCTCCCGAGCCGGGATGGCTGCTGCTCCTGGGTTTGGGCACTGGACGCGGGTCCCGGCAGCAGCGTGCTCCACCCTCTGGGCTAGGCCTCAGGCAGCGGCCTCGATTCCTCCTGCGGCCGCCTCACAGCTCCGGGCGCCCGCGGAGGACAGGCCCCGCCCCCTCACCGGGTCCCGGGCTCCACGGCAGGCAGACGTCACCTCACCGCCTCGAGCCCCTCACGGTGCCGCACCTTGTCGCTCCGGTGCTCCCGCTCGCTGCCAGCCGCCAGAGACCTCCAGAAGTCCTGACTGCTTTCCCCCGTGCCACAGCCCGCAGCGCCGCCCAGGCCACGGTCAGCTCCACCGGTCCGCGGTCTTCCGATTCCGGGCGCAGGGGTCACCAAAAAGCACTCCACTGCCAGCCACCGCTACGAGTCGGCTCCAGAGCGGCAAAAAGCCTCAGAAGGACGCTCGGGGTTAACTCTAGACAAAGCTGTGTAGGGCCCGGCGCCGGAGGGGACAAAAGCACGTCCTACTCCGTCGCCATCTTGGCCACGCCCCCATGGTTTTATTTTTAAGCTGGAGGGGACCTTCTCTTTTGTCAGCCTCAAGTGTGGGGACACCCGTGAGCACCACCACGTAGGGAACCGCTTCTGGAGGGAGTTCAACCTGACGGCCCCTGCGGTGTTCAGCTCTATTTGGGGACAGCCTCCCTCTTACCTCCCTCATGCTTCTTGCAGCCGGGCTATTTCTCCTCTTCGGAATAGCACCGGGAGCATGCGTGGTGGGTGGGGGGGCAGGTTTGGGAAATGTTACCCCTTGTAAATTACGGCTCGCTATTTGGGTGGGTGCATTTAAGTCCTTGTGAGATGTGAGGGCAGAAGATGCAAGTGGAACGGCAGGGGTAGGAACTATTTTAATAAGATCTTTCTGTTGGCCCACTTTATTGGAGAAAGCCATTTCCAGTTGCTCTATCCCCATTAATCTATCCAGAATTGGGAGTGTATATGTCCTTAGTAGATGCTCAAGGGAACCAAAAAAGGGGACAAGCGACTGGGAGTCCAACAAACTGCCACTTAAAGGTTCTAAGGCAGTTGTCGGAGCAGTCGGCATAATAGGTACTGGTGTTTCTTGAGGGGCTGTTAGGATTTCTTCAGGTGTTAATATGTCCTTTATTATGAGGGCGGAAGCTGTATTAGCCGCAAAAGCTGAATTGGCCCCTTTACCCTTGCCAAAATCTAAGTGGCTAATTCTACCTTTTTGATTTAAACCCTCCCTTCTCTGTCTTTTAATGGGTGGTGGACCATGTACCTTGGGCACTTCCGATTTTCTAGATTTATTTCTAACAATCATTTTTGCAACTCGCGGGGTAATGGATGGAGCTTCTAACCCTACAATGGTGCTACGTGGGGTTGGTGTAGTGTTAGTATCTGTACTATTAGAGTCAGCTATTGTATGGGATGAGAGTGGAATGTCTCGTAAAAGTACAGGAATACCCTGGGTGGCAAGAGGATCCTCGCTTGCTGGGGGCACACCTATACCAGGGGTAGGGGTCTGGGGTACTGTAGATGAGGAAAGTCTGGCTTTAATACCTTCAATGGAGCGACGTCGCTCTATCCTTCGTTCGGCCAGTACATTTTCCCTGTCAATCTCAAAAGTGGGTATTTTAAAGTAACCGTCTAGGGTGCCTTTACTGTTATTACCCCGCGCGATACTCAGCGCGGGTGAGTCCATAGCGGTAACTATAAGAAGCACCCTCCAAGAAGCAAAGTATATGGAAGGCTTAGAGGTAGCCTGGGAGACTATAAATTTTCACAATTGGCCGGGGCTCACAGAAAAAGAAAAAGGTATTTACTGATAGCAATGCAGGTCCACAATAGACATCACCATGACCCGGGACTGGGGAGAGTAGGTATTAACTAGGGCAAATATAGCTAGTCACATAAACCACTTATGCAGTAGAAAGACCCTCAGTGAGAACGCCAATATATGACAATAAATATCCAGATGAGTACTTGTAGGAAGGCGGATGTCTAACAAGTCATGGGGCAGCATGTTAGATGTGGGAAACGAAGGAGACCGAGCCCATCCCAGCCTCCTACAGCCACCTAACGGCCACACAACAGCCCGCCCTTTGCCCGGGCTTCGCTCCACGCTTGGCCCCGCACGTGTCCACGTGCGCGTAGGATGCTTACTGATTTGAACGGGAGGGGGGCGGGAACAGGACCAGCTGCGGCGAGTCAAGAGACGCAACGCCCGCTGGTCCTCGCAGTCCCGCAAGGGCGGCAAGCGTCTCCAGCAGCTCCTTTCAGAACGGTGAGTCCCCGGAGTCCTCGGCCTCGAGCGGCTCCCGCGCAGCGGGGGCCGCGAGGAGTGGGTGAAGAGGTGGGTTTGGGTAGAAGGAGAGAACAGCTGGCCAGGAAGCAGTTGTATCAGCACGTCGACCCTCTCTCAGCAGCAATGCCTGAATACCCATGGGTGGTTGCTTGGAAATGCCCATGCACCACCCATGGAATGTCCCTTCGGAGAAAAGTAGCGCAACATGCTATTTTGTGTCACTTTGTACACCTTTCCAATGCTAATCGTGATTTGCATTGGAAAGTAAATTCTACTACATTACCTTGAGCCAGTTTTGCATACAAACCCGAACCAGGGTGCTACAAAATCTAGGCCAGAGGGTGGTGGCTGTGACGCCGAAAGAGATGGCCGCTTAACCAAGTAGCTCAAGTTAGTCAGTGTTTCCAAACCTGCTTTTCAGGTGGCAACTGTCAAGTAGTCAACTCTCCGTTACAACACAGCTGGGTCATGATGTGAGGCCTCTGTGGAGTGCTCTTCTGAGCACCTTGTCAGCAGTTTTTCAGTTTTTCTGAAGACAGAATTCTTCTCTTCAGATGTATTGGGGCATGGTGGCTATTTTGTTTCAGTAAGGCTGTATCTGTTTTCTTTCCACCTCAGAGGTACTCTTCAGATACATCATCGTCATTGCAAATAGATTGTTTAAAGATCTTTGGTCCTTTCTACACTACGTTATGAAATGACTTGTTTGACATATTTTATATTTTTGTTCTATTTTCTGCCATATTCTGGTTCAGGTTGATATACTGTTTCCTCATTATCCAAAACATCATTGGAGCTTTTTTAACTGCCTATGCTTCTCTCTAATATTAAATATGGGTAAAACACAGCATATTTTGCTTTCATCAAAATCAGCTCTTAAACTACAGGAAAAGGAGCTTACTCCTGAATTCAGTAATCTAATGGAGGTGCTTGTTACATCTAAACCTTTGTATGCTTTCTGAAATTCCTACACCAAACTCTTCACATCTTGCACCAGCTGCTAAAAGATTGAAACAGAACCATCTATTTTCCCCCGCATCCTCTTTAACTATTTTGTTGGATATGTTAATAGAAGAAATAAGAGTTCTTCACCCTTATATTGAAGAAACAAATAGGTGTTTACAAGCTGTAGATGAAAATTAGTCCTCTACGTAGAAAAGGGACTAGGACGCTGAACAAAGACTAAGGGGCCGATTACGTTGTCGGTTGGAACGCATTCCGACCAACTCGGTGTTGGAATGTTTCCGACTGACTTGGGTTCAGGGAGTTCGACCGACCGATTACGATGTTTCCGAGCACCGTTTGGTCAGACTCCCGTTGACTTTAATGGGAGCCTGTGTTCCAACCGACAACACAGGCTTCCATTGAAAAAAGGGGTTGTACTGGAAAACCTTGCATCCTGTGGTGGGCACCCCATGGTGCCTGCCACCCTTTGCATGGTTGCATGGTCGTAAAGAGGGGACCCATGGGTACCCCCCCAGGGTCCACTCGGAGGCCTCAGGGTGAAGGGGGGCCACTACAGGCCACCAAAGTCAGTCTCCGACAGCCTTTTCATGTTGGACACACCGAGTCGGAAAGGCTGTCCGAATCCAACACTGTAATCGGTCGGTCGGCAACGCTGCTCGTAGAGCTCTAAGATTCGGCTTTGACTGACTCGAACTCCTAGAATGCCATTCAGAACTGATTTGGAATGACTGACTGACTGACTACCTTGTATTGTAATAGATCGGTCTGAAATGTTTCCGGGTAAGTCAGAAACACGGATTCGGATGAACCGAATGCCATTCAGATCCTTTCCGACGACTTCGTAATCAGCCCCTAAATGGTATTAAGGATGCAATGGTAAAGATGGACTCTCTGCAGAAAGAAATTTCTAATCTTAATGGGATTACTGAGGACCTAGAAAACAGAAATAGACAGAACAATTAAAGTGTTTATGGTCTGTCAGAGGAAATTGAAGGAAATGGTCTAATCTCATTCATTGCTTCTTTTCTTCCCATTTTACTAGATTTTCCAGATTCACTGACATTAAATATCCAGCATGTTTATAGACTGGGTTTCAGAACAATGAAATCTACTAGGCATACTAAACCAATACGGTTTATTGCCTATTTTCTAAAATTCACTGAACTTCTTAGAAATCTTGATCTCCTATACATTTTCCTGGTTGGCAACCAAGTGTTTCTTTTATAGAATGTAGCTAAGGAAATGACTGTCAGGCAGATGAAATGTTTGGATATATGACTGATTCTTCACTCTATGCAAGCTTGTTATGGTTTGATCCAACCATGCTACTTTAAAGTGGCGTATAAAATTAAGAATACGATGTATGATGCCCCAACATAACGTTAAAAGTTCATTTCTGACCGTCAAGACCAGCAAGAAAATGGAAGGAATGTGTCAAGACCTTCTGTTGCTTAAGTCAATATAAGTAAATTGTTGTTGTACACATAACTTATTATATTTAAGTTAATTATATATTTTTCTTCTAATTCCAGATTATAATATTTTTAGGAGTTTTATATAGTGCAAACTAGACCCGACAATATCCGAAAAATGGGAAAAATGGGGTATGGGCATAGGGAATGGGTTAATAGAAAATCTTGAGAGTGTGCAATGATGGTTCCTGAAATGATTTGAACTGGTTAATATAATAGTAGACTCCAAGCTGTCCATGTACAGTATATCAAAGTCTGGAGCAAAAAATAGCCCCTAAAGAAGTACCTCTTATTTGCATTAAATAATTATTCTCAGATTTGGAGAAAAAAAAACGTACAAAGTTGAGTAAATCTATAATCAAAGTGGTTGTAACCTGGTCACAGACAGCCCAGATCCCTTCCTGCTATTACATGTTTCTATATAAGGTGTTAATGTCCATAGTGGCCATGAAACATTCAGTTTAAGAGAATGGCATATTTTTTACTAGAATTATAAAGTCCATGATCACACGTATGCAAAATGTTGTTAATGAAGTAAAGGGTGTTATGAATATTTCCCTGTGGGCTATAGAACCGCGACCAGAATCTATGGGCCTTCTGTGGGAATTGGATACATTCTTGTGCACTTTGGCCAATCTATAATTCAACTCAGTTTGAGTGTTTTGCGTGTTTAAGAAAAGGAATTAATTGTGGCAAACGATCCCTTCTTCTTTTGCTGCTGTGGAAAGTCTCAGAATCTGCTTTTGTAAATCATTAGTGGGATCTTTTGTGGCGAATTTTTCTGATGTGGAGTTATGTATATCCTGCGATACAATTACGTCACCTTTGTCTGCTGACTTAATGACTAGCGAAGTATTCTTTTTAAGTGCCTTCTGGTGAGATATTATAAGGCAATGAAAATATTCTTTTGTAGCAAATCACGACTGTCCCTAAGGACATGTTTCTAAAAAAAAAGTCAATATGTCTATGGGAATACTGCCGGATCGAGATAAACATGTTGAGGGAGAACGGAGGCCTGTGGAATTGGTTGTGCAACAGGTACCTTCTTCTCTGCAGAATGCTCTTAATCTTATCTTCTGAGAATTATCATGAGGTCTGTCTGCACATCAATGAAATCAACTCTTTCAGGCGGTACAAAGAACTCCCTTCGACTTAACAAGGAAATGGCAGTGACTGGATACCCTCACATGTGCGAACAAGAACTAAAACCATTTGATTGATTGATTGATTGAATTGAAAATAAGTTGTGTGGTGATAAATTGAAAATGGTAATAGCATATGAGTCAGTTAAAGCTGAGGGTCCCCCCATTAATAGTGCTTCCGGCTTGTCTGTCCCTCTGCTGGGGTGTTTCTGATCCCTCCCACTCTCTATTTCTCTCCATACTTGCTGTAGTTGATCCCTTCCTAAAAATAGCCATGTAATTTTTATTTGGTTGCCCTACTAGTACCCTCTCCTGGGTTTGAACTATCCCTGGACTCCTCTGAGGTCTCTGAAAAGGATAGGAATTTCTCTTGTGTGTTAAACCCTTCCCAAGCTTCATAGCTTGTGGGTGCTGTGGAGCTGTTTGTATGATAGTCTTTGGTCAAATAGGAGATTACCTTTTCCAGTTTGTACTGGCTGGCGTTGCCTTCCCCATTGTCCCAGGCACTGGTAGTTGGTATGCCTAGAAAAAACATTACGCATTTTTTAAATGCTATACACACCTCCCCCTATTTTTATTTTTTCCCTTGCAAGATTGTAAATACTATACATACACCACACACATCACTACAATTAGTGTACACAGAGTAGAGTAGACAGTATGTCCTATCAAAAAGAATAAAATATCCGGTTGCGTATTTTTTGGGTGTTTGTTTGAAGTGGACAACCCAAAGGACTGGACTCAGTGGCTAGAGCTACTGGTGAATCCGAGTCTTTGAAAAGAAAAAGAGTGGCCAACTGGGCGGACAATGGAACATAATGTCTTCTTTTTTTTTTTTTTTTTTATTCCTCATATTGTGAATATGTAGATAGGAAGGTGTTTGGGAGTTTGATGGTCTTTTGCGATAGTTCTACCTTCACTGCCCCAAAAGTGTCTATCGCTAGTTCAAGGGGAGTTTCCCGAAATGTTACTTATGACCAGTCAGTTTGCTCCTGTTACCTTTATCATACACAATAATTCCGTTGTTTCTGGTAGTAACTAGCCTAAAAGGCTACTCGGCAGATTTCAAATCCTGCCTGGAATTATTGTCCCGCTTTAATCATTGGAAATATATCAAAAAAGAAAAAAGAAAAAAAAAAAGAAAAGGAGAAGTTCTAGGTTATCATCTAGAGATGATATAGCTTTCCCAAATCTCCCAGAATAGCGATCTTTTAGAGCGTTTCCCTATTCTTTCTAGTCTGCAGGTTTTTATTACAGAATTTAGCCAATTTTCATGTATTGGTGGTGCCGGTTTTAGCCAATTTAAACTTTGACACTTTTCCTTCTGTAATTGTATGCAAATGTTCCCAAGATATTAAGGCATTTTCTACCGGAAGTTGTCCCCATTTTCCAATTCCTGATTGTCTAATTGACCTAGATAACGAATCTTTTAAACGTTTCGGCGTGCCAGGGGAGTCCCATATTGGGGCCATGTTGCTATAGTATGGTATCTTTACTACATTTCTTATCTGGCTCCAAAGTTTAACAGCGTTATTTAAGATCTTTAGTTTTACTTTTTTGAAAACTTTTGGGTGACCTAATTTGAAGAGGAAATAGTCTTCTCCTTTCGTTAAATGTCGTAAAAAATGTGGGTAAGCATGGTGTTCCTTTAGCATGACTCTAACATTTTTTAATTGAAAAGATCTGTAATACTCATATATATCAGGGCTTGCTATTCCACCTTGTTCCTTTCTTCTCCTGAGTTTATTCCATGATATTCTTGTACTTTTTGCTGACCAGATAAAGCTAGATATTTCTCCTTGTATTTTTTTAGGGCTTCTTTTTTAAACTCTAACGGAATGGTATTGAAGAGATAAGTGAATTTGGGAATAATTGTCATTTTTATTGCATTAGATTCGCCCAGAAAACTTAATGGTAGACCTGACCAGGTTTTGAGGAGTCTTCTAATTTCTTTACCCACTATATTTAGATTTAGTTGTGGAATTTTTTCCAACTCTCTTGTTATGGTGATGCCTAGATATTTTATTTTATCCTTTGTGAAAGGAAAAGGAAGAGGAAGACTTTGCTGCTACATCCATCTCTACTAGTATTGATCTCGAACTTTGTGGTCGATACATGGATAAGAAACCTTCTGCCCAGGTTGGGGATAGTAAAACTCCAATTAGAGCAACTCCATCTGGAATGCTTTTATATAGCAGCACTCCATCAAACAAATCTCAAGATGATTTATTAATGCATAGTGATTTGAAGTCTCCTCAATTTAATTTATCAGGGATTTGTTCCTTTGTTCAATCTAGCTATCCAAAAAATGAGAAACCAATTTCTGAATCTCTGATAGCGCTTGAACAAATATTGTCTTCAATATTGTTGCTCCTTGGTAAATTTGCTGTGAGTTCTGATTGTATTTTATCATCTGTGTCTGAGATATTGAAGGAAATGTTGACTAAAAAGGGTGCTAATGTTTCATTACCCCACTCTGAACCTGTAGTTGAAAATGTTATATTACCCCCCACTGAACCTGCAGTTCAAATTGCGTCAAACTGTATCAATCTCTTGCAGGGCAATATTCCTATGAAATTGTCTGTTAAGGCAGACATCCATACACCCCTTAAGAGCCCTACTCTATCTGTCACTAGACAGAGCAAACTTTCAAAGCTCACTGTTAAGGATGACAGCTTGGTAGAGGTGGTGCAAACGATCGAAAATGATCTTTTTCCCATCTTTACTCATGAAAAAAAGGGCCTGGATGGATTGCCGGCTCAGACTAAAACTAGAAAAGAAAAATCAAAAGGAAAAAATAGGAAGTTACTACGTAAATATAAGAAAAAAAGGCCAAGGCAAATTATCTTTCAAAAAAACATAAGTCCTGAAGCACGAGAGGAGTCAGGAAATGGGGAAAATCCACTACTGAATACCACCAATAATAAGGTAGCGGGCGATGCATTTAATGATGCATTGGAGAATAATATGGTTGGGGGCTGTACAAATGAGGTGATTCTATCTCATGTGTCACAAGCGCCGGAACCCTTACCCGTGCTGGTTGATGTTATGGGAATCCCGCCGCAAGAGGTAAAAGTATTAAATCCAACTGCATCTACTTTCCGGCCCCAACCTAATACTGCTACTGGCCTTATTATTCAACCAGTAAAATACGCAACGATATGTGTGGATACACTAACACTGGATTTTCTTCCGTTGTTTGATCAGGATGTAAAAATGAATAGGTCTTGGCTGCTTAATTGTTTTAAAGAGACTGATAATTTAAAATTGATTTTGTCAAATGATATTGACTTAGTTTTTCCAATAAAATCAAGTATTGGACAACGAACAAGAGTAATTTTTTATTCTAAAATAATTACGAATCTTGTTCTACAACAGGCGGAATTTTTCCAATGTAGAGGAATTGAAGTATTACCTTATTATAATAAGGTCTTATCTATTGCCTCTAGAGATAGTATTATTAATCCAGTACCTACACAGGATGATCATTACTCTGGTAATAAAGATCTAAAAATCTGGGTCTCTAAGGGCAAAAGAATGGTATCTCAGGCTCTGCCATTGCCTGATAATACAGATGTCCCTCTAATAGAAGACAATCAGATGTGGAATTGGCTGCCGGGGGTTTTATCTACTAATTCTGCGAACAACCCACGACTCTTCCAACATCTTTAACAATAATTTAAAAATCGTCTCCTGGAATGCTGCTGGCATGTTTAATTCCCCTGAGAAATTTGACTTTCTATCCACCTTAAACGTTGATGTAATATGTCTGCAGGAGACGTGGTGTAAAAATCTCCCCTATGTAGGGAAAGAGTTTTTTGTTCTAGAGGTTCCTGCAAAACCTTCAAAAAAAGGCCATGCGAAAGGTGGAATTGCTTGTCTTTTATCCACCTCTCTTCTATGGCAATATACACATTACTCAGACTCTAGTAATCTCTTTCAATCTATAACTATCACTAACTTAGGCAATGTAGGCACGCGGTCTTCGTTTGTTATTTTAAATGTATACATCCCCCCTGAGGAATGTTTTAATTCAGTTATGAAGCGAATGTTTTCTTATGTAACAAAGCTATTGGAGGCTGATTATCCCCCCTATATACTAATGGTTGGAGACTTGAATAGTAAAATATCCAACTCTACTTTAGTTAAGTTCAGAAATAAACTTAAGGAAGAAGTGTATAATATACCTCAAATGGCTTGGCCTCCTAAAATAAAAACTAATAAAAGAGGTAAGATTCTTCTGGAGGAACTTAGCCTCCTAGAAGGGCTTATTATTAATGGTAGAATGCCCTCGGATAGCCCTGCCCATTATACACATGGCTCATACAGGGGTGAGTCTATTTTGGACTATGCCATTACGGACTTTGAGTCGTTCCATCTGATTAGGGATATGGTGATCACTCATTCTATACTGAGTGATCACAAAATAATTAATTTGACCCTTTCATTAACCCCTTCTGAAACTAACTCCTGGTCCTTAAAGCATAGAGATCTGTCCATTGATCGAAGGTCGGGTAGATGTTTTTGGGGTCCCACTACCATGAAGGATGTACAAAGCCTCCTGGCCCAAACTTTACTAGAACTCGACCAGTGGGAGGGTACAGAATTCCTACAACTTGAAAACCTTATTAAAAAAGTTATTGGATTTGCCAAGAAAAAGGGAAATCCTAAAAGACCACATTTTTCACCTAGTCCTCTATTTTTCCTGAATAGGGAGATAAATGCACTAATCAGGAAACAATATCTTAAAAGAACTGAGGAAAATGAGTCTCTACTAGCACTATTAAAACGTAGAAGAGTTAGACTGAGACTCAAATTGAAAAGAGAAAAAGAAGACTCTCTTTGGATTAGTTTGAGGGAGGCTATAACCTTTAATCGATCCAGAGAATTTTGGTCTATAATAAGGAAAGGTTGTGGTACCATAGTAGCTCCCCGTCCTATAGCCATCTGCGAAGAAGTCTGGACAGTATTTGTAACTGCATTATATGCTCCAAATGAAGTATTGGAGGATATAGGTATGTTGGAGTTAAATGGTATGCAAAAAAGCACTCTCCCTACAGAAAAAACAATAGTTGCTGCAATAAAGAGTATGCGCTCTTCTGGAGCCATGGGTCCAGACGAACTCCCCATGACAATCATTAAGCAGGATATCTCTACTTGGAGTAGGATTCTTCTCCCTATATTTCAGGCTTGCTTTTTAACAAGAACTGTCCCTGACTCATGGAGGGGTAGTATATTAATTCCTATATTTAAAAAGGGGGATCGGGAGCTCCCATCTAATTATCGTTTAATAGCTTTGTTAGATGCCATAGGAAAAATTTTCGCCAAATGTGTACTAATGTTAATTATGGAATGGGCAGAAACCAATAAGATTTTACCAATGGAACAAACTGGTTTCCGTGAAGAGCACGGAACGCTCGACAATCTGACATTATTGCAGGTGATCAGTGACAAGTATGTATGCATCCGTAATGGTGGAGTATATGCCGCATTTATTGATTTCTCCACGGCGTTCGACAAAGTGGACCGCCCATCGCTGTGGAGAAAATTGGCGGCATTGGGTATGCCAGGATACCTACTTGCATTGGTTCGTTCTCTGCATATGAACACATGGTGTAAGGTGCTACAAGGCGGTGAAGAGGGTCTTACTTCATCTATTCCCTCCCAGAATGGCCTTAAACAAGGGTGTATATTGGCACCTATATTGTTTTCTTTATATGTGGCTGACCTCCCAATTTTTATTTCATCTTGTGAGGGAGTGGCACCGAAAATTGGAGGGTCTGCTATATCTATTCTAATGTATGCAGACGATATTCTTGTCTTGGATTTGACCCCGAAGGGTTTATCTAATCGTCTGCTTGCACTGAATGAATTTGCTGTAGCACACCATATGAAAATTAACACATCAAAAAGTAAAATCATGTGTATTTTTGGCAAGAGAAAATGCAGATCGAGCAATTATAAGTGGCTTATTGGGGGGCAAAAACTCGACGTGGTTAAATCTTATCCTTTTTTAGGTAAAATAATATCAGCGAATCTTAGTGAGATTCCCCATATCGAACATAACTCTCGCAAAGCACTGACCCATGGTATGGGGTTATGTTCGTTATATAATGCCACTGGGAAGAGACACTTCTCACTCTTTCTGGAAGTTTTTAAAGCAAAAGTGCCAGCTACTCTTTTATATGGAATAGAATTAGTGGGGCTGAAATATTGGGGATTCCTTCAAAAAATGGAAGGACGGGTACTTCGGAAAATTACATCGCTTAGTAACGCATGTTCTACCTCCTCATGCAGACTAGAATTTGGACTCCGAAGTTGCTGGACACAGGGATTGGTGGCCCTGGTAAGATGGGTAGCATGCTTGGCTAGAGGAAAACCTGGTACCCTAAGAGAGCTCGTTAAAAAGGAGTTACTGGGTAATCTTAATGATTTTTCCTCTTTACTAAAAAATTTTAGGAAAGCTGTGGCCCTGTTAGAGTTGGATGAGGGTACCCTATTCTTACTTACTCCCTCCGAACTTAAAGCTTCATTAAAAAGAGCTTCGTGGGAGCTATGTTACAAGTTGGATACCCTTGCCCAACCTAGACTATATGACAGGGAACCTCTCCTAGAGACATACACCCCCAAGCTGGCCCAACAATATCTGACCTGGAATATTCCCCACGGAGTCCGTAGGTTATGGTATCTCCTACGACATGACTTGCTCCCTCTTAATTCACTCTTATCAAAATGGTACGGGAGTTCCCCTATATGTAACTTCTGTGATGTCGCTGTTCAAGATCGTAACCACGTCCTGTTTATTTGTCCTGCTTTACGTTCCTTGCGATTTAAGTGGATTAAACCTATTTGTTTACAATTGGGAATCTCAAATGCTAAATTGTTTGTACATGCTCTTTACTGCCCTCCTAATGAAATGTTTTGTTGTAGAATTTTTAAATTTTTTAAAGGGTTCTTAAATATTTATTGAGGTTACTGGGATGTTGCCGTGGTTCACTTTAAGAGCCGATAACTGTAGTGTTTTGTTCGTTCATTATTAATTATGTATGTTTATATATCCTTCTTTTATTATTTGATATTATTGTATCATGTTATGTTTAATTTTTATGTGGCCCTCAGCGAGAGCCAAAACATAATAAACTTTTGACTTGACTTGACTTGAAAGGTGAGTTTGGATTTGTGTTCCAGCTCATTGCCTCTGTCTTACCGTTGTTAATCAAGTATCCTGAAACCTTGCCAAAGTTATTCCTTGTATCATCAATCGCTGATTTTGAGAGGTTGTAGTTATCAGTGAACACCATCAGGTCGTCTGCGTATAGTGCAACTTTCTTTGACCAATTTTGGTATTTATAGGGTGTTATAAGTGGGTGGTTTCTGATAGAGCTGGCCAGGGGTTCGATATATAGGTTAAAAAGCAGTGGAGACAAGGGGCAACCTTGTCTAGTGCCCCTCTGAATCTCGATGTTACCAGTGAGATTCCCATTTACTGCTATTCTCGCTCTTGGGTTCGTGTAGATTTCCTTCACCATGTGACCAAAATTTCTCCCTAGATTATTTTTTCCTATGATGTTATTTAGAAAGGCCCAATTGACGCGATCAAAGGCTTTAGCTGCATCGTATGTAATGACCGTTAGGGGTAGTTTTTCGCAGACAGCACCATCAATTGCTGCTATTAGCTCATGTGTAATTTCCTGAATGTGTCTGCCCTTTATGAACCCCTTCTGGTCCAAGTTGATCAGTTTCGACCATAATGTCTTCTTGGTTGGAAAATGTAATGGTGCCGTCCTCCTCCTCCTCCTCCCCATACTTCCTTTCGGTTATGGTGCACGGTAGTCATTTCATCAACAACTGCTGCTAAAAATAATAATGCTAGGCCTAGACAAGAAGTAGACACAACTTTGGGTGGTCCATCATTTACTGATTCAGCATGAGAAAGTAGAAGAAAGTCTTATCATCTCAACAAACATGTGTAACATACCATATTTGGGCATGCAATCTGCAGAGTAGTAGTACTAGTACTAGTAGTTGTAAGGACCAAGGTGTTCTCTGAGTCTTCTCTGAGTCTTTACAGTACAATCACTAGTCAGTCTATAGAATATAGAAAGCTGACTGAAAAAACAGAATAAAGCAAGCTACAGACAGACTAATACAGAGTCAGAGGCAGTTTGTGGTTAAAGAAAAAAAGACACTAGAAATATAAATAACTTAGTTATGGGTAATGCAGGGATAACAAATTTTTAGAAACAGATCGCAAAGGATTTGGGAAGAAATAAAATTAGGAAACGGAAATAATAAAATTTGAAAAATAAGGAGCGGTAAAAGTTAGGGAAATATATATATTATTACCAACAGAAAGACATACTGGGGCTTGCAGAGCCATCAGATGAGTAGCGTTCCTGGGAGGCACCTCCAACTCCTGCACCCACCTTCGATTACCTTGTCTTCTTGCCCCTGGATTCTGATGATCATTTAAGACATATTTAAAGAGACAAAAAAATATTGGTGTTAAACTAACGTAAAATAATCGCTACAAAAAGATTTATGTCAGGAAACAGCAATTACAATACCATTGACCTGTCTACATCAGACCGACTAGTAGTAGACTAGTATTGTGGCAGCGGAACATCCTATCTTTATTATTCCACAGTTCATTTTCCCTGCTAAATGACTCTAACTTAGTGGAAATCCTCGAAATCCTGGAAACCAATTCTCAGGAAAAAGAATTCCAAGGAAATGATCCACAATCAGAAACAAGTAAAAGAACACCACAGAGTAGATCCAAAATGGCAGCATCCACCCCTTTAAGCCCACCACTCAAGTACGACCTTCAGCATCCTGTATCAGTGGAGGACAGCCATAGTCCTACAAGAGTTAAGCAAATAAACCTTTCACCTCAAATAACCTTTTTATCCGTTAGCAGGATAGATCTTGGGACAAGGGAATCGGCGAAGTACAATGAAGATTACTCAAACACACAATGGTCTCAGACCATGATACGTACACTGGAACAAGCAATAAGGGTTTTGAACTACCAGTCAAATAAAATGGAAGTTCAAATAGATCTCGTGAATTGAATTTCCGGCCACATCTCGGGCATCAACACCAAAATGGATTTAATAACATCCCTACTAACACGCAGGGGAAATATGGATCAGCAAACAGAAAACAACAAACAATCACCCAATTGTGGCTGTGGCTCAATCATCGAGAAACTGGTAACCGTCCCAGAAATCCTAAAGGACATCCTAGGGGTAGTAAAACAATCTTGTAACAACAATCAGATTTAAAAAAAAACTGTCGAACTAGAGGAAAAATCAAAAGGCATCAAGTTAATAACAGAGACAAGCAGAAACGTCATGGTCAAATCAGAGCAAGTGGAGTTCTTGGATCAACCGGATACAACAGACCCTCAAACAGAAGCCTTACAGAGCTCCCCCAAGTCCCCGGCAGTTTGCGAAACCTACAAAACGGCAAAGAAAGCGTGCAAGGAAGGCCCGGCTCAAATATAACAAACAGCCAAGCCCAGCTTTGGAGAAAATCTTCCCGATATTTACAATAAAAATACCGCAAGGGGAAAAGAATAATCCATCGAAAGTGCTCTTGCGTGATGCTACACAAATTGCTGTAGACCAAACCAAAGTCACTGCGAACTCCAAACCAAGACAACAAAGTATGATCTCTATTTCTATACATCAAAAGACGGACCAACCCCTTCACATGGACGTAGGATCTCCACCAGAGGACAAAGTATGCCAGATACCCAAACAGGACACACAGCAACTAGAAAGAAATGAAGTAAATGAGGAGAAAAAAACCCTTCAAATGTTAGATAAAAGTGAATTTTGGTGTGATAGAGGTCCAAGAACAGAAATAGGAGATAATCCTCACGAGGAGAGGAAAAAAGGGTTAGAACTGGAAAAGCGGGAAGCTTCACCAGTCAAGAAGCGGCAAGCTTTAACAACCACCAAGGTTCAAAATATTAATAAACCAATAGAGGTTACAATAACTGGAAAAGATCGAAGTTGTAAGCTCCATCAGTCGGAACCAGAACCGGAGTCTACAGCGACAAGAGCAATTAAAAATTCAGGAATGGCGGTAATGAAATTGGAGGAGGTAAAGGCAGCCCCCACGGAGCGAGTACCACGATTCAAAAATGATATCCCATTAATAGGAACTTTTGAATCAGGAAAAGATGAAATCTCACAATCCTTAAACAATGACCAAAACTATTCTGAGGGGTTCGAAATGAAATTGACGTTCATACCCGAATATGCGACCAAAGGAAGGCAAGACATCTTAAATCGAGGGAACTTGTTGAGATTATTCAAAGAAATTCCAGAATTATTAGGAATTCGCTCACAAGACCTAATTGCCGTAGAATTCAAACAAACTCCAAGGTCAGGAGCTGAAGAAACTCTGACAACTTGGTCCTCAAAGGACTTGGTGGACAAAATATACTCAATGAGTGCAAGTTTTGGAGTCTGGAGAATTATGTTGAAGGTTCATAAACGCCCAAGGTACCCACATCCCCTCCACAAAAATCTAAGAGAGGGAGCTGCACCGGGGAAAAGCCATAAAACATGCGTACGCAGTGCGTGATCCAAAACTCCCGCTATGCCTCCTAATGAGAACAGGGCCAACATAACAGAAAGTCCTGGAAAAATATGGAGGGCAGACCACAGGACAACAGGGACTGGTCTTGGGTGCCCAAATTGTTAAATAATAAGTATACCTAATGATGAACCGAAAACTTCAATAGGAGAAAGGAGGCTGGTCCTTAATAGGGAGGAGGTGCGACCAGCCAACATCACGATCTGCTCATGGAATGTCCATGGATTTAAAGAGATGGGGCAGGATCACAAAACTCTATCCTTCTTTCTTCAACAAGACATAATCCTGCTCCAGGATACCTGGAAATTGACTCCAACTTCAGTCCCAGCATTTATAGAATATCACACCCTGGCTGAAAGATTTTCAATCTTTGGGCACTCTAGAGGGGGCCTATCAACTTACATTGCACAAAAACAGGACTGGTTAACCGAAGAATTGGACACGGGGACTAATTGGGTCCAAGTGCCCAAACTAAGCGGCAAACACTCGCCTGATGAATCAAAGTGGCAACTTTTATCAGTCAACATTTACATTCATCCCGAAAGAATAAAGCAGAAAGGAAAATACACTACTCTAATGAATCTAATAAAATCAATGCAGAGAAGTCATCAGCATTGTCAAATGGTCATCTCAGGCGACTTCAATTGTAACCTTATAGCCAGAATCAGCATGAAAGTAAACGGCAAGACAACCGGGGAGTCAGAACATTAGTGAACGAACTTGAAATCCTTGGTCTGACAATCTTGAATGGCAATACACCCGGAGATATTCCAGCGACAGCCACATACTTGAGCGGAAAAGTTTGTTCAATAATAGACTTTACCATCATCAGCAACAAATTGCTCCCACAAATCGACACTTTCAAAATTACCACACGAGTGGAAAGCTATCACCTACCCCTTATCTTGAGAATGAATTTCAAAGTAAAGCCTGCACAAAAAATCAACTCCATCATGCAACACCCAGAAAAGTTCAATTTACCAAAACTAAAATGGCAGGGAGTGGCATCAAAAACCATACAGGAGACAGCCAGGGAATTCTTGGGCAAACAGTGCCCGCAAGCAGAAGATGAGCGCGTAACAACTTGGGAACAGCTGGCCCAGTTATTAGTTCAAAGATTCCCAGCCCCCCGGGTAGTACATCAAGGAAGGCGACCAAAAGAGAACCATGGTTCAATAACGAGTTAAGAGAACAGAAAAGAGGGATTGCAAGAGAGGTGCGACTACAATCACGGGCGGCAAAAATGGGCCGAAAAATTGAAAAACAAGTTGAGGGAACTGAGGAGCAATTACAGGAGGAACCTGAGGAGAGCGAAAATAGCGTATAAGGATACCATCTGGACACAATTATTGAGTGCAAGTAAAAAGCCCAACAGCAGTGATTTTTGGGGCATAATAAACAAATTGTCAACAGGCCCAAGACTACAGCAAGAAGCGGGAATTGGAGAAGAAACGTAGATTCATCATGTGCCAAACCTGTACAGCAATACAGTAGCGGATCCCGCAGAAGGGCCTTGTGGGCGGCATCTCGAGCAAGAAGATACACAACCAGCATCCGACCCGGAACTTGTGGAAGGCAGAGCCATAGGATTGGAGACAATTAGCAATGAGCTAAACAACCTGACCAACATAAAGCAATTAAGAGGTAGAATATTAAAACTCAAGACTGAGGGCGCGGCAGGTCCAAATGGACTCCCCAACGAAATGTTAAAAAACGACCCAGATTTTTGGTCCTCCCAGCTCACCCCCCTCTTTAACGAGATCTACACTCAGCCCAACGTTGCAGTTTCCTTGAAAGGGAATATAATCCATCCCATAATTAAAAAGGCAGATCACAGCAAGCCGGGAAACTACAGACTGATCTCCCTGATAGACGTAGAGGCTAAGCTTTATGCTTCTTGTCTGTTAGTCCAGCTTCAATATTGGATGGATGAGAAGAATATAATTCCCAAGTTCCAGACAGGGTTTAGGCAAGGGATGGGCACCACAACCAACTTGACCATTCTAGCACTCTTAATCGAAAAAGCGCTAAAAAAGAAAACCCGGCTATTCGCATGTTTTGTGGATATCAAATCCACCTTCGACCGAGTAAGTAGGAGGCGTCTTTGGAAGAAACTCAACGTATGGGGATTGCCAAGAACAATGCTCAATGCTATAACCACCTTATACACTGATACTTGGGCAATAGTAAAGCTGGGCGAAGGGTGCAGTACAACCTTAAGCATCCATACGCAGCGAGGCTTGAAACAAGGCTGCGTCTTAGCACCTAATCTATTTAATTTGTTCCTTTCAGACATCGCATCGCATATTGAGAAAGTTGATTGACACCTGCCAAATATGGCCAACGAGTCAGTTGCCATTTTACAGTACGCTGATGACATTGTATTGTTGAGCCAAACCCCTATCTGCTTACAAAGATCGATAAACAACCTAGTAACCTACCTGGATCAGGAAAAATTAGAGTTAAACAAAGAAAAAACAAAAATTGTTCGTTGGTTGTGGATTCCAAAACAACAAAGTTTAAATGGTCGGCGAAAGGAGCAATCATGGAAGAGCAACACTCCTACAAATATCTTGGCGTAACAATAGGGCAAGACGCAACACATAAGGAACATAAACTGGCCATAAAAGCTAAAGCTCAATCGTTAATTTATGCATATAGATTACTACGTAAAAAACTGCACTGTCCGAACTATGCTCATCTGTTAAAAGTTATGGCCGCACGAATTCAGCCCAGCCTGTCGTATCATTCAGTCTCCTGGTGCGGCAAGGAAGCTGACTTATTAAATGAACTTCAGACAAGGATTTACAAGGCCGTCTTTGACCTGCCAAAGTCTGCCTCCCCAGCTCAGGAATTCAGCCTCCAGCATCAGAAATTCCGGGGAATGAGTGGCTTTGTTAAACTTTGCCACAAATTCCGCTTTTCTAACCCTGATACCATGAACAGATTATGCTGGGACAAAATTAAGCACCAGATGAACCTCGAAATACTGATTTCCTGGGGAAGCTATCTGAGAATTTCTCTGGCCGAGTTGGAATTACAAACAGCATGGGAAAACGGGGTCGATAGAGCAAGCTTCAGTAAAGCTGCTAATGTCACAGCCAAAAAGAAATCTCTGCTGGCAGACAAAAAAGTAATTACCAAGCTCCAGCACGGGTGGACCGTCATCAATTCTTATCGATCCTTAAAGCCACAAGCATATCTATCCGCTCACTTCAGCTTGCAGTTAAAAAAGAGCTTTATCAATTTCAGAATGGGTTTGCATGATTCAAAAGACCTGCATCCATCGTGGAAAAAGTCCTTTCAAAACGCAAACTGTTGATTATGTGGTTTTAAATCAGAATCTTTAACCCACTTACTATGTGTTTGCCCAGCAGTCCAGGACCAGAGGAGACAGCACCTAAAATTCATCTTTATGATCTGAACATTCGTTCGTGCAGGCAAGCGGTGATATGCTGGTTGGAGGGCACTTCCATCATCTTGGCCTGTCGGGGGGTCAAATACATGACAAAGGTCAGAAGACTCTTATGGCAAGCCGATGGGGAGTAAACTAAATAAGCATGATCCACGCTGCAAGGCCACAGTTGATCCATCACCTTAACAAATGGACAGAATGTAAAATCATAAAGAGACCCTGCTTAGTTGCAGGAGTCTAGAAGAAGGTTTAAAAGATTATACTTTTGAAAACGTGTGCATTATGAAAAGAATCGCCTCCTTTTTTGGGGTCTCCATTCCTTTAATTAGGCTGTTCTAGTTTTAAATTGTAGTACCCATTGATGTCGTAACGTGCCGCTTAACTGATAGTCTGTCTTTTGTGCTTTCTATTCAGTAGAGTGGGAGAGTTCACACCAAACAAGTTAAAGTGCTATCAGGGTTTTAGCTAGGAAAATGATTTTGTATTTAGGAACCCCCACATACGAGTTTTTTAACATTTTGAATCGAAAGACAAGCACCTGCACTTTTGTCAAATAATTATTGGGATCGCGTTAATATCATGTGTGTTTTAATCGTGAATGTAATGACATTTCTTTATATGTTTTTTATTCATATTGGGGGGGAATCATAATGATTTTAATTAATCAAACAATAAATTATGACTTGACTTGACTTGACTTGACTATTCCACAGTTCCATTCCGATTCCTGAATCCTAAACCTACCTAGCCTGCCTATTCCAAAGACTTTGGAATCAATTGCAAAAATATTTATATTTGCTTCTAAGCACCTGTCTTTAATAATGATCACATAATAAAAGATTTTTGAACGTAAGTTACCTGCATGTGAGCAGCAGCATTTTTCTATTTGGGAAAAAAATAGTATTTCCAATAACATAGAGAACACACACAATAATAATTATAATTAGCTAATCACCAAGCCCTGTGACCTCAACACCTATCAGGTCCAGTTGGTCCTGCTCTCGGTCCAGGATATCGGACCACCAATGCGTCACTTGGTTATGTGTGCGCCGGACCCCAGAACACCGATACATTGCCCGGCACACCCTCGTCCACTGCTGCTGATGCTCCCGGAGCCCGTACCTGGACCCAGGCCTGCTGCATGTTGCCTGCTGCCAGGGTGGAGGGGAGGTGGCACAGCACGAAAAAACAAGAGCTGTCACCGCCACCTCTAAAAGCAAGGCCTGGGGCGACACCCATTCCGGACACCGGAAGGTGGTTCCTCTTTGCCAGGGTCGCACTCTCTGCCATGATGCTGGGAGGGGCAGGGGCAGAAAAGAAAATGTAGAAAGTAAAAAAGTAAGGGAGAGGAAGAAGAAAGGAAGTAAAAATGGCAAAGCAAGTAATTAGGAAAAACAGTCAGAAGAAAAAACGCAGTAGAAAACACAAAAATTTGAAAACAACACAAAATATATACTTAAGAAGACACAGGGAAAGATAATAAAAAAGATCCCAAAAAAAAGGTTTGAGAAAAAAGGATTGAAAAGATTTAGGGAGGATTCAAAGGTAGACCCCAGCATCATAACAGAGAAGAAAACAAGATGGCTGCACCCATGCAGGACCGCGTGGAGGAGTTCCCACAATATTTCCCCCAAACATGCAAGCCACGTTGCTGTACGGCTGCTGTATGGCAGAAACGTCACGCAAACAGGCGGAAGAAGCACCTCCGCCCGCTCGTGGAATTCATCATAATGGACCAAGGTTTTTTTTACTGCTTTGTGGAACTCCGCCCAGGCTTACCTGAAACATTTACGGTATTGTGTGGGACTGTCTCCATGTCACACCCTGAACCTAAACTCACAAATGTCATCAGCCCCTCTTGGCTCTACCATGTGCTGAAGGTATTGCATGATCATGAAAGGCAGCATAACCATTCAGAAGTGAAACCCCTGAGGTATCCTAGGTTTCTTGATGACATATAATCCCAAAGGATTTCAGAAAGCTGTTCTCATGAACATCAGCAAATAAGGGCGTTACCCCTGTCACATTCAAGCATAGGATACCCAGAATGTTGGACGTCTCCTCCCTCCTTGCATGTAAAGCCAGGAGTGAGTCCTGTTAATTAAGGTTGGACAAGGGGGGTAAATCTATTACTGAGTTGGACAGCACAGACCACTGGGATGGCCACGGTATTCAAGGGAGTCGATCATCCCACCCTCTGGTATATATTACTCAGTGTTTTCTGCCTAAAGCCTGCTCTATTAGGCGGATAAAAGTATCTCAATGGAAGTAACATAACATCAGATCTCCTTAAGGAATAACACCTCTAGTTAGTCAGAATCTGAGCCACTCTCCGAGGGATTCCAAAGTTTACCAAAATGCAATAACCATGGTCTACTTTGTCAGTAACACTAATCCAACCCACCCTAAGCATCAATTTGATTTCCTTGTGCAGTGGACAACACAAGAGGCCCACCTGATTTGAGTGCCACTGGACAACTTTGCTTTTCATTTCATTATAACTCTCTACTACCCCCTCTTTTAGCAGTTAAAAAACTCATATAGCCATTAAACAAACATATGGTGTTGAAGCAGGAGGTAATTGTAAAGTCACCTTGAAGAGATAGTGTTGGTAGGAGTCTGAGTAATCTTAGGGGGGTTGACCACCCCTTCTCCGCTACTATGCTCCTGGGCTGTGAGGGGGCCTGACATCTCAGGATTTGGAGCCTGAAAAATGGGAAGGGAATCTCTAGAGGGGAGAACAATCCACTGACAGCAACCAGAATCCAGCTTTTTCAACAGTGTAACTCCTTTGCCTAGATCACCTTCTACCTTCCTCAGTGTATCCTCCAATTTAAACAAGCAAGTAGTAATAGGAGCTAAGGAGTCCAAACTTTTTTGTGCAAAATCCGGAGAATGGCTATGGGAACTGTAAACCTCCACCAATGCGTCCTCCCTTACAGCAGATTTCTTTTTTTTTCCTCTGAGGTTTTGGGCTTAGAGGCCTTGTGCGAGGCATCAAAATTACCTTCTTGGCCTTCGCAGTGCCCCGCGAGGCATGCCGGGTACCTATAGTTTGGGTGTCCATAGAGTTTAGTTTTGACTTCTGCAGTTCACATATGCCAAAGACCCTCAATTTTGCGATCTGCCTTTAAATTACCTTTGCTTTGACTATTCATTTACAGCTAAATGGCAGCAGATCACACGGGGGCTGATGGGTGTTGTCCTTCTTGTGCACTGAATGAATGAATGAATGCTTTATTTGTTGATTAATTAAAATCATTACAAAAACAAAAATACAGAACAAGCACAAAGTCTGATTGAACAAATATGAATACAATGCCAAAATATAACATGCCCGACATCGGATAAACGTTTTCCAGATTTGGAGGTAAAGTGCAGTGGTACATGTGATAGCAGCTTATAATTTCCGGTTAAAATATAACATGCCCGACATCAAATTGACCGTTTTCCAGTTTAGGAGGTAAAGTGCATAAGTACATGTGATAGCAGCTTATAATTTCCAGTTAAAATACAATGTGCTCACATGATAAAAATTAAAAGTAAATTGCTAAATACAAGCAAACAATATGACTAGATTTCTAAAATGACTATAACTATAGGCAACAGCGATACAATAGTATCCCAACATCAAAACTAAAGTGTCCTGTGCTTTCAGCAGCGACTAAAGTATACAATACATTTTCCACTGATGAAACTAAAGTGCTGCGTGCTGACAATAACATAGTTACCAATACATTTTAAAACTGATCTGTACATGATAACACCAAACTCAAATCTTTAAAATCATTGGGTCGATCATAGCTACAAAAGTTATCAAACAACAATTAAAATATCGCAGGATTTTAGAATAATTTAAAAGTACCTTAAAATTGCCCACATACTCCCTAAAAACAATAAAATCGTTACTTCACACCCAGCAGATTTATCCATTACTTTAGAAATCAGCCTTACATAATTTCTTTTCAGCTTTAAAGATAAATTGTACAAATTGCTTTGTATTATAGACATTGACGCCACTTAAGCAGGATATTAAAGCGGATCTACAAGTTCTAACTCCTAATTCTTTAAAGATGGGTTTTAAAATTAGCTTCCTTTCCTGACACATTTTTGAACATATTGTAACAATGTGCAGCAACGTTTCCTCAAAGAGTCCGCACAGCCTACAGACGTTTGATGACCATTTATACTCCCACTTAGGGGTTCCATCTTTGGTTGGATAAATGCCGAACCTTAAGAGCATAAATTTCTTTTTAAACAAGGGTTTTAAATGAAAAAGTAAATATGGTTGAACATACAATTTCTCAAAAGAATTTGATATAGTCCAGAAGTGGGTTCTATTTCTTAACTCATCTTTATCCATAATTTCTGACAGAAGAGCCACAGTTGTATTCAACGTCTTTTTATATACCATGGTGCTCCTCACTTCATCGACCAGATTTGGGCATTCGAAACGTATAAGGCACTCAGATAGGTAAACCTGCCAGCTTTTCGAACATTGGCCTTTCGAGATCTCGCACCAGCACAGACTTGCTAACGTGCCCTCATCTGCTCGAGATAATACTGTTAGACCTGACACCTTTTGGCGTGGTTCTTCCCCCATATCTTTGCCTCTGACTCATGTGTTTTGATGCTGTGCTGGATTTCGTTTTTGCTGATTTAGATGCTTTGGACACTCTGCCACTGCTGATCAGTGCCAGAGTGTAAGTGCTCCCTCTGTAAATTGTGATATTGATTGAATATACCTGATTGGCATATTTGTATCACCACGAAGTCCCTAGTAAAGTGCACTGTGTGTGCCAGGGCTGGTGATGACAGATGCTACTAGTGGGCCTGCAGCGCAGATTGCGCCACCCACATGAGTAGCTTTAAAATAGTGACTCAGGCCTGCCAGCGCAGGGCCTGGGTGCAGTCAGTGGACTGCCCTGTCCCCCTGGCCAGTGTCTCCACTGGCTGGGCCTAACCCTTCCCTGTCTGTGCACATCAGTCACCCCTATGGAAGGCTCAAGGTACCCCCCTGGGCAGGGTGCAGTGTATGGATAAGGTAGAGCATGTACTAGTGCAGGTCACATGCTCTAGTAGTGGGCTGCAGCCATTTTATGTGCTCACTGCTGTAAGGCTCTCTTGCTCCATAGAGTAACATGCATGTGATGCCAGCCTATCTTCCCATAGGAACAAGATGGGACATAAATGAAAGATATCCCTGAACTCAGAATTTAATGACACATCTTTTAGTGAAGGGTGTTTTTAAATCCTGTGTTGGAGAATAGCACTTTTAGAAAGTGGCTGTTCTCTTGTCTAAACCTTTCTGTGTGCCTGGGTTTGTGGAATGCTTGGGTGTGACAGGGGGGCTGCAGAGCCCCCGGAGGAGAGGGTCGGAGCCAGCCCGGGGATGAAAGGGCACATCTGCCTGCCTGGGAGGTGGGAGGAAGGAATGCCTGATAAGTACTGGGCTGTGCCGGCCACCTCCCCCATGCTAGCTCCCTCCTGATGGTCAACTGACACCTCTGGCCCTGAAGCTGACAGGGAGAAGAAAACCAGAGACACCTCAGTGCTCCGCAACCCCCAGAACTGGTTTAGACTGGACCCAGGGCCTCCATGCACAAAGACTTCAAAGGACTTCAAAGACATTGAGGGGTATAAGGAAAGGACCCCTGACTACAGAAGTTTAGATTCTGAAATTCTACAATCAAGAAGGAACCTCTGCTGGAAGGAGGACAGCTAGGGAACTAAAGGAAGACTGCCTTGCTGTGTGCTCTAAGGGCTGACCTGTTCTGCTGTTTGACTGGAAGCTGAGGAGGAGAAAGGGGCTTTGCTGTGTGCTGTGACCCTGCCTGCTTGCAACTGCCAAGACTTTGCTGTGTGCTGTGTCTACAATACTGAATCTCCAAGGGCCTGAGAAGAGCTGGCCTCCTGCTGGGAACCCAGGGTTAAAGGTTCCTAAAACTTTGCCAAGGACTACTGAGAGATCGTGCTGTGGTCCGCTCCAACGTGTGATTATTACTGGCCAGCCGTGAGGATTAATCGCTGTGCTCTTCGGCACAGATCCAGGGGGTGAGGAGGGACCCGGAGTGGCTTTCGGCGTCCTACGCTCCCCCTGTTGATCCACAGGTGGAGAATCCGGCTGACCGTGATCCGCGGCCCCAAAAACCCCTTTGCCGCCAAATCACCACTGCGGCCCGGGGCCAGCAAACCCCCCCGTAACCTGCTTCGAGGTCTGGGAGCTGCCGCGGCGAAGAACGAAGCCGCCGTGCTCCCATTGGTGGAGGGAGCCGAGCCCCCTCACTAACGCCGCGACGGGATTGGCCCGTGCGGCGCAGCGTCATCCGTGGTGGTGGGCCGTGATTGGCCGAAGTAGCGGAGCGTCACGGCTTGACTGTCCCGGGAGCCGCTCTGCCATTGGCTGACTCCCGGGTGCACCAGAGGCGCGACCGGATTGGTCCCCGTCCTCGGGACCCAGGGAAGTGCTGCGCGATCACCGCCGGGCCCGGGAAGAAGCGACCGGCCCTCGCCGAGGGATTCCCCCGAGTGTCTTCCGCCCCGGCCTGCCGTCCCAGCCTTTAAGCGCCTGGCCCGCTCCCCGCCGCTCGTTGGATTGTCGAGAGCAGGCGGGGGAGCAGGAGGGACCGGGCGGGGCCGGGGGCGAGGGAGTTCTGGTGGGTGCAGGGCGCCTGGGGGCACTCAGAAGAGCGAGGTGGAACCCGGGGAGGAAAAGAGCCCCCGGGCCTCGCGAGGAAGCGCACTTGCAGCGCTTAGAGGCCAAAAGTAAGATTGCACGTGGCATTGTTTTCCTTGCTCGTTTTTAAGAGCACATTTTTGTTTTCTGTAGAACAATCAGTATTACCCATTTTCAGTACTGATTCCCAAAGAGACTTGAGACTGTTTGATCTACGAACTTCCTGAAATTAAGTACCACCTTAAAGATTAACTGCAACCATTAAGATTTAAGCGCAATATATTCCTAACAAAGTGATTATCGTGCAAAGGTTTGATTTACTTGCTGAAACTAGATAAAGTTATATATTTTTATAAAAATACTTACCTGTGTGGTCTCAGTTTGTGGTGGATTGGGGATTATTGTTGTGTTAAGTGCAAATGTTATCCACATTGCCTCTGTTTAGCCTAGACTGCTCGCGCCATGCTACCTAGAGGGTGAGCAGGGGTTATCTCAGAGGGTTATTCCGTCGCCCTGACCGGAAGCTAGGGTCCCTACTTGGTCTAAGGTACTTACCTCTGCCAACCAGAGACTCCGGGTTCTAACATTGGTGGCAGCGGTGGGATTTTTGAACTAATAATTGCACTTGACCGGCAGTGATCTCTTGTACATCACTAGTCTAGTTTAGCGGCACAGGTTGCACAAGATTTTTTTTTCTTTTTGGTGAAACCTGTTTAGTTGAAAAGGTTAGGAAGCATCATGTCTCGGAAAGCGCCAAGCGTGAATGGAGAAGCGGAAGTGGAATTTGAAATTCAGGAGTTGTTAAACTATAACAAGGAGCAACTGAGAAAAGTCTGCAGACAGCTTGAATGCCCAGTAAGGGGCGGCGCAAATAAGGAAGAGCTACGGACAGCTCTGAGGGCCTGGTGGGAGGCCAAACATGGTGACCCAGAGGTTACTACTGGAGAGGGAGACACACAGGAGAATGAGTTTTTGCCCAGTGAATTGCCAGTGAGGAAGCCAGGGTCTAGGACCGGCAGCGACCACTCCAGTAGGGTTATGTCTCCAGAGGAAATAGAGGAGAATCAGCGAGTTAGGGCCCATGAGATTGAGCTTTTGAAGCTCAGAGCGGAAGCCGATGAGAAGAGACTGCGCCTGGAAGTTGAGAAAGAGGCGCAGGAGAGAGCGGCGCAGGAGAGAAGACATACTCTCGCTTTGGAGGAAAAGAAGCTCCAATTGGCTCATGAGAGGAGCATGAAGGAGTTGGACTTCAAATATAAAGAGAGGGTGTCCAGTTCTAATGGTGGCAGCGCACAACCAGTACAGGCGGGTAAGGTATACATACCAAAGGATCTGGTACAGAATTATCAGAGGGGTGAGGATATTTATGCGTGGTTCAGAGCGTATGAACTTGCCTTAAAGATGAATGAGGTGCCTGAGAAGAATTGGGGAGCAGGATTGTGGAAGCATTTTGAGGCCTCTGGGAGGGATGTTTTGGCACCCTTAGAAGCAAAGGATGCTTTGTCCTACTCCGCCATGAAGGAGGCTTTGTGCCTCAGGTATGGGCTCACTGCTGAACAGTACCGCCAGAAGTTTAGGAACTTCAAGAAGCTTGATTCAAGTACTTGGGTGGAGTGTGTGAGTATGTACACGCGTGCACTGGAAGGTTGGATGAAGGGCAGCAAAGTTACTGATTATGTGGGGTTGTGTCACTTGATTAGTAGGGAGCACTTAAGTAGTTTATGTGTCCCAGAGCTGCGCCAGCATCTTTTGGATAGCAAGTTAACTGATCCCAGTGAGCTTGCTAAAGAGGCGGACCGGTGGACGAGCACCAGGGTCCACAAGGGGGTGGTAAGTACCCCAGCCAAAGATGGACAGGGTCCCCAGCAGAAGAGTGGGGGGGACACGGGTAATCAAAAGGAGTCTTCTAAAGGGCCCCAAAGTAGTTCCCAGGAGAAGGTGTCTCAACCCCCCAAGCCTAAGAAGTCCTGGCCCCATAAGGGCCCGCAGGACAAAAAGACCCTTACTTGCTATTCATGCAGGGAGGTGGGGCACATTGCTCCAAACTGTCCAAAGAAGAAATCAGCACCCACTGGTGCTCCAGCTCCAGCTCCGGCGTTGGCCAGTGTAGCTTTGGGAGGGGATTTGATTTCTAGTGGGGAGGAGGGGTTAGCATTGATGCCCCTTGTCTCTCTAGGAGACCAAGAGATGGCCCAGGAAACCTTGCTGCCCCAAAACACTAAGAAGTACGGGCAGAAGGTGACCATCAATGGACAGGTGGTGGAGGCTCTGAGAGACACAGGGGCCAGCGTGACATCTGTTAGGTGTCGGTGGGTGTCTGAAGAGCAAATTGTTCCCCAGGTACTCCGGCCTGTGGTGGCAGCTGACAGTTCAGTGCGCTACTGCAAGTTGGCGAAAGTTCCATTCGAATGGGGAGGAGTCTCCGGTATTCTGGAAATTGTTGTAAGTGATGCCTTGCCTGTAGATTGTCTATTAGGTAATGACTTGGAGAGCTCCCCATGGAAAGAGGTGGAGCACAGGACTCACTTGGAGATGTTGGGTTTGCCTGCGTGGATCTGTGTGTCCACCCGTGCAATGACAGCCAGAGAGGGCGGTCTAGCAGAACTGGAGCCTGGAACAATGGCCCAGGGACCTGCCAAGAGAGGAAGGGGTAGAGGGCGCGGGAAACCGGCCCCCACTGTTCCCACGGTCCAGGAGGAAGCAGACCTACATTTTCCACTGATGAAACTAAAGTGCTGCGTGCTGACAATAACATAGTTACCAATACATTTTAAAACTGATCTGTACATGATAACACCAAACTCAAATCTTTAAAATCATTGGGTCGATCATAGCTACAAAACTTATCAAACAACAATTAAAATATCGCAGGATTTTAGAATAATTTAAAAGTACCTTAAAATTGCCCACATACTCCCTAAAAACAATAAAATCGTTACTTCACACCCAGCAGATTTATCCATTACTTTAGAAATCAGCCTTACATAATTTCTTTTCAGCTTTAAAGATAAATTGTACAAATTGCTTTGTATTATAGACATTGACGCCACTTAAGCAGGATATTAAAGCGGATCTACAAGTTCTAACTCCTAATTCTTTAAAGATGGGTTTTAAAATTAGCTTCCTTTCCTGACACATTTTTGAACATATTGTAACAATGTGCAGCAACGTTTCCTCAAAGAGTCCGCACAGCCTACAGACGTTTGATGACCATTTATACTCCCACTTAGGGGTTTCATCTTTGGTTGGATAAATGCCGAACCTTAAGAGCATAAATTTCTTTTTAAACAAGGGTTTTAAATGAAAAAGTAAATATGGTTGAACATACAATTTCTCAAAAGAATTTGATATAGTCCAGAAGTGGGTTCTATTTCTTAACTCATCTTTATCCATAATTTCTGACAGAAGAGCCACAGTTGTATTCAACGTCTTTTTATATACCATGGTGCTCCTCACTTCATCGACCAGATTTGGGCATTCGAAACGTATAAGGCACTCAGATAGGTAAACCTGCCAGCTTTTCGAACATTGGCCTTTCGAGATCTCGCACCAGCACAGACTTGCTAACGTGCCCTCATCTGCTCGAGATAATACCAATAAAGTTTTTAAAAATGCTGCTTGGCGGACCAAAATCTGGTTCCTTAAGCCATATTCCAGTCTTACATTGGCACGCGGGATCTGTCTGGGTATCCTAAAAACTGATTTGTAAAGTAAAGTAAAGTCCACATTTGTAAAGCGCACAATCACCCGTAAGGGTCTCTAGGCGCTGGGGGGCCGTCGGGAAGATTAAGCGAGCTATTGCCCAGAGTCACATGGTGCTGGGCTAACCTGCCGCCGGAGCCGGGGATCGAACCGTGGTCCCCAGATTCCAGCGTCAGTCGCCCTGGCCGCGGCGCCACACCTCTTCCATTTGTAAGACCTTATAACTATGTCCTCCAGAATTTTTGCATCCTTACCCTTAAAAATTATTGATCCATTGTCTAGGGAGGGAATGAGCTTTGCTTCATAACTTTAAGTAAATGGTCATAATTAGGACATAATAACTTATCTCGCAGTTTTCGAAAGGCAAAGGCAAGAGAAGTTCCTTTAGCCTCCAAATTATTAAAATGCTGTCTAAATGACAGTCGATCGTCAAATGTAATTCCCAAATACTTATAGGATTTTACACAGTCTATTGTTAGACCATTAATATTCAAATCCTTTACCCCTAATTTACCCTTTCCTATTAACATTATTTTTGTTTTTTTTCTCGTTAATTGTTAAGCCATTTTGGGTAACATATATGTTAAATGAATTTATTAGTCTTTTCAAGCCTATTATAGTATGACTGAGTAAAATAGTATCATCTGCATACTGTAAATATTTAATTTCTTTACCCATCACAGTGGGCGAGTGCAAAATTACATTATTAAAATGGGCTGGGAGGTCGGCCATAAATAAGTTAAAAAGGCTTCTTGTGCACTGGATACTGAAATGGTGGAGCATGTTTTATATTTTTGTCCAGAGTTTTTTGGAATTGGAATCTTCTGCTATGTCGTAATCTGGCAAAAGGGATTATTGAGTAGTGATTAGGATCTTGAATTGTGGCACTAGACAACTCATCGATTTTGCGGTTTCCCATTTCTGATATGTATGTGGTGGACTAGGAAAAAAAGAACCCGGGTGTTGCAGCTCACCATTTGGTGAACTATATTTAATGTTCAGATTACGATTTTAGTGCCTAGAGTATATGGTATTTAACTGGTGCCTGCTGGGAGGCTTCTCCCCATATGAGGGGAAACCAACCATGAATACAATGTAGTTATTGCCTCGTTAACAAAATTTCTGGGGGAAGGTTGCTTGCTTGAGCTGGAACTTGATTTATTTTCTTTCTCACAGTAGTAGCCGGGTTTTGGGTATTATATAATTTAAACCAATAGATTGGCTGGCGTTCGTCTATTATTGATGAATACTTTTTTTAGGTTTTTATTGATGAATTAAATTATAAGCCCCATTATTGTATGTAGATTTTAATATGTGGATCATATATCTTCTTTTTCTCTGGCCTATACTTATTGAATTTAAATGAAATTGTCGGTTGAATATTGCTTATTATTGTAATGTTTAACAAAATTACTGTATATGTTTTATTGACTGTAATGGTTTTATGTGCTTTTGTGGCTATACTGCCGAATAAAGATCTATATGATGATAACTGCCTGAGTTGAAAAAACAATACTAATTCAGGAGTGATAAATCTACAGAAAGTGTATTATGTCTTTGGGTTTAAATATCAGCCAGGTAAATATTGACAGTCTACTTTGATTTTCTAACTTGCTGCTAAAAAATAGACATCTATGTTAGTGAAATACTTTTATGGCAACATATTTTCTGAGATATCAAATATTTTAACATCATATGGGAAAAGTCTAATTTTGTGGAAATTTTTAAGAGTGAAGCAATGCTACACTTCTTCGCTTTAAAGGTACAGCAGTTGTATGCCATTCATAGGCAGCAAATAGACAAATAGGAACTAGAAGTACAGTGTACTGAAAAAGTAACATGGCTCCCACGTGCTCCAGCTATTGAGTAGTAGCAAGAAAAAAAATGAAGCATTTCCATTTGTTGAATGTTTCAATTTGTAGTGTTGTGTGAGGCAGAGACGCCTACTATATAAATAGGGTGCAATAGTTAGGCTTAACACATCTTTGATGACAAAATATATTTGCTGGTGGACCTTTGATTCGAAAAGATACACGAGCAGTATGATGGCACCCTGCAAAAGTATTCTACTGAAGCAGTCTTTATCCAGAGGTGTGGTGATCAAAGAGAAAGAAAATAACACATTTAGCCATATTCCCGTAGGGAAGTTTTGGATATAAATGTACGCACCTGAGTGAATTTACCTTTTTACAATTACCAAGGAATCAGCAAAAAGATTTCTGGCAAGCATAAATCCAGTTACTACTCTGAATTTCTTCGCCACCAGCACTGACGAATCTGCAATAGTAATGCCCACTCAAGGGCTGGGAAGAGGGTGTTCAAAGATGTGGAATGTCTTGGAAGTTCTGGAACGCACACAAATACATATATTTGTAGACATACCCAAACTCTTCCTTCCGCCCTGGAAAGGTCAGAGATCCTTCCAGGAAGGGAAGGGATCACTCTCAGACTTGGCTGCTGTTAGGGGAAGGGCTTTCTCCTTGGAGAAAAATGATTCCTTGTGGAAACAAAAATTGCATTTGCAGAGGAGGCTCCAGTCCCACAGTGTCGAGTTCTTCCCTATTGAAAACTCTGCACAAGGCGCAGGAGTACCCATCGAAACATGTGTCTGATACAGCTTTCCAGGCGTGCTGTTGGGAATGTTTGTGAATACAAAAAATGTAGCAAATCTGCACACAAACGTATGTTCATGTCTACAAGTGCAGATGTATTACTTTTTAGTCGATAGTGTCCCTAATTGTTGTTCTACTTCTTTGAGGGCAATAGAATAGTGCAGGGAAACAATATTTCTGGTTCAGTGTAGTTATGTAAACTGCAGATTACATGGGCCTTACTGGGCAAGATGGTGGTCACTTGAGTAACTGCACATGCGAATAAACTGAATATTGGGTCAGGGGCACTCATTCAGATTCCGATCACAACCCCTTATTGGTGACCATGGGGCTGGGGTGGAAGTGGACTGTGATACCGACTTGACAGTTGCAGTCTGAGGCCATTCTTGACCCCCCCTTTCAGAAACTCGATCATTACAGTGATAGATGTCTATTTCCGAGACAACAAGGGACTACTTTCCCATTCCAATACAAAGTAGGAAGTCTTCAAGGTGGTTATATGTGGCCAATGCATAAAGACCTGCTATGGAGTAAAAAAGAAGCTAGTGTGGGAGGTCCTGCCAGGAGACATTTGTCAAAGGGAGCTGGAAGTCTCAGCAGTAGAGGACCCTACCGACGGACCGCACCTGTTAGACCTGACTAAGTAACATCAGGAGTTGATGGAGAGCCTTATGTGCTTATACTATAGGGAATATATGACACAGCTGTAAAGGGAGGGAGACAGGGCAGGGCTGCTTTTGGGTAGGGGTGGTCAGAGCATGTGGTGATGTCTAAAAACTCCATGAAATTCTGCAGAGTTCCGCCTGCTGCAGAATGCTGCCTGGTCTAACACTGCTACAGTCAATTTGCAATGGAGAGTAATGTAAACCCTTCATCTATGCTCATTTCTAGCTGTATCCCTAATTCTGGGTATGTACATGCCCAAATCAGTTAAAAGAAGCTGGTGCAACCCGCCCTTCCGCTTAAGGAGTCAATGCATCTACTGCTCATCGCGGAAAACATATAAACTATTTTCAGTCCATAGCTTCATGTTACCAACTCCCTCGTCGGTTCAGCCCTTCTCAAAGCCAGGGATCTACATATTGCTCCAAACCTACCCGTGCTTCAAGCATCTTCGAACAGATCTCTGGGGTGGCTGAGACTGGCAGTGTTGGATCTGCCTGTCAAAGCATAGCCTCTGATTACCACAACACCCATCAACAAGATTTAGGCCAGCCTCGGTGCATATGATGGAGCTTGGGGAACCACAGGGCAAAACGGACCAGGGTAACTCACAGGCAAGAGAGACTGATCACAGGGCTAGAGATCTCAGGTTGCCAGATGACGGATATGACAGGTATGACACCGCATGCCTAGAAGAGGCTCTTACAAATGTGATGTGCTGCGCTGCATTCCGCTTGGATCGCCTAATCATTACTCATACTAATCATACATACAATGTACACATATCTGCTTGATCCTTAATTAATATGTATTACACCATGCATTACTCCACATACTCTGTAATTTAGAGAAAACATTTTTCCAGGGGGGGGGGGCTAACCTGGCAAACCAAGGGGTGTGGCTAATGTTAATCAATAGGGGCGGGCTAAAATGGCAGACAATCAGGATCGGGTAATGCTCAGGCCAAGCTGAGAAAAAAAAAGGTGGTGAATTCTGCATTTGAAACTGGATAACAATTAGAGCACAGTTATGAACCCTAATATTACCCCTCTGGCCCCTTAAAACTCATACATGCCCTGATCCCTAAAATTAGCCCCCTGGCACCCCAAAATCCATAACCCATACCCGCCCTGACCCCTAGAATTGTCCCCCTGGCACCCCAAAACCCATACCTGCCCTGAACTCTAAAATGTCCCCCCCTTGCAACCCAAAACCAAATTACCCCCCCCTGGTACCTGAAAACCCATACACACCCTGAACCCTAAAATTACCCCTGCCCCCCAAAAACTCATACCCGCCCTGTACCCTAACATTACCCCTGGCACCCCAAAACCCATATCCACCCTGAACCCTAACATTTCCCCTGGCACCCCAAAACCCATACCCGCTCTGAACCCTAAAATTACCCCTGGCACCCCAAAACTCATACCCACCTTGAACCCTAAAATTATCACTGCCACCCCAAAACCCATACACACCCTGAACCTTAAAATTACCCATTGGCATCCCAAAAGTTGAACTCTACGGGGCAGATTTACAAGCCCCTTGCGCCACTTTTGCGTCACTTTTAACATGGGAAAAGTGCCGCAAAAGTGGCCCAAGGGGCTTGTAAATCTGCCCCTACAAGCTTACAATACATTTGCATATTCGGAGGGGACTGTCCTCCTTGACGTTTGCATGCATGTAAGTCTAAAACACCGTAACCTAGATATGCAGCCAGTAGGTAATGCTGGTGATGCTGTAGAATGCATTAAAGTTACTGGAACTTACTTAAAAACTGCTGCCTGCTCTTCTGATACTTTTCAGTGGAGTCAGGCTGATCAGCAGCACTGTCGTCCTGGCATCCAGCCGCTCCCGATGGTCTCACTTTCTAGATAGGTGTGGGACAAATGTCTCCTGGATTCTCCTTGCCTGGGCCTCCTCTGCTTCTTCGTCGGTGCCCTTGGATGCAAAAAGAGACAGATCCATGGCTCTGTTCACCATTTATCTGGTGAGCAGCGCCGTGGATGTGTATTCCATATAAGTGCACAGACAGCAAGATGAAAGGGATGGCAGTGCAGGTGACACTTTTCCTTTGTAAAGTAATTCCTGCTGGCATCATAGCCCAGGGTGTGCTGTCTGTGCACTAGTATGGAATACACATCTATACAAGTGCACAGACCGCGAACCCAGGGCTATGATGCCAGCAGAAATTCCTGTACAAAAGAAAAGCGTCACCTGCACTGGCCATCCCTTTCCCCCTGCTGTGCACAGCTTCCCACTCCCACCCCATGACGAGGCAGCTAGAAGTGGTGATTTGTCATTCTGGGGGGTGTGAATGTTATAAGAATGTGTATGCCTGTCTGAGACAGCTTTCTGGCACAGCACACATACACACAGCCGCACCTGAGTACTTCACACAGGTCTTTAAAAGACCATTTACTTGTTAATGAGGCTTTGTTGTGTTTTCACCCTTACTTAGAGCCCCTGCATCTCCACTCTGCATATGGCTTTGGCTGGATGAATTAGCCCCCCCTCCCGAAATTTGAGGGAGACGAGTTGACGTGAGGTTTAAAAGAGGGTGAACGAGGGATTGAAGACGCAGAGTGGTGACCGTGATGGGGCAGACATTTAATGCAGTTTCCTTTTCAAATGGGTTTATTGTACAAACCTAATTTGACAGACTCACTGACAGCAAATGCTGCTGCCTTTCCAAGGCGTCTGGAAGTTGTTTTCTGGAAGTTGGGTCGACGAGCTGATTGGGTTCTTTTCTTCCTTCATGTGGTGGTGATAAGTGGGTTGCAGGGCGCCTGCACTTGTCGCCTCTGTCATTGGTAGCCCCCTGCTTCCATCTGAATGCTGAGGATCACTGGCCTGCCCCCCAACCACTGGCACCTGGAGGGGTCGCCGTGATGTATAGGGTGACCAACTGGCATGGGTACAAGTTCAGGACAGTGAGTGTAAAAACTTAGGAGACAAAGGGTCAAAATTCGGTAAAAAAATTCAGGACAGGAGGTCAAAATTCAGGACAAAAGGTAAGGTTTACAGACACATCAGAGAAGGTTGCGCAATAGTATATAAGTAAGTAAATAGACAACCACTAAAGTACAAGTGAAAATAAGTTTATATTAGGTTGAGACAATTGTGCACTTCATGGTTTGTCAGTATACGCGCAGCTTTAAGCAAATGTGCAGGTCTTTTTGTGGTAACACAACCGTCCCCACCTTTCCAGCTCCCAGAGAAAACACCTGATGTCCGGTCCGGCTAGTCTGGCCTTGATACCACCCTCCAATTGCGCCACTCATCTTCACATAGACCCTCTCTCATGTGTATTTAATTTCTTCTATAGTGCTACTCATCCCAAGTATGTGGGGCAGGGTTTTGGAGTGCGTTACAACACACATATTATATAGCGACAATCACTCATATAAATGGGAAAGTCAATGTATAGGAAATGTTGCTTCCGATAATGGGGCTTACAATGTGTAATCATACTTTCATCCATCATTCAGTCTGTCACCATTCATTCTGTCCTTCCATCTGTGTGCCCTACAATGTCCATATTCATCCATTCACAAACCTATCCATCACGTTTCCTTCCATCCATCATTTCACTTATCTATCCCTCAATCCACCCTTTTACTCATCCATCATCCATCCATCCACCCTTTCACCCTACCCATCCATACACTCATCCATCCACTCTTCCACCCATCCATTAACTCATCCATCCAGTCATTCACCTGTTCAGTCATCCATTTACCCATCCCCCTTCCTCTTTCCATCCCCCTTTCACTTAGGCATCCATCCTTCCATCCACCCACCCATCCATCTACTCATCCACTCATTAATCCATCCATTGAACCTATCATTCATCCATCCTTTCACTCATCCATCCACCCTTTCACTCCTTCACTCATCTATCCATCCTTTTGTCCATCTACCCGCCCTTTTCACCCACTCATCCAGCCTTACATCCACCCTTTCACTCATCCGTCCATCCATTCACCCTTTCACTTATCAATTAATCAATCCATCCATCATTTCACTCATCCATCCACCCATTCACTCGCCCGTCATCCACCCTTTCACTCATCCATCCATCCATCCATCATTTCACTCATCTATCCAGCCATCCATCCACCGATCCCTTCACCCACTTACTCACTCACCTTTTCACATTAATTATGAGACCTATCAAGAACTACACCCTCGCGGTAGTTCCTAAAGCAAGGGGTGGGGTGGAGCAGGGTTCACTATGCCCCTGCACATAGGCAATCTCAAAAAGTGGAAGGCATGAGTCATGCATGATGCACAGTGCCTTGACGTAGGGCGACTGTGACATGGTGTTGTTCCCAGAGCTTTAAGTGAGATGAAAAAACTAGGGGGATCTCTCCAAAAGGGTGTTTGATGTAACAAAATGCGTGGCATAAAACACATAAACTAAACATCTGTGCTTAATATAATGTGCCGCCCGACTGGTATTTTTGTTGCTTCTGTCATTGCATCCAGATATATAATACAACAAGTAACGTTACACTTAGAACAAGTAACGTTACACCTACAACAAGCCAGCACTATTGGCTTTGTCTATGGTTGTTAGTTGCAAAAAATAAAAAAGCAGCAACCATGGCTGCTATATTACTATAACTATAATCCTTTCCTTTCAACTTCTTTCACCGCCTTCCTTTGGCTAACTGGATTCTCACCTAGAAGCAGCATGGGCGTTTTTGCACTTACATGTGACAGAATGCCCTGCCCTGAGGCTGAAGGAGGCCACCACATACTGTGCCAGCCCAGACTGACCCATTGTCATTCGGTATGTGGCAATCAGCCCCACACATAATGATAATGGGCACCCCGGGGCTGCTCTTGTGCTCAGGGGACTGGGAGGCGGTCCCATCAGGGAGCTGAGGCCTTTTGCAGGGGAACAGCTCTGTTCCCTGCAATGCCTAAAATTAAAGCGTCTGTAAAAGGGATCATCTTTTCGGACGGTTGGATGATGCCCTGCCTGAGGATGAGCCCCGGCGTCAGGCCTCCCTCCGGGATGCATTTGTGCACATGGGCGTGCGCAGGGGGGGGGCAAGGAGAGATGCTCCAGGGTGGGGGCAAGTGCCCCTCCTTGCCCCCCCTGCGGACGCCCAAGCAAACAAGCATTTTTAGTAAAAGGATAAATTCATGCTTTCACTTCAAAGTTACCTTAAGTACGCTCCGGCCAAACTGTCTGCACAGAGGGGAACCCTTTTTTAGAGGAATCTGTGGTTGCAGGTGGCCCCTATGAGGCTGCAGTTGTTGCCTCTGTTATGCTGCAGGGAGTCCTTTGAAGTCCTAGCGTGCAGCTGCAAAGACAAGCCACAAATGTAATGAAACATGGAGCTTTGAGGACTGAAAGCATGACTGCTTCTGGGTCATGACAACACCAAAGAGCACGAACTAGACCTCCAGTGTTCCAAATCAATGCATGAAACAGAAAGGAGCCATCTTGGATGAGATTCCAGATAACATTTTAGTGGAATCAAAGCTGCCTCATACACATCGTCCCGGGTGGCTGACCAATAGCCATCATGAAGCCCAAGGCTGAACACCTACTGTGGGTCAGCCTTCCCGGGGGCCACAGGACAGCACGTGTCCCTGTAGCCTGCCTTCTGCACAGCCCCAGCTCTGTCCAATGCAGATCTGGCTGCTGACAGCCTCCAACACATTACCCACAGCTGAGCGAGCCAGTCGTTCATGTTCAATCTTTTCCCTGTCACATCCACATGTGTGGAGGAAGGCTGCTAATGTTCTCAGAGGGTAGACTTGTGCAGGCTTATCCATGGAGCCTCTTCATTTCATGATTTCTAGATGGTCTGACATGTATGTGTTTCACTGTGATGGTGCAGGTATTTTCTGAATAATCCGAAGTTTATGAAACTGTTTCTTGTTGTCATAGATGCTTTCAGCTGGCCCTTCAGTGTGCAGTGCATTCAGTATGTCTGCGTTTCATCGCTTCATTGCAGTGTCATGAGTGTAGATTCGGACTAGTATTGACTGAGACAGGGTGAGCGACACTGTGCCAGGAAACTCCAAACGTCCGGAGGTAATCAGAGTTTTTTGGCTGAACTCCAAACGGAGTGCGGAGTAGCAAAACTGTGTGAACTCTGCCGGCGGAGCAGAGTCAACCGCCCACCCCTGATGTTGTCAAGACGGGTGAATGTGGACGGCACACGGTGGCCCATTGGAGCTGTGCGATAGCCCGTGGGTAGGGTAGTTGTGACACAGACTGAGATCAATAGTGCATTTGCCGACCATTACATGACACTATGGGCGATATGTATCAAGCATTTTCGCATTCGCAAATGCCGAAATCTTTGCGAATGCGAAAATGCTCATCGGCATGTATGAATGCAAAACCCATTGAAATTAAGGAATCGCAAAAAATGCGATTCCACTGTTTGCGAGAAGTGCCATTCTGCGAATAAATAGCGATATTGCACATTTGCGAATTCCAAATTTGCGAAAATCGCAAAAGCAAAATCGCAAATATTGGAAATCGCAGAAAATGTGCAGATCTGCAATTTTCGCCAAAATAAATCGCAATGAGATGTATGAAAAATTCGCAAATAGCGATTTTGGGAAATTCGCAAAATACAGAATCGCAATTACCACCAAGTAGGAGCAGGTGGTAACCAGGTGCAAACTATTTAAGCAGCAACAGAATTAAAAAAACTGTTTACCACAATGGCGGGCCTTTACATCATAGCAAGGAGGATGCGTTTGAGAGCTGCTGCACAGAGGAGGCTACGGCAGGAGAGGATATTCCATTTGCGTGTGACCATCTCCCAGCGCCTTGAGGAGAAGCTCTACACACATTACAGGCTTAAGGAAGACAGCATGAATGATTTAATTGCAGAACTCAGACCCTACCTTGAACACCCTACACACAGGACAAATGCCATCTCCACAGAAATACAGGTCCTGTGTTCATTACACTTGTTGGCCTCTGGAAGTTTTCAGGGGGTGATTGCCTCAGCAGGAGGGGTGTCACAAAGTGCCCTATCGCGATTCTTCCATGCCTTCCTAGATGCCATGGTTCAGAGGATGCCACAACACACTTACTTCCCCAGCACACCAAAGGCAATAGCACAGACAAAGCAGGACTTTTATCAAATCTCACATTTCCCACACGTGCTAGGATGCATAGATGGGACACATGTTGCTATATCCCCCCCTCAAGCAATGAATACATCTTCAGAAACCGTAAATGCTACCACTCACTGAACATTCAGGTGGTGTGTGATGCACAACACATCATCACAGACATCGTAGCAAAATACCCTGGCAGCACACATGATGCATTCATCTTCCGACACAGTGGGATATATCGTAGACTCTCAAGAGGGGAGATTGGCGAGGGATACCTACTCGGTAAATACCTTCAGACATAGGGGTCATTACTACCAACTACCATGTGCATGTCACAGGCTAACATATTTTTATCTAACCCACAGGTGACAGTGCTTATGCAGTACGGGATTTCATCTTGACTCCTTACCTCAATCCCAACAATGCAAGTGAACGCAGGTACATCAGGGCACACATTGCTACCAGAGGCACCATTGAACGGACATTTGGGATCCTGAAAAGCAGATTCCGGTGCCTCCATAAAAGTGGAGGTGCACTCCAATACAGCCCCAATACGTGCTGTAAAATAGTGGTGGCTTGTGGCATGCTCCATAATATTGCAACGAGAAAAGGGACACCAGTGGAGCTAAGTGACTCAGGATCCTCTGATGTGGAGGGGCCTGGACCTGGACGTATGGTAGCTGGTAGAGCTGTTGCAGCGGCTGGGCGCCAGAGGCGTGATGAGATTACGCGCAACTATTTCTAGGTAAGGACAAACGACACAATGCCAAGTCATGTAAGTGTGAATGTAGTTTTTAATCCTTAATAGCAGGATATGTATCAACTCTAAACGTACAGTAGTCAAACAAGATATATTTAACACATGTTACATTCACAGTGCTCAAAACAGTAAAGGTGTGCCTCACAAGTTGGATGATGCACAGGCTAATGTTCAGTGGAAGGTGTAGCCCTATTGGTTCTGCCACTACGGCGTCTCTCTAAGGTTGGCGGTGGGGTGGTGCTGCTCCTAACTGACTGATTGTCTTCTTCGCTTGGAGTCAGTACTCCCGGCCCAGTTGTGCGTACTTGGCGCAACTCATCCACAGCAGTGGTCACTTGCGTGAGTGCATTTGCTATATCTTGTGCAGCATGGCTGAATTGCCGATACATCTCAATGCTGCGCCTGGCCTGGATGCTACATGTAGCCGCCAGGCGGTTGATGGCCCGGGTGTACCTGTCTTGTCGTTGCCAACCTCTGCGCCTAGCACTACCCTTAGAACGCAATTCTTCACATACAGCCTGTAGGCCATCCTTCATGTCATTCCTTAGTGCACGGAAGCCCTCCCTCACCTCCCTTTGTAAGAGTTTTATGTTTTTTGCCTGCAGGCGCTGCACCTGCAACATGTTGAGTTCCAGTCCTGCATAAACTGATTCTTCGCCTCGCTCATCAAAAAGGTTGGCCGTGCGTCATCTGCGCCGGGCTGCACTCCGTGGGACATGCTGTTCTGTTGCTGGTCCAGTTGCTCTGGCTGTGTGTCCACATTTGTTACATTTTCCCCACTTTCTTCTGCGTCATCCTGAATTGGCGCTAGAGGTCTGACTATGTGTCTCCTTCTTCGTCTGTGACTGGTCACAGGGCTGTCCTCCCCATCTGTGTCGACATCTTGGCCTGCTTCTCCTGACTCAGTAACTGTCACACTGGCTGAGGCCTGTGTCGAAAATGGTGCTGTGGACAGAACAGCACACATTAATTAACTTCACTGACTTGCACTGTATAAATACAATTTTCCCACCTCTTACAAGTACATTGGTGTCTTGTTTCACTCTCAAGCCTGGCAGAATACATGTTTGACTATTTTAGCTGCAAATTTTAAACTTTGATTTACATGTGACTACAACTCCCATGATGCATTGCTGGGTCTGCCTGTGTGCCTGCTCTGGACTACCTATCTTGTATCTTGACCCTAGCTCACTGCTGGGGGGTGTTGGGGGGTGTTAAGGGTGTGAGGGCATGGTTTGCAGATGCTGGCTGGTCAGAGCTGTCCAAATCAGCCACTCCTCCCACACTCTCTGGTTGCAGGGTCCCCTCCACCAGTTCCTCCAGGGGTGTGGAATCAGAAACAGATGATGTCCCACCACCTGTTAGCCTGGACTGCTCCAGCCTGGCAGCTAGTTTTTCCTTGGAGCGCAGCCGCAGGTCGTACCAGCGCTTTCTGAGGTCCTCAACACTCCGGGGTGTCACACCCACAGCATTCACCTTGTGCTGTATGTCTTCCCAGATCCTCCTTTTGCGACTCTCTGGCCCCTCCCTGGATTTCCTTCCAAAAAGTAATCCGTTGTTTGTCACCATTTCATGGATCAGAGCCTCCAATTCAGCCTCAGAAAACTTTTGTTTTCTTTTCCTTGAGCTTTCACTCTCCTGCTGCTGGGATTCCTGCCTGGGTGTGGCTCCACTCTCAGCCATGGTTCTCCCGGTGACTGCACTGTTCCAAACACACCTTCACTCTGCCTCTGAATCAGGTAGTCAGGTGCAGCATGGGTAGTCAATCACTTCCTGGTTGTGATGTCATCATGCTGCCTCAGAGTTCCTGATTGGATCATTCTAGAAATTCGCAAAATTGCGATTTTTCGTTCGTTTTTGCGATTTTTCGCACAAATTGCGATTTTCAAATGCGAATTCGCATATTATGCGATTCCTACATGTTAAGGATTCGCATATGGGGAAATCGCTAATAAATAGCGATTTTTAAGGAATCGCTATTTATTAGCGATTTCTTTCATACATATCGATTTGTGATTCTGAATGTGCGATTCGGTAAATTTAGCAGATTCAGAATCGCAATTCTGTACTTTCATACATATCGCCCTATATGCGCCACCCCACACCCCACCCATGAAGGCATCATCAAATTTATAGCTCAGGCATGAGTTCAATGTCTCATTGAGGCCAAATGTCAGCCCTGAATGTTGACCTGAAGATACAAGAGATGAAGGCGGCAATAGACTAACTCACTAGGGGGGCGACATCGAGGATGGACAGACACCCCTCGGAAGTCTATGCCACTTATTACTCCTGGTTGGCAACCCAACAAAGAGGCACAGCAGATAATGGTATTACCTGAATCCGGGATATAAGCTAGTATAGCGGTGTAGCCTAAACAGTGGCAGGCCCCACATGATGTCCAATCATATAGACTACTCTGTTTGTTGACCACGTACAACAAAATACAGGGAAAACTATTGAAAAACGTCTGCTGCTATGTATGATTCACCCTGAAATGTGCGGGTTTGTCATGTGATGCAACATGCAAGTTATCAACATTCATATTTTGCTCCACATCATGGGCCAGCTGGGGGATCAACCTGGAACCATGACGGTGGTGTCCCTGGACATAGAAAAAGCCTTTGATACACTATTATGGCCATACTTATTTGAGGGGCAGCCCAGCATGGGAATCAGGGGCACTCTCTTGACGTGGATATGCCTCTTGTCCATGGAACCTCTGGCCCAGTTGCTTACATTTCAAGGGGTATGTGAGGAGCACTCCTATCTCAACTGAATATTCAAACTAATCAAGCGGTGCTGCAACTAATCAGGTGTGTCACGCCTGTGGTTGAAATACTCGTTATGATGGGATAAAATCTCATCTAGTTGCGCACAGTTCACCTGGTGTAATCCTACACCTTAAATGATTATACAATATCAAATCTGTATACTGTAGTCAATCAGTTATTTAATATCATAAACTGATTCTCTTTAAATCAATCACAGAATAATGCATTCCATAATCTTAATACAATCGTGATTAACAATTTGTCACACTATTTACACTTGTACAATTTATTCTGTAATGACATTCTATAACCAATTGTGATTCATAACATTTCACTATTTTTCATTCCTGCCCAATGCATTTCGGCACCCAATAGTGCCTTCATCAGGGGATGATCTCTCAATATTGTTTATGTACTCAGTCAGCCCATGCTTTCTGGGACTTGATGTTCTTAACTGGACTGGTTATGACGACCTCTAGAGTAATTGCTCTCTCCCTGTATTAAATCCCGTCGATGTTCTGAACCGAGTGCTCGAACCAAATCCTGCCAGTGTGGTTATGCCCCTTGTCCATGGAACCTCTGGCCCAGTTGCTTACATGACAGGTATACTCGGAGAGATGATGGCACAATAGAGGCACACAGCAGGGATGCCCCATGTCCCCCTTACTGTTTGTCTTGCCTCTGGAGCCTCTGGCTTGCCTGCTACAAAGCAGAGGCCATATGTGGTGAATAAAAATCCAGTATACATGTCATGCAGCTACTTAGTAGGTACACTGATAATGCTATCCTGTTCCTGCGGGGCCCGTAGCATAGCCTTCCCCAAGGGGGTCACTTTCTGTTGGATTTCGGGGACCTCTTTGAACAGTCAACTGAGAAAAATCCTGTGTGTTCTCGCTCACAATTGCACACACACCAGACAGGAATGTATGTTGGCGACTCCCTGAGATGGGAACCTATGCCATCAGATATTTTTCGGATCCGGAATTGCCACACAGATCCAGAGCTGGGATGTGGTCATTTGAACAGCTGTGTTAACAACATGCAACAGATGTTTTAGCAGCTCTTAGCACTCTCATCCCTTAGGCAGATGGCTATTATTTAAATGATCATCCTGCTAGAGCTCTTATATTTTTACCTGGCCCTACTGCTGCATCTGTCCTGATCCTTTTTCCAAGATCTGTGTTCACTCTTCTCCAACTTGATATGGGGAGCCCAGCGCAGGTAACTGGTGACTGACTACATGGCCGGTCAACTTGTATGTATCGCACAATGGCTGGCAGCTGATGGGGAGTGGGAGGGATGGTTATCCGTCAGACCCTGGGGGACAGAAGCTTACTATAGATGATTTATGCCAGAATGCCAAAGACAGACTCAGATTACCATACCTGCGGGCACTGCAGGTCAACAAAGCCTGCTGAATTTGATACTTCAAGTGAACGGGCAATGGCATGCCGTGCTCACCAGATTTGCTATTATGGATAACACCTGGCCAGATGGTACACAGGCATGGGGCAAATTGGGCGGATCACATTGTGTGACCCCTTGGCAGAGGGGATGCTCCTCACATTCAATGAGCTTGTGGATTGCTGCAGATTTCATAGAGGACAATTAGTGTCATACCAAACCCTAAAAGCCTCCATCAATGATGCCTGAGGTAGGGTGTTACAGAACCCAGTCCATGTTGTTGATGCACAGGATACAACGCAAGGCAGTAACCAATATGCATCACACCTTCGCACCTGCATACTAAGCATCCACCTTTGCCCTGAAGATGAATTGGGAGTAGAGGTTGGGAGAGGATATAACTGATAACGCATGGTGTCAAATTCCACAATACACAAAACAGGTGAGCCACAACCCCACTTTCAAATACAAGCAACTCCGTTTGTTGCACTGCACATTTGTGGTACTAGCAGATCGAGCACACATATATCCCCTTGACTGCCCAAGGTGTCTAGCCATACACGCAGACTTCTTTCAATGATCTAGTACTGCCCCCACATAAACAACTATTGGCGGACTCTTTTGGACTTGTTGGCCCTGCTAGCAGAACATACACTGCCCACTACTGTGGAAGTATGTTTCATTGGTCATTTCCTGAGGCTATGAAGGCCATGCACACCTTTAGGGTTATAGATCTAGCCATAGTAATGCAGAAACATAATATAGCCATACACCGGACATCGATGCCCCCCACGATGGCTGAGGGATTTAGTACAGTGGGCTACCACAGAAACAAATGTAATAATGCGCATACAGAGGTAGACTGGTTGGGGTACAACTCTCAGTGAACGGGATACCCTACTAGTGGCGACACACGCTAAATCTAACAACCTCCTTCTCTGACAGACTTCTGGTACCTGTGATGGTACACAATGGCACTATGCATACAATTGACGACACACTAGTTGGGTTAGTGTGGGCCACCCCCCTTCTTGGGTGGCCTGCAATAGCAAAATCTGCTGTGATTTGGGGGCAGGAGTTGAATGATTGGGCATCCGGGAGGTGGCTGGCATTGGAGACATCCTTAGGCACCATTAGGTAGAAACAGATTAGCAATGAGCTGATCTTTGTTTGATACTAGGCAATGTGTGTATTACCCATGAAAAAGCTGTTTAAGATGGTCATTGACATGCATGTGGTAATCGAGTTTCTGCAGTTACTCTGTTTAGGTTTTACAATGTTAAAAGTCTGGTAAGAGAGGGCGGGGATCAAGGCAGCGAATGGTTGAATGGATGTTTAGAGTTTAAAAACTGTACATGGAATCACTGAGTAAATATATGTAAAATGAAATAAAGAGCTATTAAAAAAACTGCAGATTCACATCTAGATCACATAATTGGCACAGACTAGTGGGCAGCCACACTGTAAATGTGATAATTAGCACTATCACCATAGATCATGGTGTATTGGGGACACCCTGTAGGAAGGGCTGCTGGTCTGCAGAGATCAAAATGAAACTATTCTGTCATAGGCCATATAAATCAGAATATAGGGCCAGATTTAAAGTTAGGTGGCCCGGTTACAAACTTGATGCACCCACTGTATTACAAGTGCCATAGGATATAATAAAGTTGTAATATGGCTTAGGGGATATCCGTCTTGTTTGTGACGGAGTATCCCATTTGCCAAACTCTGAACGAGGCCATTTTAACTGTTTAACTGAGGCATCCATCTATCAAACACATTTAATTGTGAACAGTACAGTTGCTGCACCTTGAAGGTTCATTTCTGTCTGACATAGTAATATAGAAAGAAAACAAATAGTTTGAATACAAATGTTTCGAATTGGTAATCATTAATAACTATTCAGCCATTTCATAGAGAAACATTTGGCACAAAGTTGTTTTAGCTTATGTAAAGCAATACATAGGACACTAGCCTTGCTGGCACTGGTCAATCTCTATATAAATGGCAGGCAATCTTTTAAATTATGCCTGGAGTTTTCAATCACAGATAATAATCTAATTTTTGTTTTTTCATCAGTATGATTAGTAGCATGGGTGTGGTTCTTATGCTTCTTTCATGTTTATGCTTTGGTTGTGAGTTATAGTTATTAGTGGTGTTCAGTGTTTGTGGCTGGAGGTTCTCACCAATTCAGGTACGTTTTATTTGAAATACTTAGGGGCCCATTAAGATGGCGGGCAGATCGCCCCGCCGGGCCAGCTGTAGCCACCGCCAGCCCGGGGTGGGGGAAGCGATACGCCCGCCATCTTGCCATGAATGACCCCCCGCCACTTTAAAATGGCTGGGGGGTCCGCGGCGGACGGAAAGACCATCCGCCGCTTATCCGCCGGACAACTTGTCGACCGGTCTGCAAGACACCGTCATCCATATTATGATGCAGGCGGTCACTCGCCTTTCCAAGGTGGCATTGCCGCCATGGAAAGGCTTGCGGTCTTTGCTGTTGGTGGCCCGTTGTGGGCCCCCAGTGTGTTCAGGGGTGGGGGGACCCCCCTGCATTTGCATGCACAAGGTGGCAGGCACCGCACTGTGCCTGTCACATTGTGCATGCAAATGCACAACATGCATTTTTGACATTGCAGCGGGTGCTGCTAACAGCACGGCCCGCCGCAAAGTTAAAAATGCACTATGCGTCGCCAGCGTGGCGGGCACATCCTAATGTGTATGGTGGGATCACCGCGACATGGGCGGTCGGTTCCGTGACCCGATGTGGTGGCGGGCAGACTTTGTCCTCATGCCATCGTAATAGGCCCCTTAGGTTGTGTTTAAAGTATATGTCTGAAATAATTGGTGCCTTGTTTGGGGCCCACAGTTAACCTTTATTTAGACTATATCTGGAATGTTCGTTGAGTCTTGGGTTATTGCTGTATGAGTTCTATTTAAGGAGTATACTCTTCTGTGAAAAAGGTTACAACTGTGCGCTCCATGTGGTCCAAATATATTTTAACTCTGAGCTGTATTTGATACGTGTGATTTGTTCTGTTTCTGGTGTTTCCTTGGATAAAATAATTGCTTGTTTGAGATTATGCTTACTCCATTTGACATATGCATGGCACTGCACACGTGTGGGGCCTTGTGCAGAGCGTTCTGTTGTCTCTGTTGTCTATTGTTGGGTGCTCCGCAATGTGCTCAGTGCTATCCAAAAACATAGAGAATATGAGCCTTGATAGATAGATGTGCAGAGCACTGCCTAATTTGTTGGGATGAATATGTGTGTGTTATTGCAATGAGGTGTGCGGTGTTAGGAGCGATGTGAAACCCATCTATCGGCCTAATTATGACCCTTGTTTATGCACAGGTTGGAATTACGAGTTGAGTGTTATTTAAAGCATACAACAAATATTGGATGCGTTAAATACTTGAACATTCATTACAATTCAGCATGTCAAACCTGCTGAAATTTAACAGGGAAAAGCCATACAACATTTACTGTATCATGTAGATTTGGGTGAGTTAAAGGCCACAATCGGCATGTTATTTCCCAACAACTCACAATAGGTGTTATTTATCACACTCGATAAATAAAGTACTCCATGGTATGGTAATTTATTACATGTCGGATCTCCGCCCTGAGAGCGGACATGAAGATAGCACTCATAAATGACCTTTGCGAATTCGTGAATCGGGCCCACCGAGCTTTGGTTGGGGTGTATGTATAATCTGCAAGTTAAAACATGACCTATTTAGCTTAGTGAGGGTATTATCTTCTTTTCATCATAAGAAGTTTGTTAGCTCCCTTTACTAAATAATTTGTGACTTGAATTTTACAGTATGTGGGAAACGGTATGAGTTTAAGTTATTTCATGGTAATTAATGTATTGTCAACATGTAGTTATGTTGCAAATAGCACAAGACAAATTATTTTTACAGTTCTGGTACTCATATATGTAGTGAGTTAGTAGATTTATATGAGTGTATGTGCTAAAATATTGTGGGTGATTCCCAAGTGGCCTGTCTAATAATTTTCTGTTGGAAGTTTTTTTGGGTTGGTACCCACCAGTGTCATAGCCATCATTATTGCCTGTTAGATGGCTTCTGGGCTTTTTGCAAGCTCATAGATATCTACATCTAAACTGCCTAGCCAGAAGGGCTGCATTGTTTGTGTGGGTAATATAACAATGTGCAATCACAATAAGCTCACTGATAGGGATGGTAACATGAAAAGGATAGAAATACTGCTAAATTAATGTACATTGGTGATATGACCGAATCTATGCCATGTTTTTAATGAAAATGAGGGTCCCCCTATACCATTGATCTTTGGCGTTTTTTCACATAGGCTATCCAATCGACATGTCATTTACAAGTTATGTTTGTTGTCTGAGGTTATTTTTATAAACTTCAAGCATCAAGTGATTGATTCCTCCAAATTTCTAGAATAGGTAACCATCATGGTTACACTGTAGGACACTTTCCTTCACAAATACACATGCCCTATGATTAGATGTGGAAAACACACATACATGTTATATGTTGTGTCAATAACTATAAACATAGCTTGTAAATGACATGTCTTCTCCCTATTCTGTGGTATACACTGGGTGCACAAATAGTTTTGAACAATAGATATGTGGTAGCTGTATGCTCAAGGATAAAAGGTATAAATGTATAGAGGTCATTAGTGGCAATAAGAGATACAATTGGATAGCGTGAAAAAACGCCCAAGAATAGAGGGTACCCTTATTTGTAATAACACTTAATTAATCCCAGACCCCTAAATCCATAACAGGATCACTTCCCATTGTGACAAACATGTTTTTAAATGAAGGCATGATGCACACTGCTGCATATTGATGTCAAATGGGTGGGATAGAATTTGGAAGAGTAATCCAAGGCGATCTCTAGAGTAGAACCTTCACAACCTTTTCAAGGACATGTATTTGCTAGGGCTAAAGAGGAAACATTTTGAGCAGAAGTTCATGTCCCAAGCTCCTCCCAGGATCCTGATGGATCCCAAAGGTTCAACACAACATCAAAAAGCTTCTCCCGTGACATCAAATCATTATTGTATGGCTTAAAGAAACCCCTCATCAAAAGAAGGCAGCCAAAAAAACTGTCAATATATTCCAAATATATTTTCTGTATATAATCCATCATTTGTGTAGTTGCCTAATGCATATAAATGTCTACAAAACCCTAATTAATTAATGGGACCCCCACCAAAACTCCCCCTTTAGAAAACATACATAAAGCACAATATCACACATTTACAAGAAAAACCGAAGCGACCGAGAGACAAATAGGAAGGCCAGGTTCAAGGGCAAGCCAAATAACTACACGGCAGAAGGAAATTGCTCGTCACAAATTTCTAATGAACAGATGAAATAGTGATTATGATTGCCCTATAAAGCTCCAGAATGTCGACATTTCAGTTCCACTCTTCTGATTTTACAAGACCATCCTCAGGACCTGGTGAGGGTAATATATTGGCACTGTCAGCAAATAAACCATATATAAAGAGGATTAAATCAATTGCTCTCTTCATACATAAATATCCAACATATTGTAATCCTCATAATTTGCCCGTATTGGCCAGTTCTATTAAATCCCCCTTTATTTTGGTTTCTTTTGATGGCACACTTATATGAAACACCAAAGGTGATGATGGACGGAGCGTTGACAATACAAACACTCACCCCCAGTCAACTAATCTGGGTTTAATCCATCACCGTTCTTTAGCTCACTCCGCCACCCCAGTTCAGACATGGCCATATGCAAATCAGTCTGACCCTGTGCCTCATGGGAACAGTCCAGCCCGAACTGCCAAGCCATGTCTTCCCTGGACCGGAATCAAGCTTCCCAGGACCGGTTTCTGGCATTACAGCCGTCTTCAGCCGGGCTTGCTTGACTCCAGTGGCAAAGTCAGCAAGGGACCCACGTCTGAGCATACCCTGCCAACTTATGGCGAACAAAGAAAAACCAAAGGTAATGATGGACGGAGCGTTGACAATACAAACACTCACCCCCAGTCAACTGATCTGGGTTTTATTCATCACCGTTCTTTATCTCACTCCGCCACCCCAGTTCAGACATGGCCATATGCAAATCAGTCTGACCCTGTGCCTCATGGGAACAGTCCAGCCCGAACTGCCAAGCCATGTCTTCCCTGGACCGGAATCAAGCTTCCCAGGACCGGTTTCTGGCATTACAGTCGTCTTCAGCCAGGCTTGCTTGACTCCAGTGGCAAAGTGAGCAAGGGACTCACGTCTGAGCATACCCTGCCAACTTAGGGGTAACAAAGAAAAACCAAAGGTGATGATGGACAGAGCGTTGACAATACAAACACTCAGCCCCAGTCAACTGATCTGGGTTTAATCCAACACTGTTCTTTAGCTCACTCCGCCACCCCAGTTCAGACATGGCCATATGCAAATCAGTCTGACCCTGTGCCTCATGGGAACAGTCCAGCCCGAACTGCCAAGCCATGTCTTTCCTGGACCGGAATCAAGCTTCCCAGGACCGGTTTCTGGCATTACAGCCGTCTTCAGCCGGGCTTGCTTGACTCCAGTGGCAAAGTGAGCAAGGGACTCACGTCTGAGCATACCCTGCCATCTTAGGGCGAACAAAGAAAAACCAAAGGTGATGATGGACGGAGCGTTGACAATACAAACACTCACCCCAGTCAACTGATCTGGGTTTAATCCATCACCGTTCTTTAGCTCACTCCGCCACCCCAGTTCACTTATATGAAACCACATTGAAGAATAAACATAACACGATAATAATTTCAAAAGAACATGCTGTTTTTACATACTCAAAATAAATTATTACAACAAGTATTAACCATCTAAAGCACAACAATTTTTTTTTAAATTTTCATCTCTATCTATGCGCATCTTCCCTTATTGTACCAATTATAATAGATTTCTCAGTAGGAAATAATTTATATTGCATTCAGAAATAAAGAGCAATAGATGCAGAGCCACATATAGATATATCAACCGTTTAGAGGAGGTATTTTGCATTTGAACAAATCATATGGGTAGTGACAAACATAAGTCGTCTATCAACCCCTAGGCCAGTTGTTCATTTCAATATGCTAGTCCTATAACTGAGCGTACAAATGTCAGCGTTTTTTACATTCATGGCTTTCTTTTATCCAGATTATCACCATTTAGAAACCCGCGATAGACATCTAGCACTCGTGAGATTATAATAATGATTGCAATAATAATTTAATGTCTAGGGAGCAACTCTGTGATGTTGTGACTGGCTACCCCAGCAGGTCCCTGCGATAAAAGTAATTAGGGTACACACTGTTTGTTGATGTGGATCTCAAAGGACTGTACTGTGCCCAATCGGGCAACCCTAAGTTGAGTCATGTGTAAAACCCTATGATGTACCTTGCACATCCTCAAGTGAGACGTGGAACAGTTGTCAAGATGCTAGCATGTTAGAACAACACTGATTTGGAATGTCCATTGTCAACTTACTGCCCTCACTCCCTTGATGCAAGTGGAAGCATGTGTTCCATATCCCAAAGATCCTTTCAGGGCCCTTTGTAAATGAGATGGAATCCTCTTTCAAGAAGGGGTATGGTGACAGTGAAGTGCTGATCGAAATCCACTGGGATGAAGGTTGGTCATCTGCATATGTGTACACCTACCTGACCTAAGATGTGCAGATTTAGAGAAGCAGCCCAGTTAGTGTAAGTATTGACAGGCGATAAACCCTGCATGTTGTAATGCAGGAACTCAATGCCACTATTAATCGTTGATACATTTAGTGCCAATGTCGTTGTTCTGAGTTATTATGGGATTTGTAATATTGGAACATTTACTAAAATACTTTGGTTAATGTGAAATGAAAAATTGAAAAAGAGATTTATATTCATATGTTGTGCTTCAGAGTATGAAAGCTGCTATATGAAATCACCAAGGGACAGTTCTGTGCCAGGAAGACTTGGCATAGTAATCAATAGCAGTAAATATACGATATAAAATTTTATACAATGCTGGAAACATTGTACACATCACTAGAAAAAAAAGCATCCATTCTGTCCAGACCGCGAAAAATATTTTGGCACTGAGAAAGAGAGCTTGAATTTAATTCCCATGTGTGGATTTTTAGGAAAGACTGCTCCATTGATGTATAGATTAATTCCCCAGGAGTTGCGATGACATCGTTTCTCATGTCAAAAGGGACAGAATTTATTTTCTTGACAACAATTCAGGAACCCGACTGTCAGGCTTATTTCTCAAATGTATATTCCCATTGTTTAGTTTTTCAAATGTTATTGCATTGACAGCTAACATTAGACACAGTTTCAGAGACATAAACCATGATAAATAATGTATTGGTGCACCAAAAATAGCATTTCAGTATGCAGATGAAGGACGATTGAGCTCGGTTAATACAACGAGATAATGAGGGAGAGTTTTTTTTTGTTCAAAAGGTTTATTGACATTAAAAGGCATATGAAGAAATAAGTATATTAACAAACGATACAATGGATAGAATCAAGAAAAAAACAATAAAGCAAACTATCAAATGACAATTATTTCATGAAAAACATGGTTTAAATGAAAAGTAGTATACTGCATTTGGAGGAAGGAAGAACAAAAATAAAGCAGGAGCATGGGCCATCCAGAGTATCATTATATTGGAAAAAACGCGAAAATGAAGGAAAGGGAAAGGGAAGAAAAAGAAGAAAGAGAGGAAAGAGGAGAGACAGAGAAAGAATAGAGAAAAGAACAGGCAAAAGGTCAGAAAAGAGATAGGAAAGAAGAAAGAGAGAAGGGATCTAACGTAGTGCTACAGAAAAAGAAAGGAAAAAGACATCAGATAGACTCAACAAAGGGATATTGGTCTACCAAGCCGTTTGTAGCAAGCTCCATATACGTATCCAATGCACCCCAAACCCCACTAGAAATAGCCGGGGAGAGATGAGCCTCTGCCACAGAGGAATGCGCGCTCCGTAGAAAAGACACCCATGCCCACCAAGTGTGATAGGAGATAGAAGAGAAAGATTTCCATTCCATTAGGATCACTTTAACCGCCACTGTCAGTAGAAGATCTAGTAACTGCAAGTCTAAAGACTCTAAATGTATCGGGTCACAGGAGGCCAAAGGACCCAACAGAATCATAGGAAATGAGAGTTGGAACTTAGTATTAAAAATCAGCATAAGATCTTTATGTATCAAATTCCAATAAGTTTGTAAGAGGGAACAATCAAAAAACATATGAATAAAATCACCAGGAGACAATCCACAGCTCCAACAAAGGTTGTCGTCCTTCAAGTGTAGAGCATGTAAGCGGACTGGAGTCCAATGAAGAAGGTTAATGGAAAAAAGTTTAGATTGGATTAGGGAAGGGGCAATCTTGTTACGTAGGGAAAGCTTGCCAATCAATTGCCAAGTGTCAGGAGAGATATGAGCAATGAGATCCTGATTTAAATGATGCGACCACTTCCGATGCGTAACAGTGTATGAAATAGATGAAGTGGAAGATAAAAATCTATAGATGCTAGAAGCCACATGACCAGATTTAAGCCACACATGAAATAGGTTAATAGTAGGAGAAACTGGAACCAGGCGTAGTTTAGAGATAGCACCTTAATTTTTTTTTTAAAGTATAGAAATCCAAGTTAGAAAGAGAAAAGTGTTGGGCTAAAGATGAAAAGGGCAAAGGCTCATTGTTGGAATGATAGAGATGTTTGACTAAGGTAATCCCCTTAGATGCCCAATAACTCATGGAAGTGGCATCAATAAGAATTTTAATGCGAGGGTTACGCCATAAAGAAGACCACCATGATTTATGGATGGGAGTAGCAACCTTCCTTTCAATGTAACGGACCGCCACAATGGTATCAAGAATGATAGTACGAGAGAAAGTAATAAATAAAGTGGAAGAAGTTAGAAAGGACGAAGGTGGTAAGGGAGAGGAAAGATGTTGCTCAATCAATATCCATGAAGGCATATGATTCAGGGTAGAGGAGAACCAGAGAGCCCCTTGCGAAGCTAAAAAGGCAGTTTGATATTTTTCCCAATCCGGAAAATTACAACCACCTTCATCATAAGGTTTGCGCATATATTTATATGCAAGTCTAGATCGTTTATCGTTCCATAAGAACTTAGAAGTAAGGGAATCAATGTCATGGAAAAAGGAAGGAGATAGTTTAACCGGGAGCATAGAGGACACAAAATTGACGATGGGTGTGATCATCATTTTTAAAGTTTGGAGGCGCCCCCACCAAGAAATATGTTTAGGGGACCAGGTTTCCAAAAGATGACAGACCTTAGTGAGAGTTTGCGCCTCATTATAGAGTACAGTGTCATGCAGGGTACTACAAAACCAGATCCCTAAATATTTAAGACGTTTGGATTGCCACTTAAAGCCAGCTGTGCCCATATGAGATGGGAAACAATACGCATTTAAGGGGAACAACTATGTTTTATCTTTGTTAAGGGTATATCCAGAAATCCTAGAAAAGAGAGCAATAGTGTCTGTAATAGCTGGAATAGCCAATTCAATGTCATCCGAGAAAATGAGGACATCATCAGCATATGCAGCTGTCTTAATGCAGGAGGAGCCAAAAGAAAAACCCTTGATATTCGGATGGAGATCAATAAGCCTAAGGAGTGGGTCAATGGATAACAGAAAAAGAAGAGGGGAAAGAGGACAACCCTGTCTGGTTCCTTGACGGAGATTAAAAAAAGAAGAGGTCGCCCCATTAACTCTAATATTCGCTCTAGGTTGGGAGTAGAGAGACATAACCATATTAATAAAGGAATCGCCAAGATTGTGGGCACGAAGGACAGCACGTAAAAAAGGACAGGAAACCTTATCAAAAGCCTTCTCGGCATCAAGGGCCAGCGCGGCTGCTGGTAAGGTAGAGCGTTTTGCAGCACCCAAAATGTGACAAAAGGTACCGATATTATCCCTAGCTAACCTAGACTTAACAAAGCCTGTTTGAGAAGGATGAACGAGCTTGGGGATAAAAGATTCTAAACGTTTGGCAAGAATTTTGGCAAAAGTCTTAGCTTCCATGTTAAGGAGGGAAATGGGGCGATAATTCTTAGGATCTGAGAGATCTTTACCGTCTTTAGGTATGACTACAATTGGAGCATCAGCCGCAGATCCCGAAACAGAACCATTCTAAATGAAAGTCTCAAAAAGGGATTTAAGGTGAGGGACCACAGAAGGTAGAAAAGTCTTATAAAACATAATAGGATAACCGTCTGGTCCAGGGGCTTTACCAGAACGAGTAGCAAGAATAGCCGACGATATTTCCTCCGACGAAATAGGAGAGCCCAATTTATCTCCATCTGCCGAGGAAACGGACCGGATAGGAATAGTGCGTAAGAATTCCTGACATTGATCGACAGAAGCTTGATTAGAAGGGGTGTATAAATTATCGTAAAACTCCCGAAAAACCTCAAGAATTTCCGGAGTCTTACATTTTGGCGAACCGGTTTTATCGGTGATGGAACATATCTGAGAAGATTTAAAATTGGATTCCTGATATTTCAATGTGGCAGCAAGGATTTTGCCAGCCCGTTTTTTTAACAATAAACGTTTAGATTTTTGGGCTTGAACTCCGATATGAGCTCTCTTGGTGACTATAGAATTATATGAGTATTTTAAGTTCTTAATGGTTAACAAAAGTTGGGGATCTTTCGAGCTACGAAAAAGAAGTTTGTTACGTTTAATGGAGGCTGCCAAATCCTGCAACTCTTTTTTGATGGCTGCATTCCTCTTTGCCATACATTTGAAAATATGACCTCGGAGTGTGCATTTAAAAGCATCCCACAACACAATGGGGGAGCCCACCGAACCTTCATTATCAGAGAAGAAATTAGCAATCTCCTCCTGTAGATCCCGGACTTGAGGCGCATCATGAAGAATCTCAGTATTCATTCTCCAAGAGCGAGGTCGTGGTGAAGGGGACAGATGTAAGAGAGAAAAGGAGACAGCAGCATGGTCAGAAACAAGAATAGGATGGATATGTGGAGAAGATGAGAATGGTAAGAGATATGAATGAACTAAGAGGTAATCAATACGAGAGAAACTAGAATGAGGAGAGGAGAAGAAAGAAAAATCGCTGCCAGTAGAATTATGAAGGCGCCAAATATCCTGAAGAGTGTGGACAGAGCACATATTTAAAAGTTGTTTATGGGCTCTGGGAGGGCGGAATGAGAAAGCTGAGCTTCTGTCTAGTAAAGGGTCCAGTGGCAAATTAAAGTCACCGCCAACAATTAAGTTGCCTTGATGAGGAGTATCAGCAAGTTTTTTGATAATACCACGCAAGAAGGAAGGATCATCATTGTTCGGAGCATATATATTCAAAACATAGAGATCAGTTTGACCATTAGAGAGTCTAGACAACAACCAACGTCCTTCCGAATCGTGTTCCGATGAAATCACCGATAAACCAGAAGATTTAGAAATTAATGTAATCACACCGTTCTTCTTACCCAAAGCATCCGAACACACCACATCTAGGACCCAATCTTTCCTCAGAAAAAGCGCCTCCTTATAGGAAACTTTCGTTTCTTGAAGTAGCACCAAGTCCGAAGAAAGAGATTTACAATAATCCAAAATTTTGGTTAGTTTCACAGGATGATTCAAGCCTCTAACATTAAGGGACAAAATATTTAACCCAGGCATAATACTACAAAAGTCCACAATCCGTGAGACGTTGATGAAAGCGGTGGGAACCCACAAAGAAAATTATATCGATACAGAGACAAGACAGACACTATAAGGTAGTAGCACCAGCAGAAGATCGAAAAGAAAAAGGAAAAGGAAAGAGAGAAAAGAGGAAAGAAGAACAAGGAAAAGGGAAGAGGAAAGAAACAGAAACAGATAAGAAAAGTCAAAGCAGAAGAAGAAGGACCATGAAGGGTCAAAGTCATACACGGGGAGACATGAAGGGACCAACAAGAGAAGCAGTCAGGAGAGATATAGAATAGATAATAGAAAACCCCTAATAAAGATAAAAAAATAAACAAAAAGGCATAAAAGATCAGAGAAAAGAGGAACCCATAAAGAGGAGGAGTAAGCTAATGGAAGATACTGAAGAATAAGAGAAGAAACAAAAAGATAGGCTAGGAAGCAATATAGCGCAGTAAAATCTTTAGGAAGAGAAGCAGTATGAAAAAAAAAGAGAAATTCAGCAATGAAGAGCATCGAAGGGAACAGGGAGCATGTAGATATCTAGAGAAAAAACGCATCAACTTTGCACAGACAAAAGGCCGAAAGAACAAATGCAACTCTATGTAGGTAGGTAAGTAAAAAAACATATAGTTAAGAAGCATTATAAACTATATAAGTACAATAACAGATATGAGCGGGTAGAAGGACAAATGTATATAGTACATCGCCAAAACAGGAGTGCATATAATAATTTAGAAGAAAGAATACAACATAGTATACATCATTGGATATAGAAGGATAAACAAAGAGAGGGAAAAAGAAAGAATATATCTAAACCATATAATGTATGAGGCAAAAACCAAGGGACTATCGTTGCACTTATCCAATATAAAAGACCACCAACAACAAGGCATATAATACAAAACGTTTCATATATCATAAAAATAGAGTGAAAAGAAACAGGAAGAAAAAGAAAGAGAGAAACACATCGTACAAACAGAATAGAAAAAAGAAAAAAGAAGACAAGGTAAGAAAATAGACATATATGAAAGAAGGAAAGAGAAAGAAAGGCCGTAAGACTAGACGAAAATGAGATTTCAAAAGAGAAAGAAGATAGATTATAATACGATTACAACTGAAGAAAAAGAAACACACATGATACATAGGATAGAGACTCATAACGCAGAAGAAATTGAGAAGCCGAAATATAGAACCACAAGTAATACAAATATCACTGTGTAATAGGAAAAGAGCATCTTGAGAGAAGCATAAGAGAACATCCTAACAGGAGCATAAGAAATATCCTACAAAACAAGGTTATTGGAGTCAGGTTCCAGAGGCACCAGGAGCAGGAGAGGAGTCCATCTGGAATTCGAGCTGATTATCCAGAAAGGAGGAGAGCTCTGAAGGTTCCTCAAAAATTCTCAAGCGACCTTTGAAGGTAATACGAAACTTCGAGGGACCAACAAAGGAGAAAGGAATAGACATATCTAGGAGGCGTTTCCGTAGATTGAGAAAACCTTTCCGTCGAATAACAGTGTCTCTGGCAAAGTCTTGAGAGATAGCAATACGATGACCTTCCCAGCTTACCGCCGTAACTTTCCTCATGTGGGCCAAAATCTGCTCCGAATGTTGATGACGCAGCGGCTTAAAAATGACCGCCCTTGGTTGAGCAGATGACTTGGAACGGAAAGTTGGCACACGATGGGCTCTCTCAATTTCAAAATCTTTCTGGAAGGAAATTTGAAGGGTCGAAGGAATCCACTGATACAAAAAGTCTATCATAGAGGAGGCTGACTTCTCTTCCTCCTCAGGCAGACCAAAAATGCGCAGATTACTCCTTCGATTTTGATCCTCCTGAGCAGTGAGGTCCCTTCGTAAAGCCGCCATAGAGCGTTCCATTTGGTGAAGCGACTTAGAGTGTTGTTGCGCAGTATCCTCCACACCACCTATGCGTGCTTCAGCATTGGTAACTCGAAGAGACAATGCTTTGAAATCATTCCGAATAGCCGCCACCTCCACTTGTAATAAGTCCGTATTGGTTTTTGTAGATTGCGCAATATCATGGACCGCATTCAAGCGAGATAAGATAGTGTCCAAGGTGGAAGTAGAGTCTTTCTGTGAAGATTCCGGAGTAGGAGACGTTTGCTTAAGTCTCTTCAAAGCACCTTTAGAGTCTTTTGTGGTGGGAGAAGGACCCATGTTATCAGCCATACAGAGCGGGAATGAGAAATTACAAAGGAGCTTCCGTAAATCTGGAAGAGACCCACCTCGTATAGTCGGGCTGGCGTCCGATAAGTAGTATTAAAAAAATAAGGAAAAAGAGAAATATCACCAGTCGTAATCACTGACAAGTAGGTTCTGAAGAGAAAACGCGAGCGACGCCACCAAATTCACAATGGCGGACACCCGCGAAGTCCCGTGAGCTGCACCTTCAAAGGGTAAAAAATAGTATTACCGAGTGGTAAAGAGAGGTGAAATGCCTATCAAACTGGTCCCGGCATAATCCCAAATGGAAAATGCCGATTGTAGGCAAGAAATGCCACCTCTGGGGATATAAAAAACTTCCTGACAGTCTCAAGTGTCCCGGAGTTCAAGCACGATCCGCCATCTCGCAGCGGCGCGCAAGCCACGCCCATATAATGAGGGAGAGTTGCAGGGAGAAGCTTGAGAATAAAACGTCAGTGAGAGAGAGAAGCAAGGGAGACAGAGAGAAGGTGAGAAAGTGAGTTGTTGGTTGAGGAGAGTGTGAGTCCAGCTCAAGCAGCATCCACAATCCCTGTCAGGGTGAACCACAAAAGTCAGTAAATTAACTTGTTCTTAACCCTCTGGTACAGTGGTGCAAAAGCAGTCAGGATTAACTTAGAGGCAATTTGTATAAAGTATTTATGCAGCACGCAAACAGTAATAAAGTGAGAACACAACACAAGAAAATTCCCACACTAATGTACAAAAATAGAGTCGATTTCAACAAATTGTTTAACAACAAAATGAAAAAAAAAATCCAAGCCTTAGAACCGGAGATATGCAACTTCAAAGATTTAGGTAAATATAGTGCTTAAATGCAAAAAAGCCAACTGTAATTATTTGGTCGTACCCGACTGGAATAAAGTCATAAGTTCAGGCTGACCATGATGGAGAGTGGTCCAGATGCAGGGACCAGGATGGGTCAGATGACATTTGTTCCTTATGTCCTTAATGTCGGCCTTTGCGCGGTGCAGCAGCGGATCTGGGAAGCGGTGTGGGGTCCTGTGTCAAGGTGCATCATGGTGTGTGGGTTCTGATGAGGAAATGTGAAGCCGATGATGTGAGGTTTGTGTCGATTTGTGCTGCACAGTGAAGGTTCTGATAGGAAGCTGCAAGGGCTGCGTCAGATTGCCTCATGCTGCATCAGTTTTGATGCAGGCTGCAAATGGGTTGGCAGGGGAAACATCTATTACAATGCATGCATTACAGAGCAACAAACATTACAACACATGGAATTACAACACGTCTTTGCAACAAAAGTACCATCCCAACACATTTTATTTCACAGATGAAGGCAAGTCTTTTGGTAAGTATTGACTTTTTAAATGTTTTTTTTTGCTTTCTTAAAGTATTAATTCAATTATTGTGTAATTCCAAATTTATAATAAATATATTTTTTTAAAGTAATTCTAATTTTATTATTAGTGTATTAATACTTGGGTATTATTTTATATAAATGAGCATTCATTTTTAATTGCACGAAAATGTAATTTAAACCATTTGCTAAATACTTTTATATAATGTTTAAAAAGGGTTTTACACCTTTTCTTTGGCACAGTATGCCAGGGAAAAAGGGGTTTTGGGTGGTTAAGTGTATTCATATTTGGGTATTAATTATAATACTCGAGAATTAATTTTTCAAAGCTTAATTAGTAGTTTAAATGTATTTGTAAATTATTCAAAATATATTTTTTAAAGAGGTTTACACCTTTTCTCTGGCACGAGATGCCAGGGAAATAAAGCTTTAGGGTGGGGAAGTGTATTAATACCCTGGGCTTAATTTCTATGCCCTGGTATTCATTTTTTAATAATTATTACTAATTCAAAACTGTTATTACAAAAATTAATTAATTATAAATAAATATTATAATTTTGAAAAGAGATTCATTAACATTACATTTTGCAACTTTTGTATTTTAACCTATTTTAAAAGATTTTAAAGATGAGGCACAGTTGTTAATTTTAATTTAAATGTAAATTAAAATATTTCTCCAGTCTTAAAATTCAAAATACTGGTTGTATGTACACTGAAAATATCTAAAAACCAATATAATAAAAAGTTATTATTTTATAATAATTTCGATTGTTAATAGTAAACAAATAATTAGGAGACTTAAAATGTTTTAAAATTATTAATGTTTTATTTTTTTAAATGATACACAATTAACTTAGAATGTTTCTATTACATTCCCACATAGGTATATTTGTATATACTTTTCAAAAAATTAAATATTTAACAAAGATGTACACTCACATTTTTAAAACACATTTTTAACATGTTTCTCACGGTTTTCAGTTGTTTTCAGTAGGCAAAATTGTCCTTTTTTCATTTTTACTTATGACGTACGCCTTTGAGCGTTTCCTTCAACATTCAGCGGATAATCACGGTCAAGATTAGAAGCAAGGAAGAGCTGCGGTCAGGTAAGTCAAACTTTACTGAGATATTAGAGATGGTGGCTGGCCAACTTTATTGAAAGGAGAGTGGAGAGAGGTATTTAGCTGGATGTAAATATTTAGAACTGTGTTTTTATTCTTTTATCAAAAAATTAATTCCTGAGCAGGTAGCAGTTTCACGCTTTTGGGTGATTTATTTTTTACACTGTTGGTTTAAAAAAAGAGAACTCTGTGAAGAGAGGTACTAATATTTCTTTTAACTCAAAGTGTAAAAGAAAGATTTCATTTTTAAACTTTTTTTGGTTGCGTCGCGAACTTTTTTTCCAAAAAGAAGCGTTTAGAAGGATCTTCGACCATGTGCAATCTGGGAGTACACAGAAGGCATGGATCACCAGAATGATCATTTGGGATACATTGGAGTACTTCTGCGAATATCACTTTTTTGCTTCAGTATAGTTTTGGAAGCATTTCTAGTTTTTGAGTTTGAATTTTTAGACACCGTGTAAAAGAAATCCAATGAAGGAGGATTGCAGTGTTGGATTTGTTGTTGCTGTTTTTCCCATTTTTTTTAACTCTTTCTGAATTTTTGGGGAGATGAACTTTTTTTACAGATTTATTTGAATCATATTAATTGCAGATAAAAAAGGCTATGTCAATCTGTGACTTTTTTGATAGTTATGCAAGTGCTGAGGATCGCATTGTGGATTAGCGATATACAGTTTAGATATTTGGAGAGCTGCAGACTCTTGCAGGACTTTGGATTTTCACAGAAGATGAAGAGTCAAAGAAGGAAGACAACTGAAGGTAGGAACCCGTTTTCTCAAATGTTTGCAAATTTTTTTTTTAAAACAAACAATTTTATTTAAAAAAACGCAAAACAGGCAAGTAACATAGATTAGGTGTAACGTGAGAGTTAGAAGTGTAGTATGTGTGCAATATTGCCTAGGTAGTCTGAAGCCACCAGCACCAAAAACTGCTGGATCTGTCCCAATAGTCTCTCGGAAATTTCTTTTTTTCTTTTGAAAATGTATGGGTTCAGACTACCAGTCAATGATTGCTCTATTCTCATTTCTTGGAAACGTTGCTCCTTCTTCAAAATTTCCCAAAATGATAAAAGTTTGGGTGAGGTTTTCCAATTGATTATTTGAAGGAGTTGTGCCATCCCTCTATGGAATTAGTGTTCTTTGCTCCTCCCTCTAAGCAGGGTGTATACCAGTTCCTCCATTTGAGAGGAAACCTCAGGATCCTCCTTCTACCCAACAAGCTTAAATGGCCAATCCAAGTGTCTTTGAAGTAATTTAGGCGTCCATTACGATGGCGGGCGGACAAAGTCTGCCTGCCACCATAACGGAATGCAGGACCGCCCGCCAGGGGTGCGGCTGTCCCGCACCTGCAGTTAGGATGCCACCGCCACTGTGGCGGTGGCATCCCTTATTCCCAGCATTGTGGCGGGTGCTGCTGTGAGCACCGCCCGCCACAATGCTGGGAATGCATATTGTGCATTGGCATGCACAAGGTAACAGGCACCGCGCCGTGCCTGCCACCTTGTCAATGCCAATGCAGGGGGGTACCATAGGTAACCTCCATGTGCATCCCCCCCCCCCCAACTTCCTGGGGGCTCGCTATGGGCCCTCAAAAGCAAAGACTGCATGCCTTTCTATGGCGGCAACGCTGCCATGGAAAGGCTGATCTCCGCCGTACTCCTAATATGGATGGCAGTGTCTTGCAGACACCGCCACCATATTAACCATGTTTTCAGCCCAGTCGACGAGTCGACCAGCGGAAAAGCGGAGGAAGGTCTTTCCATCCGCCTGGAATCCCAGCCATCCTAATATGGCGGGGGGTCTTTGAGGTGTGGATGGCGGGCTGATAGCCTCCGCCGGGCCAGCGATGGCTACCGCCGGCCCAGTGGGGGCGATCCGCCCGCCATCCTAATGGGCCCCTAAGGAAGGTGCCCATTTCTTCTTCATTTGCAGTAGAATTGTCTGATTCAGTAATTGATGTGTTGTATTCATCTACACAGTCAGGTGGAATAAAGCACAATGCTTTTCAATTTTTTTAATTCAAATTACAGTTTACTGTCTGATATGTAATCTTCAATTAAGGAAGTTTTTTTTATTTTTCGCCTCTATGCCTGTGAAAAGTGAAAAAAACATCCTTGAATTTGGTTTAGGTCGCTCCCCCTCCGCACAGCACCGCCTGTGTCTCCCTGCCCCAGCTGCTGCTGCCGCTGCTGAGGAGGTTCAAGGTCCTCTACCACCCCCAGGCTACCACGCTGTCCCCGTGCTCTCTCTGCCCGGTCTTTCCTTCTGTACCCCTCGCTGCGCCTGTGTCCCTACCCGGTTTTGCCTTCTGTTCCTCTCGCTGCCCCTGTGCCTCTCTGCCCGTTCTGCCTTCTGTTCTTAGCTGCCCCTGTATTTCTGTATTCTGTATTTTGCCTCTGTGCCACTAGTTTTTCCGTTTTTTCTGTGCACTTTTTGCCCTCGGTGCCACTCGTTTGTCCCTTGTTTTTTGTGCCCTTCTGCCCTCTGTGCCACTTGTTTTTCCCTCGTTTTTGTGCCCTTCTGCCTTTTGTTACGCTCATTTTTTTGTGCCTTTCTGCCCTCTGTGCCACTCGTTTTTCCCCTCCTTTTTGTGGCTCTTTTGCCTTCTGTTCCACTAATTTTTTGTGCCCTATTGCCTTCTGTTCCACTCGTTTTTGTGTGCCCTTATGCCCTCTGTGCCACTCGTTTTTCCCTCATTTTTTGTGCCCTTCTGCCTTCTGTTCCACTAGTTTTTTGTGCCCTTCTGCCCTCTGTTCCACTCGTTTTTTCGCCCTTCTGCCCTCTGTGCCACTTGTTTTTCCCTCATTTTTTGTGCCCCTCTGTCTTCTATTCCACTCGTTTTTTGTGCCCTTCTGCCCTCTGTTCCACTCCTTTTTTGTGCCCTTCTGCCGTCTGTGCCACTCGTTTTCCCCTTGTTTTTGTGCCTCGTTTGCCTTCTGTTCCACTCGTTTTTTGTGCCCTTCTGCCCTCTCTGCCACTTGTTTTTCCCTCATTTTTTGTGCACTTCTGCCTTCTGTTCCACTTGTTTTTTGTGCCCTTCTGCCCTCTGTGCCACTCATTTTTCCCTCGTCTTTGTGCCTTTTTGCCTTCTGTTCCACTAATTTTTTTGTGCCCTTCTGCCCTCTGTGCTACTCATTTTTCCCTCGTTTTAGTGCCCCTTTTGCCTTCTGTTCCACTCTTTTTTTGTGCCTTTCTGCCCTCTGTTCCACTCGTTTTCTTGTGCCCCTCTGCCCTCTGTGCTACTCATTTTCCCCTTGTTTCTGTGCCCCTTTTTCCTTCTCTTACCTTCATTGTTCCTCACCGCCCTCGCCACTGCATCCCCTACACCCCCGCCCCCTAACTGTCCACTGCCCATGAGCTGCCCCCTCCTCCCGCCTACCAGCTGCTCCTCCCTCCCACCTCCCCATATATGCCGGCCACACCAATGTCTCGCTGAAGGTGCGCCTATGACAAGCCCGTCTGCGCCTGGACCATGCCTAGCGCCAGAACCCCTGGCCCCCGCACCTGCCATGACGACCACCGCCACTACGACACCAGCACTCTGCATGCTCTCAACTCCGGACAGAACCACACCTGCTTCAAGGCCACCCCGAAATGCACACACAGCCCCTTCACCTGCCAGAACTGCAGCTACACCAGCCTAAGAGCCGACAAACCACCTGCCAAGAAAGACCCCAACCACCACATACTACTGAACACCCGCTCCGCACGCAAGCATGCCGTTGAGCTCTGGGACCTGCTCGACACAACATCCCCGGACGTCGCCTTCCTGACAGAGACCTGGTTTAACGTCTCCTCTGCATCCGAAATCGCCATAGCCATCCTAGACAGCTACAAGATCACCCGCAGAGAATACACCAATGGAGTTGGAGGAGGAATCGCCATCGTCCACAAGAACAGCATCAGGGTATTGACTAGCACCAATGACGAGCTCAGCAACGCCGAACACATGCATTTCCAGATCCACACAGACCCTAAATCCACCCTCAGAGGCACCCTTGTCTACGGACCCCAGGACCCCGCCCCCAGTTCAGCAACTCCATCGCCGACTTGATCAGCACGCACACCCTGACCTCCACTGACTACATCCTCCTCGGAGACCTGAACTTTCACCTTGAGAACAAAAACGACAACAACTCCACAACCCTGATCAACAACCTCGCCAACCTCGGACTGAAGCAACTCGTCACAACTCCCACCCACTCCGCCGGCCACACTCTCGACCCTGTCTTCTCCTCAAGCCTGCATGTCTCTGTCAGCCACAACACCGAACTTCTCTGGACTGAGCACCACTACATCCACTTTGCCTTCCAGAAACCCACCACACACCACCGCACCCAACAGATCCCCAACCGCTGCTGGAGGAAAATCACCGAAGACCAATTACACGCAAACCTCGCTCTCAGCCCACCCACCGAACCCTCCAACACGGACGACGCTGCCAACAGCCTCAGACGCTGGATCGAGGACTGTACCAACACACTCGCCCCGCTGAAGAAACCCCCTCACAGAGACACCAGCAAGAGGGCCAGCTGGTTCACCCCAGAACTCCTAGCCTCCAAGCACGCCTGCGGGAAACTGGAGAAGAAATGGCACAGTAAACAATCTCTGGACAGCCACGCAGCACACAAGTACGCCATCCGCAACCACCACCACCTCATCAGGGCGGCCAAAAGGACCTCCTTCAAAAACCGCCTTGACAACAACGCACACAATAGCAAGGAGCTCTTCAACATCGTGAAGGAACTCTCCAACCCCAGCTCCAACACCAATGTCATCCCGCCGTCGCAAGCCCTGTTCAACTCCCTTACCATCTTCTTCCACCGCAAGATAGCAGACATCCACGACAGCTTCAACACCCAGACAGCCCCAACAGACAGCAACACAACAGACCCTCCACACACCATCGATAACGACCCCCTGCTAGCCTGGGCCAGCGAGAGCATCCATGACACCATCAACACCATGCGCACAATCCACTCCGGCTCTCCGTCAGACCCATTCCCGCACCACGTCTTCAACAGAGCAAGCAGCTCCATCGCACCCCACCTGTGCAACGTCATCAATCTCTCCCTCAAGACCGCGACCTTCCCAGAGATTTGGAAACAAGCCAAGATCAACTCCCTACTCAAAAAACCTAAGGCAGACCCAAGAGACCTCAAGAATGTCTGGCCCATCTCTCTGCTCCCCTTCCCGGCCAAGGTCATCGAGAAAACCATCAACAGACAGCTAACCCGATACCTCGAAGAAAACAGAATCCTGGACCCTTCCCAGTCAGGGTTCCGCAGCAACCACAGCACCGAGACTGCCTCATCGCCGTCACCGACGACATCAGGACCCTGCTGGACAACGGCGAGACCGCAGCACTCATTCTCCTAGACCTCTCTGCCGCCTTCGATACTGTCTGACACTGCACACTACGTGCAAGCCTCCACGCCGAAGGGATCCAAGATAAGGCTCTGGATTGGACCACCTACTTCCTCACCCGCAGTACCGAGAGCTTGCACCTCCCCTATTCCGTTACAAAGCCTCCGAGATCAACTGCGGCGTACTCCAGGGATCCTCCCTCAGCCCGATGCTGTTCAACATTTACATGGCCCCACTCGCACACCTCAACATAATCTCCTACACCGACAACACTCAGCTGATCCCATCACTGCCAAAGCCAACCTCCACGAAGGAATGAAGGCCGTCACCGACTGGATGAAGACCATTCCTCTGAAGCTGAACTCGGACAAGACGAAGGTCCTCATCTTCGGCTCCAACCCTCCAGCCTGGGACACCTCCTGGTGGCCGACGGCACTGGGGGCAGCCCTGACACCCACTGACCAAGCACGCAACCTGGGAATCATCCTCGACTCAACGCTCTCAATGACCAAGCAAGTCAACGCCATCTCCTCCTCCTGCTTCAACACCCTCCAGATGCTCCGCAAGATCTACAGATGAATCCCGACAGATACAAGAAAGGCAGTCACCCAGGCCCTCGTCAGCAGCAGACTCGACTACGGAAACGCCCTCTAAGCGGGAGCCCTGACCAAGCTCATCAAACAACTACAACGCATCCAAAACGCCTCGGCACAACTGATACTCGACGTACCATGCCACGGCCACATCACCCCCATCTGGGAAACCTGCACTGGCTCCCCGTCAACAAGAGGATATCCTTCAAGCTCCTCACCCACTTACACAAGGCACTCCACAAGACTGGCCCAGCCTACCTCAACAGACGGCTCTCTTTCTACATTCCCAACCGCCAGCTACGCTACGCCGACCTCTCACTCACCACCGTTCCGCACATCCGAAGAACAACCACCGGAGGGAGATCCTTCTCCCACCTCACCGCCAAGACATGGAAAACTCTCCCACTGAGCCTACGACAGACCCAAGACCTGCTGACCTTCAGGAGGATACTCAAGACCGGGCTGTTTGATCAGTAGCGCCCCCCAGCGCCTTGAGACCCTCACGGGTATGTAGTGTGCTTTACAAATGATTGATTGATTGATAGATTGAGTTATCCTGTTGATCACTGATAATTCAAAATCAATTATCCCTTTTCTTGGACTTTTGTTTTGTGTTTTAGATTTTAGCAGTGTTAATAATTCAGTGTATTTTGAGGATTGCGTATTAGGGAATAAACAGTAGACTAAGGGAACTACAGTGTTCTTAATGTAGGCATGAATAGTGTATATTTGAGTGAATGGATGGGATGTGGATTTAAACTTGCCATCCATCATCCAAATGATTAGTATTCTTTTTTTAGTTTTTTTTTTGTTGTGTAATAGTAAGCTTTCATTAGTAACAGTGTCAGTTAATTCAAGAGGAATGTTGATATCAGAGTATGTTTGGGGTGTTCCACATTGTGGGTCACTTGTCTGGTTTTTTCACTGTATAATTCATCTTAAATTTGGGATTGTAGGCATAGAACTTGATACATGCTTAGGAATTTGTTGTGATACCTCCCTCAAAACTGTTCCACAGGGTTCATTTGAGGTGGATGCAAGGTCTTTCATTTGATTTATATTTTCTCTAACCTCAGTCTCCATTGCAGAGACAAAGTGGTTATGCTCTGTGGTCCTTTCAACAGTGTTCCCTGAGGAACCGCTCTGCCTATGCAATGAGATGAGTAATATTGGACACACCTACAATGACTCCTGGTCTCAGTTACTCTCTCCTCACTCTAAAGGTAGCCAGCGTGTTTTAGGAGTCGATTTCCTCTTTGGGATTTTACACAGGTGGCTTCACTTCCTGATGCCATTTTTTATATGTGTGAAAAACAGGGGAGAAAATAACTTTTGAGTTTTATTTTTTAACATTAACGTTTAACCTGCAAACAAAATGTTGTTATTTTCATAGCTTTCATATTGTTTATTTTATAATACATGTTTGACAATATTTTGCTTTTATTATGTACTTGTTTGCAACCTGCAAAAAAAAAAAAGGTTAAAAGATCATTGGTTGTGTATTAACTTTTCACAGAACATGTGTTTTTTTACTTTGTTTAAATTGGGATTAACCAGCAATAATTATTGAATTATTGTTTTTTGTTGATTCCTGGTAAAAGATAAATAGGTTATTTCATTTAGTTTAGCTGATATGCCTCACCGTTGTAAGGTTTCTTTGTTTGCTTGTTCCTCCTTTTGCTGGTGTAGTTTCATATCTTCAGCTGATTTCATTGATTTAGCTTTCTCACTCCTGGGTGATGTTGGTAGGTCTAAATAGAAAGGTGGAATGTTAATGGTTGATGTTTACTTGGCTTTTTGGTTTAAAATAAGAAATACTTTTTTGTTAGTTTTGGTTGCCACATTATTTTTTGGAACTACGTTACCTGTAAAATACCTTCTGATTGATAAACAAGTGTCTGAGTGTATGTTTGCAATTCAAGTGGATGGTTTTGATTTTAGAGGTTTAGAATATGTTGAATCAAGCTGTGTAAAACAAAAAGGATCATTAACAGAATATTGACAACAGAAATGTCGACCTACGAAAATATTGTGACAAAAATATATTGTCAAAAATATCAAACTCCTATCTTCATAATGGTAAGTCCAAAAATATCGACAAATACATTTCGTTATTAAAAATATAATTGTTAAAAATATTGTTTTTTAAATATGTTTAAAAAATAATGTTGGAGTTAGAATAGTTATTTTGCCCACACCACCGACCAACACATTCCCTGAGGCAAACACCTGTTGGAGTTAGAATAGTTATTTTGCCCCCAACACTGACCAGCACATTTCCTGAGGCAAACACCTGTTGGAGTTAGAATAGTTATTAAGAACCCCACCACTGACAATCACTTTCCCTGAGGCAAGTACCTGTTGGAATTTGAATAGTAATTTGTCCCCTACCACTGACCAGCACATTTCCTGAAGCAAACACCTGTTGGAATTTGAATAGTAATTTTGCCCCTACCACTACTAGCACATTCCCTGAGGAAAACAGCTGTTAGAGTTAGAATAGTTATTTGTCCCCCACCACTGACCAGCACTTTACCTGAGGAAAACATCCTGCGGAGTTAGAATAGTAACTTCCTCAACTAACCAGCACTTTCCCTGTGGCAAACTCTCTATGGTTTAATAATAGTTTTTTTTGAGCAAAATCATCTTAGAGAGCCTTCTCTCAGGCACTCACCCAAACCTACATTACAGATTTTAAAATATTTTAACCTGAAAATATATTTTGTTTTGTATGAATTTTAATTTCTCACAGTAGATTTCCAATCTTTTTTGGGGCGAAAATTGGTTGTAATATGTTTTTTTGGATATTTCGTTAAACTTGAAAAACAAAAATGATTTTCTGATTTTGAGTTTAAAATTAAACGTATCTATAGTTTTAAAATCAATTACTTCAGAATGTAAAAATGTTTTTTCCGTCTGGGGCTGTTTTTCAATATCTGTGAAGTATTACATTTTTTTAGGTATATCATTTAATTGATTGCATTAAGAAACTGTTTTGTTTAATCTGTACACTTAGGGGCTCATCAGGATGGCGGACGGACTGGAGTTCATCCGCCATCCTGGTGTAAACCAGGACCGCCAGCCATACATGCGGCGGTCCCGCACCACAAATCAGGATGCAACTGCCACCATGGCGGACGCATTCTGAAGTTTAACATTGCGGCGGGTGCTGCTGAAAGCAGGACCCGGCGCAATGTCAATATGCAATGTTGCGCATTTCACAGCACTATGTGGCAGGCACCACACGATGTCTGCCATGAAGTGCTGTGAAATGTAGGGGGATACCATGGGTACTTCCCAGGTGCACCTTTGCCTCCCCCAACACAAGGGGGACCAGCAATGGGCCCACAAACACAATCACCACCAGCCTTTCCATGGTGGTTCCACCGCCATGGAAAGGCTGTCTTCTGCATCATCGTAATTTGGCAAACAGTGCCTGCTAGAACCCACCGCCATTTTACTGGTGAGGACCACTCTGCTAGGCAATCCTAAGTACTGCGGTGAGATTCCCCCGCCATTATAATATGGTGGAGGGAAACTTGCTGTCTGCGTACGGAAGGACCACCACTGCATGGCTGGTGGTGGCATTCCTTCCACCATCCTAATGCGCCCCTTAATTTTCTCAATACATGGCACTGTCTCATTTGTCTCCTCGAACTCCAGCTGCATGTGCTCACCATGGAAGTCAGTGCATCACAAATGTAAGTGAAAATTTAATAGAAAATATGTTTTGAAAAAAAAATTACACATGATTTATAAGCTGACTGAATGGATATTTACTATTTGCCGTGTGAAAAGTTTATCAATATGTTCCGTTTCAGAATGGCAGCCATTTTGAGTAGAGGGTGGGTTGGCTTGTGCAATGGAAACAGTGGAAGGACACTTGTTTCGTTCGGTTCTATGAGTCGTATTTAGAGGCTCTTTCTGCCACTTACTCTATGGTTTCTTTGGTAGAAATTTTTAGTATGTATATATGAATGTCAGGTATTTTCTTTTAGATTTTGTTCAGATTATTAAAAATGTCAGAAATGTTACACAGGTTTTAAAAATAATACTGAAGCATTAAAATTAGTACCCAGGCTTTAACCCCTTCTGCGCCGATGACGAGCTCAGCTTTACCTGTCGAGCGCTCATGACGAGCTGAGCTCGTCATGAACCGCGGGGTTTTAAAAACTTCAGCGCGCATGTGGTTAATTAACAAAACAAATGTATGCACAAGTATTAAGATGAGTACTTGTGTATTAAAATTAATATCTGCGTGTTAATATACTCCTTCACCCCAAAACCCTATTTCCCTTGCATCTCATCCCAGTGGATGGGTTACAAAAAAAGAAAATCTATTACTTATAGCAGGAAATGTAATGTTTGTAGTCATTGTATGCGTTGTAAAAGTATGCATAGTGTATACATGCGTTCTAAAGGTTATTTATACATAACTCTTTTATAATGCGTTGTAATGCTTTCGTTGTAAAAACATTTGTTGTAATCGTAGTCACGTTGTAAAAATGTCGCTGTAAAGGTATGTGTTGTAATGGTTTGCGCTGTAATGTCATATATTCGGCTGGTAGAGCACCTTTATCCCTACTTCTAAGGGACCCAGACTAGAGATGCACCACTAGGGGGCTAGGACTCACAGCAGGGAAGTCAAGGTGCAGGGTTCAAAATGGTTCGAGCCTTTTCTGTCCCTGAGGCTCTGATCATGAGGACAGCAAACTAGCCCTCGGAGTCTCTTTGGTGATCCTGGGTTCAAGCTGCAGGTCAAGTTATTCTTAAACAAGCAGCAAGGTAGCCGAGCAGTCTTTCTTGCAGCTGAGCAGCAGGACTGTCCTTCTTATGAGTCTTCACCAGTTTCAGCCGTGATCTGAAGAGTGGGTCTAAGGGTCCAATATTTATTCCTGGTGTCCACTATGAAACTAGAGAAGCTTCTGCAATTTCCCCCCTGCAGAGGTGTCTGGAATTTCCTCCCTCCCTGCCCTGGTCACAATCTGTCTGGTAGCCCAATAGGTCAGTGTGAAGTCCTTTGTGTGAGAGCTGAGTCAGTGTATTTGTAGTGCAAGTGTGGTAGGTGACAGCCCGATCCACCTCAAATCAGAGATTGCCCACCCTGCCAACACCCAGACTCTCTATTGCGATGCTGTCTGGGTGAAATAAGCAACTGCCATCTGCCAACTACATCTAGCCATGTGACCCAGAAACAGACTGCACCCAGCCACCAAATGGTTAGGACAAGAAAATGCCAACTTTCTAAAAGTCACAACTATCTGGAACACACTTATATCCTGGTTATCTATGGTTTCAGAAAAACCCAATGCATTTTGGGCTCGTAGCCCTTCCTCAGGAGTCACTAGAACATTAAGACATCCCATAAGAAACGTAAAGAATTTATTGTATGAAAAACCCAGCCTACAGCTACCATCATGCACTGCATCAGGTAACAGAAATCAGGAATGTGCTCACTAGAGAAATGTGCTTAATAGAAAGATCACACTAGCAGAGAAATCATGTCCGCTCAGTACTAACAAAGCAAACTTCATGGTGTACTCTGTGTGAAGAAACTTCATGTAAGTACATCGAGCTGAAAAAAAACTCAACCAAGTGCAAACTGATCCAATCAAAACGAATCTAGAAGCATGCCAAACTAAGGGGTCGATTATGATGGCGGACGGACTTGCGTCCGTCCGCCACCCCTGAGTAAGAGGGACCGTCCGCATGGGCAGCGGCGGTCCCTCCATGGCAATTAGGATGTGACCGCCACCGTGGCGGTCACATCCTGTATTTTTTACATTGCGGCGGGTGCTGCTTGAAGCAGCACCCGCCACAATGTAGAAAATGACAACAGTGCATTTGCATGCACAAAGCGGCAGGCACCGCGCGGTGCCTGCCGCTTCGTGCACGCAAAGGCAGAGGGGTACCATAGGTACCCCCCATGTGCACCCCCACCCCCCTTCACCCCTGGGGGCCCGCAACGGGCCCCCAAACAAAAGTCCGTATGCCTTTCCATGGCGGAAATGCCGCCGTGGAAAGGCATGGAACAGCAGACATCCTAATATGCCTGGCGGTGTCTGATAGACACCGTCAGACATGTTAGAGCTTTTCCGCCGTGGTCGGAAGGCGACCGCGGCGGAAAAGCGGCGGACGGTCTTCTTGACCCCCCAGCCATCCTAATCTGGCGGGGGGTCTTTGAAGTCTCCGCATCGGTTTTTCCGCATCCTCCGGGCCGGCGGATACTTCCGCCGGCCCGGAGGATGCCGAAAAACCGCTATCATAATCGGCCCCTAAATACGGTGTAGAAACTTAATCAAACTCTCACGTGGTCCCCAGAACCTCAAGACCCAGTACTCCAGCACTGTGCTCCACCGCACTATCTGCGTGAAATAAACAGAATTTCATGTGTAATGCAACCACTCGTTTTTAAACCCAAAGGTGGGCTCCCCAGGTGAAAGAAATCGAAATGAATAGCTCTTAAAGAAACAAACCACTGATATGAATGCACATGAAAAAATGCTTAAAATATCAACCATGCTGAAATTCAATAGGTGCTAATGCTAAAACCGTTCGTCCATATCCTGTAAGTGTCAAAAACATCTATGGATGCATGTAATTAAACTGAAAAGGTAAAAATAGACATTTAGGATTAAACTTCACTGATGCAAAACAAAATATATAGAAAATATCCAGTCATTTACATTCAAACAGTCATTGTTACGTAAACATGTTTTTTAAGGATGACCTTTTGCAATAATCTCATGTTCCCGGGTCGCCTCCGTGAACGATGATGTGATCCTATTCGTTAACTGAGTCTCTGGGTGCAATCCAACGGCAGGACAAAGTTGTAAAACTACAAGAAAAGAATGGTGGAATGCACTCCACTTTTATGCTTAACTCAAACAGTGTAGACCAATTGTCAATGTTGCCTTTGTTTGCATGCAAGCCAGAAGTGTGCTTTGTCCAAATAGCACATAAATATGTCACAATTATCAGGTGCAGCGTCACGCACCTGCTTCATGTTGTACTGTGTTCATTACTGTCTCCACAAGGGTACAGAACTTGAAACCAGTTTTAATCCAGGTAATCCTTATTTATTTAAACTTTCTAAAAGTGGCATTTTCAGAATTGTGACTTAAAATCTGACTTTACAGTTAAAGAGGTTTTTAAATTACAATCCTCAGAAACCAAGCTTGACTTTCCTATCTGCTACGAATCACTTGAATTAGCACCTATTAAATCTAATAAGGTAACCCAATCCAATGGGAGAGGTAGGCCTCACAATAGTGAAAAAGAAATGTATAAGTATGGGCGAATTTGCGGATTTGCGGTCTGCAAATTTGCGCGAAATTGCAAAAAACTATGCGAGTTCGTGCCACTGGTGGAGAAAGTGGGCTGTGGGGAGCAAGATTTGAGATATAGAAAGACAATACAATATTTACCAGTGCAGGAATAATGTTAAATACTGTTAAATGTTGTCTCTGCTTCAGGTATAGGAATGTTACTGCAAAAGGTCAAAGGGAGCACCGCTCGCATTTTAGTCTTTGTTCGCTCTCAACGGAGAGGGGCACAGAGTCAGTGACTGGCAGCCCTGTCCTCTTGCTCCGCTGGCTTACTACTGGGGCACTGATCGCCCCACAAAAGAGCTAGCTGGATCAATAAAAATCATACACTCGTGATTATATCTAGATTAGGCTGAAATCAGGTATATTTTCAACACCAAGGCACGTTTTTTCTCTAAATACCATGAGCTTAAGTATGCATATTTATTAAAAGCATGCCTATTTTACCAGCGCTTTGCCCTCTTTCAAATCATAAAAACCACAGTCCTCCTGCTCACAACAAATGACTCCCTCTGCAAACGTGCCACCCGGGCTGCATTCAGACTCAGCAGCTGCACAGTGTGTGCTCTGGACTCCAGCGGCCTCGGTGGGTCCATGGGGTTGGGTCTCAGCGGTAGCAGGGATCATTCATGATTATGTTTAAATTACCGCGCTGGGGTGTAAGCACTGCCCTGGCATTGCCACATCCTGCGTAATGCCGCATGCAGCCATGAGGATTACTTCCTATTTTAACTAATACATTGTAGCCAGTAGCCCACAAAGCCTACCAGCAGCAGCGCTCTCACACAGGCGGGCTGCCACTCCAGTTTCAGTATAGCAGCATTATGACTTGACAGCCGAGGCAGGGGCTATGCCTATTGCACGTGAATTTGCATTTCAGTGTGGACCACCACACTGAAATGCGTCAGCCTAACACCTGATGAGTGGTACTTGTCAGGGCTATGAGTAACATTCTCACCAGCAAAATCAAGCCATAAAGAGGAGTAGAACTACATGTAGAACTGTCAAGGTTTCACATTGCTCTGTGTGACCTTTTCATGATTTCAGTGTAATTATTAGTGACATTGCAACAAGCTTGTATTGCATTTCATGATTTTTCCTTTTTACGTATAAAATTGTTCTGAAATTAGAAAGGCATCTCCATAACACTTCAAGTATACCAAATAGTGACCCATTCCTTTGCAATACAAGGTGTTGCAAGATTTTCTTTGAAAAAGACGTCTTCAATCTACCTTCAATAACCACTGTTCAACTACTAACACTTGAACATGAGTGATCACTGGTACTAGGCAGCAATTAAAAGGTGTGAACCTTTTCTCGCTCACAAATTTACAGATTTAAGAAGAATCAAAATTAAGCAAAACAAACTAATATGAACAGAGAACTACATTTATTCACAAAAGACTCTTTCCTTTCTGAAACCCGCCACTCTTTCAACCTTTTCCATTTTAATGGGATCATGCACAACAAGTACACTTTCCTGATAGTAACTCGGGACAGAATTGTGTCAAAGGTAATTTACTGTATTATTGCTTGGAAGGGTGTTCTAACTTTAACCAAACACTGTGTAAGACACCTCATGGACAGGTTGGGTGATGCTGGGCCAGTCTCCTTGTAATTACTACACACTCCTTTGGCATTGCAAGCCAATGCGTGGGGCAGTATTCGAACACGCTTTTATGCAACTCCGTGTTTAGGCTCAGTAGTTTCAGGAGCCGAGAAATAAGAAAAGGCACCGGGGTCATTGTCAGGATAGACCCAGTGCTTGCACTTAGTGTATTTAAAAGCTTCTCCAAGCCGCCCACAGCCAGATTCATCTAGTGCCATATTCATATGTATTGTATATATGTGATCTTGTATAGGCTCCCAACATTTTCCCACCCGATGAATAGTGCTTGAGTTGAGGATCTTTAGTAAAATCTTAAGGTACCATTGTTGCAGTCCTATGCTTTTCTAAACCTCAAGTGTACTTTCCTGTGTAACCAATTCATGTCATGGCGTGTGTATCTAAATTGAACACCTGCCATTATACCCTTCATGTGGTGCTACAGGTGTGATATTTCAGAAAAGGGGGTGGTGATGAACAGAGTGTCTGAATTAAGCAGACCACTCTTACCCAGTCCAAAGATCAGGGCTTGATCCATCACCGTTATTTAGCTCACTGCCCCATCCCAGCTCAGAACCTGGCTATATGCAAATTAGTCTGTCCCTGGCCCAGTGCATCATGGGAACAGGGCAGACCAAACTACCAAGCCAATTCTTTACCAGAAAGGAGACAAGCTTCCGGGGACCGGTTTCTGGCATTACAGCCGTCGTCGGCCCGGCTTGCTTGAATCCTGATGGAGCAGTGAGCAAGGGACTCATGTCTGAGTATACCCTGCCACACCTATAGTGGCCAAAAACGATTCAGAAAAGGGGGTGGTGATGAACAGAGTGTCTGAATTAAGCAGACCACTCTTATCCAGTCCAAAGATCAGGGCTTGATCCATCACCGTTATTTAGCTCACTGCCCCATCCCAGCTCAGAACCTGGCTATATGCAAATTAGTCTGTCCCTGGCCCAGTGCATCATGGGAACAGGGCAGACCAAACTACCAAGCCAATTCTTTACCAGAAAGGAGACAAGCTTCCGGGGACCGGTTTCTGGCATTACAGCCGTCGTCGGCCCGGCTTGCTTGAATCCTGATGGAGCAGTGAGCAAGGGACTCATGTCTGAGTATACCCTGCCACACCTATAGTGGCCAAAAACGATTCAGAAAAGGGGGTGGTGATGAACAGAGTGTCTGAATTAAGCAGACCACTCTTACCCAGTCCAAAGATCAGGGCTTGATCCATCACCGTTATTTAGCTCACTGCCCCATCCCAGCTCAGAACCTGGCTATATGCAAATTAGTCTGTCCCTGGCCCAGTGCATCATGGGAACAGGGCAGACCAAACTACCAAGCCAATTCTTTACCAGAAAGGAGACAAGCTTCCGGGGACCGGTTTCTGGCATTACAGCCGTCGTCGGCCCGGCTTGCTTGAATCCTGATGGAGCAGTGAGCAAGGGACTCATGTCTGAGTATACCCTGCCACACCTATAGTGGCCAAAAACGATACAGAAAAGGGGGTGGTGATGAACAGAGTGTCTGAATTAAGCAGACCACTCTTACCCAGTCCAAAGATCAGGGCTTGATCCATCACCGTTATTTAGCTCACTGCCCCATCCCAGCTCAGAACCTGGCTATATGCAAATTAGTCTGTCCCTGGCCCAGTGCATCATAGGAATAGGGCAGACCAAACTACCAAGCCAATTCTTTACCAGAAAGGAGACAAGCTTCCTGGGACCGGTTTCTGGCATTACAGCCGTCGTCGGCCCGGCTTGCTTGAATCCTGATGGAGCAGTGAGCAAGGGACTCATGTCTGAGTATACCCTGCCACACCTATAGTGGCCAAAAACGATTCAGAAAAGGGGGTGGTGATGAACAGAGTGTCTGAATTAAGCAGACCACTCTTACCCAGTCCAAAGATCAGGGCTTGATCCATCACCGTTATTTAGCTCACTGCCCCAGCCCAGCTCAGAAACTGGCTATATGCAAATTAGTCTGTCCCTGGCCCAGTGCATCATGGGAACAGGGCAGACCAAACTACCAAGCCAATTCTTTACCAGAAAGGAGACAAGCTTCCGGGGACCGGTTTCTGGCATTACAGCCGTCGTCGGCCCGGCTTGCTTGAATCCTGATGGAGCAGTGAGCAAGGGACTCATGTCTGAGTATACCCTGCCACACCTATAGTGGCCAAAAACGATTCAGAAAAGGGGGTGGTGATGAACAGAGTGTCTGAATTAAGCAGACCACTCTTACCCAGTCCAAAGATCAGGGCTTGATCCATCACCGTTATTTAGCTCACTGCCCCATCCCAGCTCAGAACCTGGCTATATGCAAATTAGTCTGTCCCTGGCCCAGTGCATCATGGGAACAGGGCAGACCAAACTACCAAGCCAATTCTTTACCAGAAAGGAGACAAGCTTCCGGGGACAAGCTACCCTTTGAAGGGTATACTCAGATGTGAGTCCCTTGCTCATTGCACCATCAGGATTCAAGCAAGCCGGGCCGACGACGGCTGAAATGCCAGAAACCAGTCCCCGGAAGCTTGTTTCCTTCCCAGTATAAGAATTGGCTTGGTAGTTTGGTTTGCCCTGTTCCCATCATGCACTGGGACAGGAACAGACTAATTTGCATGTAGCCAGGTTCTGAGCTGGGATGGTGCAGTGAGCTAAAAAACGGTGATGGATAAAGCCCTGATCTTTGGACTGGGTAAGAGTGGTCTGCTTAATTCAGACACTCTGTTCATCACCACCCCCTTTTCTGAATCATTTTGTCCACCATAAGCGTGGAAGGGTATACTCAGATGTGAATCCCTTGCTAATTGCACCATCAGGATTCAAGCAAGCCGGGCCGACGACGGCTGAAATGCCAGAAACCAGTCCCCGGAAGCTTGTTTCCTTCCCAGTATAAGAATTGGCTTGGTAGTTTGGTTTGCCCTGTTCCCATCATGCACTGGGACAGGAACAGACTAATTTGCATGTAGCCAGGTTCTGAGCTGGGATGGTGCAGTGAGCTAAAAAACGGTGATGGATCAAGCCCTGATCTTTGGACTGGGTAAGAGTGGTCTGCTTAATTCAGACACTCTGTTCATCACCACCCCCTTTTCTGAATCACAGGTGTGATATTTGGCGCTGCCCCCACACACGCGGTCTGGTTCCTGGCTCACATAGCCTGGGCTGCAGTGCACAGAGACCTTACACTGCCGCACTCAGAGGAAAAAAATTAGAGGGAACATTGGTCACAATCTCTAAAATAAGTATCATAACACGATTGTGAGCAGTACACCTGCAGAGTCTACAGATGTTGCCCTTTGAACTAATGGCAAATATCTTAAGTGATGTATACATCAACTATAAATTTAGTTTTTTGTTTTCCGGGGACTGCTGATATTAAAAAATATAGGTGTTTTCATTTGAAATCTGATTAAATAGAGAACTGCTTTGGACTTAAATTTCTTGCTGATTTTTAATTTGGCCTTGAGGGCATGCATCAAGGAGTCGTAGCAGGCCTGGACTACCCATTTTTTTGACTCTGCATTTCGTGGGTGGTCTGGAACATTTGGAGGCTAGTTTTTTAACTTCTGTCACTTTCTACAGCTCCCCCAGGTAATTATAACAAGGGGCGGTCTTCAGGAGAGAGAGAGAGAGAGATAAAGAGAGAGAGATAAAGAGAGAGAGAAATGAGAGATCAAAGAGGGGGAGAGCAAGGCTGGTTTGAACATTTTTGCCATGGCTGCTCTTTTAGCTCGAAGTCTACCAGACAATACAGCTGTCTTGTAGTGTAGTTCCTATATTCCCAATAGGCTCTGCACATTGGTATAATATACACTATAGATTTGACATAGGGCAGAGGTCAGTATGTCTCTTTCGAGTATACTAAACCTGATTGTGAGTGCCAGCTAGCTCAGAGGTCACTAGAAACTTTCTCGAATACCCAAGAAGGGATTAGTTTCTGACAATTGCATAAACATGACAACATTGTTTCCCCAAGAATAAAACGTATCTTCAGAGTCGTGGAAACAATCGATAACTATTTTACTCAGTCAATCGTGCATGCTTCGTTTCTACAGAGTTGCATAGAAAATAGAGAGACGGGCGTTTCAATAAAAGGGGTTTATTTTTATTGAACAATCTTCTCTTAAACAAACAATCCACTCCACTCTGCACCACTCCATTCTACACCACTTCACTTTATGCTACTCTACTCTGCAGCATTGCACTTTTTGCCACTGTATTCTACGCTATTGCTCTCTGCACCACTCTACGCTATGCCACTACACTCTTTGCCACTGCACTCTGCCATACTCCACAAAACAGCACCCTCCTCCACTGTACCCTACTTCACTGTACGCTACTCTGCACCACTTAAATCTAAACCACTCTATTGTACTCTTACACACTTACACCACTAGGCTCTACTCCACTCTACACCACTCCCCACCATTCTAATCTATTCTGCACCACTGCACTCCACTCCACCGCAATGTATACCACTTTACCCTGCACCACTGCTCTCTACCCAGCACCACTCCACTCTACGCCACTTCTCTTTACTCTGACACAATCCACTATATGCCACTGCACTGTACGCCACTGCACTCTATGCCACTGCATCTACTCTGCCCCACTTTTGTCTATGCCACTCTTCTCTATGTCACTGCACTCTATGCCAATTTGCTCTACACAACTTTCTATGCCACGTGACATCACTGTACCCAACTCCCTCTATGCCACTCCTTTCCACTTCGCTCTACTCTATTTTACAACAAACTACTCCACTCTATGCCACTCCACTCCATGGAATTCCATGCCACTCCACTCTGCTCTACGCCACTGGATTCTGAAACACTCTACTCCATTCTATGCCATTCTAACCTTAGACAGTACTCCACTCTACGCCAATCTACTCTGCAACATTCTACTCCATTCAAAGAAACACCCTTTATGCCACTCCACTCTGCTCTACACCGCTCCACGACACTCCATGCCAATCTACCCTACAACACTCTACTCCCTCCACAACACTCCACAGCATTCCATGAGACTCCATGACAATCCAGTTCACTCCACTCCAAGCCACTTAACTCTACTCTACGCCACTCCACCTCACTCCATAAAATGTTACTTTACTCACTTTATAATATTACACTCCATGCCACGTTCCTTTACCCCACTAACTTTAGCCATGCTGAATAACAACCACGCTGGTGTACAACATAGCTAAAACATATTGGCAAAACCAATAGCTTTTGCATAAGCGAGATCTATTGGCTTTGCCATTGCTTGTATGTTTCCCTGTCAAGCCCTGGTCGTAGTGCATGAGTACTGAAGTAGCATTTATTTGTCTGTGGCGGCTGCTCTTTCATGTCCTGTGTTTATAGAAGCACAATCGGAATACGATTAAAATGATGACCTGGCTATGGAACACTTCACCATCATGTCAGCACCACTCAAACTTAAAGCAAACAAGAACTCAAACGTAATTGTGTTAAGAGTTCAAGAGAATAACAGTTCAACGTAACACTCCTTAGGGATATATTTATGTAATGCACTACTTAAGAAGCAATTAATCAGCCATGACGGAACACTAGAAAATGAAGCCATCTGAATAATAAAGCACGGGGGTTAATGCTTGTGGGTTACGTTTTTATTTCAATAAATATACTTTGGGTTCCCAGAAGAAACCCCTGATGCTCCTGGAGGATTGTATTTCAGCAGGAGTGACCTACTGAGCCGCTCATGAATGAGTCAGGACTGTGCGAGTCATATCAGGGAACTTCTCATTCACGTGATCTAAGTAATTGAAATAATGAACTGCGAGGAAAATTGGGGCCAATACTCAAAGCAATTCAGAACTACGCACGCAAAAACTCTTATTTTCGACTACAAAACTGTTTTTTAGATTTAGAAAAGCTGGTTTGGATACTCTTTGGATTTATGTACTACAAGAACTGTCAGTGTATCTTCGAGTAAGGGTGGAGAATGGGCAATACAGGGTGGGAATAATGGATGGGAATCTCCTGTGAGTTCGCAAACATGTAAAATCTGTCTAATTTTGATTTTTGAAAAGCTCCCCTCCAACCATATGATATTCTGGAAAATATCATTTATTCACTTCTGTCAAGTGCAGGTGGAAATCCTTTTTTAGGGGTGTAAAAAGAAATCTCCTAAGATTGAGGTGAATAATGGAATGGTTTTCACCATGGAAAAAAATAATAGCTGAATGTACCTGTGCACTGTTAATTATGTCATGCGAAAATATACGCAAGTACATTTTTGCATTACAAAAATAGCTTTTCTGGACAATGTGCTGGTAAACATTTCTGAATTACCAAAAGTCCAAAATCTATAAAGAAAAGTGCTTTAAGAAACGTTATATGTTTGGAAAGCAGTATACTAAATAACAAATATAATAAAATGCCCTTTCAATTTGATGAAATTAAAGGGCTAACCCTGTACTGCCTTCGTCCCTCCAAGAATTCACATCTGCTGCTGTGGAGATAAAGGGTGAGCAAAGAGTTTAGAATGGGAGGAGAGCTGTTAGATTGCTGTTACATTCTCTCACTGCCACTATACTCATGACCCTGAGAGCATGTGCTACCCTTTGCAGCTCCTAATTGATATTCATGAACTTCACTACTTGAACAAGATGATAACTTGAATACGAAAAAATGGCTTGATCCCAGCAGGAAGTGCAATAAGTTTAGCTTGGAAAATGGAATAACAAAGAAATGTACCTATTTCACAGGCCTTAATTAGTCTATACAGATTGATGGGCAAAAGGCTTGCCCACATAGCCATTGGCTGCTGTTAGTGCAATTCAGACGTGTACATAGTGACCTGTCCACATGCATCAGCCAATGGTTGATTGCTGCTGCTTTTCATGACATATATTGCTTCACCAATATCCTAGCACACAGCCAATTCCATTGGCGCAGCAGTCAGATGAGTTTGTTTGGAGCTTCGTGCTCTTGTTAGGTTTTAAATTAGTGTCAAACAAGCAGTGAACACTATCACCTTTAATCTGCAAAATAATATTTGGAAAAACTGCAACCTGAGGAGCTGAAGCATATGGTCAACCAAAGGAGCTGATGTATATGATTATGTGCAGCAAATTGGATCGCACGGAGCAGGCTACACTCCGATTGTAGGTGCAGCAGACTATGTAAGACACAGACAGAGCTTTCAGAAGTAGCAGTACAACAATTGTCTGCTCCATATGAGGTCCAAGCTCCCTTCTACCTGCACATACGCACCTGAACACACATCTACTTTTCCTTTCAATCCAGGGCATACATCTAACTACACCTATCACCCATCTATCCACACTTAGGGGCATATTATCAACGATTAGCGATATTTATCGCTAACGATACTTAGCAACGAAGTTTTTTAACGCTAAGCATCGCCGGAAATTATCACAGAGATAACTTGCTATTAGCAAGGTTTATCTCAGAAGTGATAAAAATCCTTGCGCTAACTGCCAAATGAGAGATTATCGCTGGAAAACCAACGATAATCTCTCGAAGTTTGGCGTTAGCTTGATGATAGGGGCTCACAAACTTATCATACTAAACAGAAATGACCGGTCCCAAATGTGTGTTGCTGTACTAGTAACTGAGAAAACAAAGGACACATGCAAAAAGTGAATGAGTTACAACTGGCTGAGATTTTCCCATCATCCCACCCTTCTTGCGGAATCTCATCATGTGGGATTTGTTAATCCATCCAACCAGCTGCCCAAACCATCAAATGACGGTGCAGGTATGGATGTGGAATAGAAACTCTAGCCAGAGTGTTACTCAGAAGGTAAAGCTAAAGGTGTGTGGTGCAGTGCTAAAGTGAAGTGAAAATAAAATCAACGACTTAGACAAAAAATATGTTTAATGAGGATTGTCTAAGTGTCAAAGTTAAAACCACACCAGGTAGCCTAAATATATAACTACACTATGGCGCTGTGCAGGACGGTCAACATGTTTCAGCCAACTGGAAATCTATCCGGCTTTCGTCAGGACCTTGATGATAATAAGCTACTGCAACATAAAACCGTGAAATGTGCAAAGATAGTGTTTGAAATACTTATATCTACCAGGAACTTGGAGCCCCAATGTGCTCTGGAAGAAGTAAATTTGTCTTTATCCCCGCATTGCTCACAAACAAACTTAGCCATGATATCCACCTTCCATAGGATATTATGGCTAAGTCAGGAAAATACCAGGTGTAAAAAAAGCAGTGCTAACCGCGGTTAGCGCTTCTTTTTTTATCACTAACAGTGTTAGCGAAATCCTTGATAATAGGAGAAATGTCGCTTAACAACATTTCTCCTATTATTTTTCTCTGGAACGCCCCCTTTGCATCTCATTAGAGATGCAAGGGGAAGCGTAGAGAAAAAGGGTGCTAACATGCGAATTTGCGTGTTAGCACCCTGTTGCTGATAGGGAGATCATTTTATCTCCGCTTTCTTGGCTTTTAAAGCCAAAAAAGCGGAGATAAATCCCGTGATAATATGCCCCTTAGATATTCATCCTCCCACCCACCTCATGCATAGATCCATCTCATCCACCTACACTATGGGTTTATCCTCTCACAATTACCGATGCTTGCATCTATCCAAGTAGGCACCTTCAATCTCCAGTCTATTGACCCATTCACGACTGTTTGTACACACAGCCAACCCACCAGCTATGCATCCATGTATACACACAGAGATCATCAATCCATCCAAGCATGCATCTCAGGTGCAGCAAGCACAAGTGAGAGTAGTGGGCAGCCGCGGCCTAAGCCGGTAAGAATGGTGGGGCGCGGGGCTGGGACCGGGTGTGGGGGGATTTCGACAGACGATGACGAGGGAAAATCAAATAAATAATTATTTTTCCCTCATCATCGTCTGTCAAAATCCCCCCACCTGGCTTCACCGCCCTTACCTGCACGGGCTGTGGCTGGTGGTGGGATAGGGGGAAATCGACAGATTTCAGGATAGTTAAAATTAAATAAATAAAACCACTTACCTTGGGCTCGCCACATCTTGATTTAAGTGGTTTTAAAAAAAATTGTAAATGTAACTATCCCGTCGTCTGTCGACTCCCCGTCCCAACCCACAACTTTACCTGTGCCAGCCGCCCCTGATACATCCACCCACCCATCTATCCATGGCTGCAGATGCCCGTGTGTGTGCCTGCATGTGTATTGCCGGGGTAAACTGTGTGTTTGTTTGGTTTTTGTGTGTCCCTAGTTGTCCGAATATGTGTTACCTGTTTTTGCATCCAAACAGTTCGTAAAATCAATACAACAAAAGGCATACAACCCTATTCTTGACTATAATCTTTACGAATCACCACTTTCATGTTGCTTTGTTTTAGGTGCGAATTTCAGAGGTACATTCTGAAAAATGTAAATTAATTTAACTCTAAAATTAAAGTAATTGTACTGACACAATAGGCCTTAAATCCATAATGTTAAAAAGTGTGCCTGCCTTTCAAACGCCGTTACGGACTATACAGAACGTTTTAAAATATTCATGTAAAGCTTTGCATTCGAATGGTACATGCATTTCTGCGTGTTATGAAAAATGTTCTTTTACTAGAATTACTAGAATTCGTTAGAAGCACGTGCAGGACTCGGCAATTTAAAGGCATTTAATTACTAACCCATATGCAACAATTAAGGACGGGCAATTTCTTAACTTCAATTACCTTCTATTGATGTAATAGAGCAATTTATTTTACGAGCAAGTGATATAAACAAGTGCAAAAAGATGATACCTCTAGATGAAAGAAACTGCCCTAAAGCATAAAAGATAAACAGCCAACGTCGACTTCCTGCAAGTAAGATATGCCTTCCAAGTTTATTTAAAGAACAGTCTAATTACTTCCATAACATTTATTTGAGGTCAAGCAAGCCGGCCCAGACCAGGAAGGAACAAAATACGGCTTTTACACTGGGCAATGCGCAGAATGCAGACGATATACGGTAGAAAGGACACACACCTCCCTGTGTAAGTGTGTTTGCCAGCAGCAAGTGAACTCTCTTGAGTGATGGTGTTATGAAATTTTGCCTTGCTACCTGTTACAGTGACAAGCTTCGCATATTTTAATGTTTTTGTTTTATTTTTACAAGTCACTAATGCACTCTTTCACAACTGCCATCTGGCTGCCAAAGATTTAATAAGTGCAGAAACTGGTACAGTAAAACAAGAAGAAACTGTTACTAAGACCCAAAAGAGCTGAGCTGTGTAGCTAAATGTGTGAATGTTGTGTTAGGACCATAGGGGTATGCAGAAATGAAGGGAGGAATGGTATGGAAAGTTATGGGACTGAGTCAAAATCAGGATCCATATTTCTATTTAGTTTTTAGATATCAGCGCATTTAAGTAATTACATATGATTTCTCTTACTAAATGCCCAGGTGTTGGAAAAAGCAGAAATGTGCAAACATTTTCTCCTATTGTACTATTTAACATTAACATACTTAGATGAGCAAAATGAATATACAGTTTTGTTTGATTTTTTTTTTAACACAGGTGATAGTTTTGGTGATATACAATAAAAACATCAAGTTATGTTTATAACCGTGGACATATATTTTAAAGGCAAAGGTAATTATTTAGCATTATGAAAACCTATAATTTGACATAATGTACTCTTTTTAAAAGAATAGTGAATTTACATATTAAAGAGAGGGAATGTACACTAGGCCCAGTGAAATTTTAATTGTGCTAATTTATGGAATTTAGCGTTACACTTGTAATTTGAAATTCCAGCACGTCACCTAATTCCTCTGCAGTTCTCTGCAAAATAATAGCACAGAAGTGTCAAAACAACATGAGCAAGCATAAAGTAAGCAACTGTGCTATTGTCTATTTTTAAGTGTGAACTGTGGCTTCGTATGAAAAATTGACACAAGGACACATTCTATGCTAAATGACAGTTTTGCATTTTGCCTAATTACGCGAAATTTCCCAGAAATAATCGTGGTTTGGCGGGCGAGCAGCTTGGCGGTCCTGTGGCAGTGGTGCACCACCATGGGACGGCAGTGAATGTTACTGCATGGCATGGATTGTGCTTTCCATGCCGTCGAGGAACTCCAAACTGGGGTGGCGTAGTGGGCAAAAGAACGATGGATTTAACCCAGATCTTTTGACTGGAGGAGAATGTTTGCATTGTCAGCATTACGTCCATCATTTGTTTGCTGTAACACATCCGCCCTAAGTGGGATGGGTAGGCCATTATTTGTTTGCGGTAACACTTTTTATCCTGAGTGGGATGGGTAGGCCCAGACGTGGGTCCCTTGCTCATTGTGCCACTGGATTCAAGCTAGCCTGGCTGAAGAAGGGTGACATACCCTGAAACCGGTCCCAGGATGCTTATTTCCAGTCCAGGGAGGATCTGGCCTGGCAGTTCGGTCTGGACTGTTCCCATGAGGTACAGGGTCAAGACTGCTTTGCATATTGCTGGGTCCAAACTGGGGTGGCGTAGTGGGAAAAAGAATAATGGATTTAACCCAGATCTTTTGACTGGGGGAGAATGTTTGCATTGTCAGCATTACATCCATCATTTGTTTGCTGTAACACTTTTTATCCTGAGTGGGATGGGTAGGCCCAGACGTGGGTCCCTTGCTCACTCTGCCACTGGATTCAAGCTAGCCTGACTGAAGAAGGGTGACATACCCTGAAACCGGTCCCAGGATGCTTTTTTCCGGTCCAGGGAGGACCTAGCCTGGCAGTTGGGTCTGGACTGTTCCCATGAGGCACAGGGTCAAGGCTGATTTGCATATGGCTGGGTCCAAACTGGGGTGGCGTAGTGGGCAAAAGAACGATGAATTTAACCCAGATCTTTTGACTGGGGTAGAATGTTTGCATTGTCAGCATTCCGTCCATCATTTGTTTGCTGTAACACGTCCAGGAATTGGGTGCATGCACACAGGGGGGTACAACATGTGACCACCTGCATGCCCCGTGTGCACAAGGCCAAGAGATGCCCTTTTCCCCACCGCTAGCGGTCTCATTGAGTTTCCTCATCACCAGCAGTTTCATTGAGTAAGAACCTCCATGAGACCGCTGGTGGTGAGGAAAGTCGTAATATTGTTGTATATACTTGGTGGTGCTGCAGGGCACCACCAAGCATTTTGTGGCTCTCAGAACGCTGCCTCAACCCCAGGGATCCTTGATTCCTTGTGACTGCTGCAGTGCCATGGTGCTTCTACCGCCCAAGTTGTAATCCGGCAGTCGGATCACTGGTATAGCAGTGTCCGCACCATGATTTTGGCAGTTCTTGGACAGCCAAACTTGTAATTAGGTCCTATGTTTAAAAAAAAAAAAACTTGAACACCCATCCCTCTTTAGCTTTGGCCACTGCACAACAAACTGCACAAAGCAATGGTTTGCCATAAAATATTTTGTATTTTAACCTTTATATTCATAAACACAGATGTTAGTCTCTTTTTCCAGCCCTGGCTCCATGCACTAGGCTGTGTGAAGTAACGGCCTGCCACAAAACACCTTGCCACGTAACCCTGCCGTTTTGCACTAAAGATCCCAACACCTAAGGATATCGGCCACTACGATAGGTGCCATCATAAACCATTTACTTGGAACTTATTCTCTGTGCACTATTTACTGGCTAGCAAAGTTAGCTTTTTTTCAGCAGCTACGCTAACATTTCTTGTCATCTTACTATATCCTTTTAATATGAATTGCACAGCCTAGAAGATACATTATTAGTATTGGACTCAATTAAATCAGGTAAAGCACCAGGACCAGACAAAATTCCTGGTGATCTTTTAAAACATGATATTGAAGTTTGGGGACCATATATAAATTGCCTTTGTAATGCGAGAGCTGATTTTGCACCAATACCAGACACATGGAAGGGGGCAGAAATAGTCAACATTTTTAAAAAGGGAAATCGGCACGATCCGGCAAATTATCGCCCCATTACTTTGATTGATATCCCACAAAAAAATCTTTGCTAGACATATTTTAAGTAGGCTCACTGTATGGATTGAAGAGGTTGACTTACTTTCAAAATGCCAAGCTGGGTTCAGAAAAAAACTAGTACTATAGACCAAGTCTTTAGATTTATGTGTATATGCTGGAAAATATATACATTTAAGGAAAGGTAGTTTATATGTTGCCTTCACTGATTTAATGGCTGCCTTCGATTTGGTACCCATGAACCTGTTATGGGTTTGCTTGAAAGATCTGGGGGTGCCACTCGAACTGCTTGTCCAAATAATTAGGCTTCACAAAGGAAACTATACCAAAGTAAGATGGGGGCCGAGGGGTGAACTTAGTACGGAAATACCTGTAAGACGGGGAGTACCACAAGGGTGCGTACTGGCGCCCACTTTTTTCTCCCTGTTTGTAAATGACATCCCTCAATATTTGGAAGGTTGCAAAAACGACTTGCCTATGTTAGGAGGCGAAGTAATACCAGCGTTACTTTTCGCTGATGACACTATTCTAATTTCGCAAACCCAAATGGGACTCCAAAACCTGATGAATTCTTTTCAGTCGTATTGCACCAAGAAGGGACTTGAAATAAATACTAGTAAGACTAAATATATGTCCATTAATCCCCATAGATCCTTTAAAAAAACTCTAAAGCTAAAGCACCAGAGATTAGAGCATGTACACAGTTTTAATTATCTAGGTATCACATTAGACACGAAATTGACCTGGAAGCCACAACTGGAAAAAAATATAATTATTCTGCTCCAAAATTCTACTCCTATCTTTAAAAAGCATGGGGGGAGTACTACAAAGGCAGTATCTCCTGCCATTGAGGTTTTTAAATGTAAGCCTTTTATGGAGAAGAAATATGGGGACCTTACTGTAAACGGAATTTTGAAGTTGGAGAAAATAATTTCCTTCGGAAATTATTGTTTCTACCGTGCAGGACCCCGTTGATTCCAGTTGTCATGGATTTAAATTTTAAGAAAACTGATAATCACGCTTTATTACGTCCCCTTTTATTCTGGGTAAGAATATGGTCAACACCCGAGCTATTATATTATAAAAGAGGTCTTCAGGAGTGATAAACGTGGCTCAAATCCACCCGAGTGACTTACCGCACTCACCTATAATTACCAAGTAATAAGTCAGCCGGACAGTGGAGAAGAATAAACAGAGTATTTTATTAGGCCACAAGCTCCCATATGAGAGGGCCCTGTCCGACCTCACCCCTAAGAGTGCGCCGAGAGGACTGACTCATCTCATCACAGCAATACATTATAACATGGTACAGCAAAGTAAAACACGCCCATACTGGAAAAGTACTGGACCCCGGAGAGGGTGAACAATGGCCTCACACAAGAGGCATCTGCACCTGCAATAGCAAAATTTTGGTTATCTGTGTCCAAGGCTGCGGAGCCGAGCCTCAGCATCTCCAGAGCATGGGAACAGTACAGATAAGAAGTTTTGCTATTACTTTTGATCACAGTTAGCCAAGAAACGAAAACTGCTGCGTTCAGGGTTTTTTCTCTATTCCTACGGGAGGGGGTGAGCAAGTGCAACTCGCACGCAGAGAGAAGCACTCCAAAATGGTGGCACACATGCTAAGCTAAGAGAACTAAATAATATCACACGCATAAATGAATAACGAAGTAGAGAATATAAACGTGAATGCATAAATTAATATATCATTAGTTCGACACAATATGCTAACTTATAAGCGTAAGTGTAAGTGGGCGGGGCATCCGAAAATGAAACCTATCAGAACCTCCTTTTAGCATTATGTGGCTAACATGAGCGCAGCCTTTATTAACCAAAAGGTAGAGTCTTTACACATCAGCCTAGGGACGGGGCAACATATCATTCAAAAATATCATCATCAATAAGCATCAACCAGTGAATGTCATGGAGCTCAACATCATTTGAAACAGGATATTGGCGTGTTGGTCTTTTAGGAACTCGTAAATTGCTGGCACATATGGAGCAACAAGGGGGGAGGCAATAAACACATAGGCAACAGGTCAGCAATATACCACAACTCCTACAACACCCATCAAAATCTTCCAGCCCCAAGAGGAGAAAACACCCCACAACCATGTCTGTAGTGACCAAGTACCTGTGTCCTAATGAAGTTCAGCTGCCAATCTATGGAGTTTCTGTACCGCTAAGTTAACAGTCGGGGCCGAGTCAGGAATATATACACAGCAAGACGTCCCGATGACGCGACAGGCTCCACCCCTATCCGCAAGGATGATGTCGAGCACCATCCAATTCTGGATCATAAATAATCTCATAGCCTGCATCTCAACAGACATATTGGCTGCAATGTCTGCCTCAGTATTTACCACCTTTTCCATCACCCTTGACAGTCTCCGAATAGCTCTACTGTTAAAGATGGGACCCCAGAACGGCAGTAAACCCATAGAAAAATCCGTCCATTGCTGCGAAGAAGTGTCGGTCTGATCTACATCTTCAACTTGAAGAGCTCTCCTTACACGCTGTTCAGGCATTATAGCAAACCGACGATGAGTCTTATGATAAGCTGAGGGTGCTACATAAACAGGAGGGAGCAAGTAAGCCAGATAGCAGACCCCACCCCAACCCTCGGGCAACCACAGGTATCCATTGTCCCCACAAACAAAGTAAATATTCGGGGGAGTCACTAAAGAAGGACTAAGGGGTAGACGAATCAAAGCAGTCACATTGCAGGAGCTATCCCCAACCTTTATAGGACCCCTCCCTAAGATAAAGAAAAATGGTGAGGGCCCAACAACTGCCAGGGGTACCAGAGAACGACCACTACTATTTGTCGAAGGAGGGTGTCTATAAGCCAGAGAAGAGTTCAATTGTAGGAAACTCTCCCTCACTTTGTCAGTGTCGTTAGGGGTCACAAATCGTCCTACTTTCCTTGAGCATGTTTCCAGAAATGTCTGATCAAAACGTCCGTCAGTAAACAACCGTCCAAGAGAAGAGGTGGGCATAGGGCGTACACGCATCGTCAAAGTCGACCCTGTGTAAGGCAATCGAGGGTCTAGAAAATCAGGCTGTTGAAAGAATTTCACTATTCCAATTAAGGTGTACCAACCCACACAACTATTTACCGGTGTTAAAGGAAGTGCCAGCAATCTATCCTTTTTATATGCAGCGGAAGGGAGCAACCCACACACCCAACAATCTGTCACATTATACACGGCATGAGCATGATGTAAAGTCTTAATAAAAACATTATCATGATAGCCTTTTCGCAAACATTGTTCGCCATAATCAACAGTAACCATATTATGCTTGGGAAGGGCAGAAGGGGTAGGGATAAGCTTATGAACAGGGTAGGCTTCATCTAGAAAAAACAGTATTCCAAGAATTATGAAAAATACAATGATGAATATCACAATGACCACAATTTTTCCTTTTCGGGACAGAGCGAGCCATGGAGAATCTGGTTCTGATCTACGAGGAGCTGTAAAAGGCTGCTCCTCCTCAGGGATAGGACGGTCAAAGGGGTACATGTTTCCTAACTAAATGTCCAAAACTAAACTAAAAAAAAAAGTATTCAAACAGTTCCAGTCACTCCGAAGCCGGCCAGAGGGGTTCTTCACCCTCTAAAGGGATCTTCTCCCAGTGTCCGTTAAAGCCTCAAAGGCAGGCTTCTATTGTTTGTTCCCTAATCCCACGATGGAGTCGCACAGCTTTTGCAACTCAGGAGCACTGAATCCGGGCCTAGGCGCAATCCTAGTGTCCCACTTGACAATGTCTCAACAGTGCACCAGGGCTCTTACCAGCAGTCCATCCCTAACACTTAACTATTCTTCAGCACTGTTCTCATCTATGCCTATCTCAGCCCTTCTTCCAGTGCTCAGTTCTTCTTCTTCTCCTTTCTGGGCCGCAGATTATAACGAGTGCTCTCTCGCACCTCTGGATCTGTGAACAGAATGGCAATGGCAGGGGACTTATCCGCTGATGTTTGCACACTGTGATCAGGAGAGGCCTTTCCACTTGCAATCAGAGCTGGCCTCTTTGCTCTTTGATTCGGCTCCTCACCCCTCGACAAAGCATCCGAGAAGGGTATATATCGAGGGACCACTTCACATTCTTGGTCAGTGACGCTGTTTCTCACCCATTCGTCATATGGCAGTGGCAGGGGAACGCGCTTCACATGAGATGCATGCGTCCATGCTTTGCAGCCCTGGATCCGAAGTGCGGTGCGGGTGGTGAGGAGCACTTGCCTCGGCTCCGACCACCTGGGTTCCAAGTAGGACTTCCGTTGGTACTTCTTCACGACAACCAAATCCCCAGGTTGTATGGTGTGGCCTGGCCCCTCCGGCAGCGGCTTCAGGGTGTCTGCTACCTGCTGATGAACAGAACGGAGATCTTTAGTCAAAGCATACAGGTAATCTATCAACAGAGGATATTCTATTTCCGAGAAATATTTAGGTCTAGGGACACCCCACACGTTGGCCGGTCGGCCGAAAATGACCTCGTGAGGTGAAACACCTGTCTTAGAATTGACTGTCACTCTAGTGGAAAGCAAAGCCAAGGGTCTGCATCTGGCCAACGTAACCCTGTACTCTCTTGTATCTTGGCCATTTTTAACTTTAGTGTCCCGTTGAACCTCTCTACCAAGCCCGCAGCCTGGGGGTGTTGTGCTGCATGGAACTTTTGAGATATCTGCAGTCCCTTACATATCTGTTTCATCAATTCAGCATAAAAGATGTGCCGTTGTCACTCCAGATCACCCGGGGCAAGCCATAACGGGATAAATACTCTTTTATCAACATCTTAGCTGTTGAGATGGCCGTACAATCCTTAGTTGGGAAAGCCTCCACCCACCTACTAAGGGAGCATACCGCCACAAGGACATATTTAAGGTTGTTGACCCACTCCATTTCAATATAATCCATTTGGATCACTTCAAAAGGGAAAGAAGGGGGAGCAAAATTGCCAACCGGAACAGGTGTTCCTTTTCCAGGATTATGTCTTAAACAAACCATGCACTGCTGCACTAAATGCGTTGCCACTTTGGAAATATTCTTATTGCTCCACACTGGGTCTAGTAGTTTACATATTTCCTTCGCACTAATGTGAGCTGGCCCATGAGCCATCGTCACCACTGGGAGGACATATGCATCCGGGAGTAGCCACCGTCTTTTGTCTGACACATCCGTCCAACACTCATCCGAGTATAACCGTCCCCCACCATCCTTCCATGACCTCAACTCATCCTCAGTCGCTTTTTCTTGTATGTTCCGCACACTTTGTATAGTGTTCGCGAACATATTAACGTCCGGTACCCACCTAGCTGGTCCTGCCACAAACATACGTGGGAGTTTTGTCCTTGCCGTCTCCTTAGCTGTCTGATTTGCAAATGCATTTCCCCGTCCTACATCATCCACCACTGCTTTGTGTGCACTACATTTGATCACAGCCAGTCGTCTGGGAAGCGTCAATGCTGTCAATAGTCGTAATATCAATGGACCATTCTGAATCCTTTGTCCATGTGATGTAAAAAAAAACCTTTCTGCCCACAGTCGCCCATAGCTATGAGCCACGCCAAAGGCGTATTGGCTGTCAGTGTAAATATTCACGTCCAGTCCTTTACTCAATTCACACGCTCGCATTAATGCTATTATTTCTGCAGCTTGGGCCGAGTGGTATGGGACCCTAGATGTCTCCACCACTGTTTTCAATGTTGTGACTGCGTATGCTGCAGTTGAGGTACCATCCGCAAGTTTAAAACAGGAACCATCAACATACAGCTCCCCATCGGGATCATCAAAGGGGGTGTCCGTTAGATCTATTCTTCCCTTTGTCTCCTCCTCTGTCCGAAACAAACAATCATGGACTTCATCGTCCTTTTCATCTGAAGGGATGGGTAGCAATGTGGCCGGGTTCAGAGTGGCACATCTTTTAATTGTAAGATGGGGTGCGAATTATGTCATCTCATAACCAGTAAGACGAGCACTAGTTAAATGCTGCGTCTCCGTCCTGTTCAGTAAAATATCCACCGCATGTGGTACCATCACTGTAAGATCTGAACCCAACAAGAGCCCCGCCGATTGTCTAATTGAGACTGCAGCAGCCGCTGTAGCCCTTAGACAGCTCGGCAACGCTCTCGCCACATTGTCAAGCATAGCAGAAAAATAAGCACAAGGTCTCTGTTTCCCTCCAAAACATTGAGTTAGGACAGACAACGCGCAACCTTCCGCCTCATGTACATAAAGCACGAAAGGCTTCTGGTAATCAGGAGTTCCCAAAACAGGTGCAGAACACAAAGCAGTTTTTAGTAACTCAAACGCTTCTTGACATGCTGGAGTCCAGAGTAGGGGTTCGCATACCTCTTTAGTAGTCAGATACAGAAGGGGTTTTGTTAGTAAGGCATAATTAGGTATCCACTGTCGACAATACGATGTTATGCCCAGAAACGCGCGCACCTCTCGCTGCGTGTTAGGTACAGCCATGTTACTTATCGCCATGATGCGCTCCGGTGTCAACCTCCTCCCCTCCTTTGATAGGAGATTACCTAAGTAGGTAACATCCTGTCGACAGTATTGGAATTTAGGAAGGGACACTTTGTGTCCCCTGCGAGCCAAATGGTGTAACAATTTAACCGTGGCGTCTCGACACCCCTCCTCGGTGTCAGATGCTATGAGAATATCGTCTACATATTGCAATAGAACATTGCCCTTGGGGAGTTCCAAATCGTCTAATTGAGCCTTCAAAGCCTGACTATAAATGCTGGGGCTCTCGGTATAGCCCTGAGGAATTCTACAAAATCTGAAACTTCGGCCAGCCAATGAGAATCCGAAAAGGTAAAGGCTATCAGGGTGGACAGGAATACTAAAAAGGGCATTTTTTAAGTCTAGAACAGAAAAATATTTGGCTGTGGGAGGGATCATTGTCAAAATCGCGGTAATGTCAGAGACCACCGGATATTGGGGCTCAATCACCTTATTAATGTGGCGTAAATCAATCACAAATCTATAGACATCAGGTGCACCATCACTGGCATCGGCAGAGGGTCTTTTAAGGATCGGAAGAATAGGACTATTACAAATATTAGAGTCAATCTCTTCCACTACACCTGACCGTATCAAATCCTGTATTATTTGTAGCAAAGCCTTCTCATCATCCCTAGATATCTTGTACTGGGTTATTCGTAGCAGTCGGGCTCCCACCTTAACTTTGATGGACACGGGGGCAATATCCATTTTTCCCACATCAGTATCACTACTGGCCCACAAAGTCTCTGGAATCCCCGCAAACTCAGCCGGGAGGGGCTTGTCCTTTGAAAAACACTGTTGCGCATGCGCGACAGTAGGACCCAAAGTGAGGTACACACCGTCCGGGGAACAGTAAATGGTAGCATTTAATCTCTTCAACAAATCCAAACCCAGCAAATTTTCGCCACAACTCGAAGTCAAAAGGAAAGGAGAGTCAACAGTGAAAGGACCAATCGTAAGAGCAAGAGGCTTTGAAATGGGGCTAATCACCGGAGTACCTGAGAACCCTACGGAAATATTATTTTTGCCAGACAGAGCCGCCCCTGGGACCTGAGAACGTGCTACAGAGCTTTTCATAGCACCCGTGTCCACCAAAAATTTCTGAGAGGACCCCAACAAATCCACAGTCACATAGGGTCCTTGTTGATCAACATCCACAGAAACCGGTCCCATGCTCTGCCCTACGCTGTCCTAGTTTTGGGAGAATCCAGTCAGGTCATCCATAGTGTATGTGTCGTTGTAGTACTGTCTATCTCGGCCATTGTCACCCTCAGTTTGAAAATGTTGCCGATCCTTCTCCCCGTCAAAGTAATTCCTTCCCGGTCGCCTGCCTTCATCAAACTGTCTGTCATCCCTACGAAATTCACCGCAACCTCTACCTCTGCCTGGTCCAGCAGCTCCGGACAATCTTTCCACCAGTGCCCCTCCTTTTTGCAGTTCGCACACTGATTCGGCCCCAGACGCTCTCTCTTCTCTCCCCTTCCGTAACTACTTCCACCTCGACCCGCTATCATAGGTGGGACTCCACGTCCCCGACCCTTCGACACCTGCTGTAGCAGCACCCTTGTCTTCAAGTCCTTGGCTTTCTTTTCATGTCTGTCTTTGTTCTCGTTCTCTCTATGTTCATAATACTGAGTCATACTCAGAATACCAGAGGGGGTGGACGTACTCTCCGATGCCAGTAATCTAGCCGATATTTCCGGTAACAAATTTGTTACGAATCTATTAACGAAAAGTCGTAAGCCCCCATCCTGAGAAAGATCTTGACCACTAAAATCTATAAAGGCTTCCTCAAAACGAGTAAAGAAATCTGAAACCGCTTCATCCTTTTTCTGCCTACATGCAGTCAACTTATCCCAATCCACTTTCTTTGGAGGAATAAGGGAGTGCATATATTCTATTATTCGCCCTGGTAATGCTAAAATCTCAGCTTTCGGCTTCTCCCCTGGCTTCCGCTCCTTGTCCCAATCCCTAATTTCCTCCCAAGTACCACCCAATTCCTCTGCATGATCTGTACCCTTTACCTGTCTCCACACATCCACCGGAACCAGTAACCCAAAGAACAATTCTATGTCAGCCAAAGTCATGACTGTCGAGGAAGCTGCTTCCGTCAACTCTTTGTAGTAAGCAGTCGGGTTTTTTCTAGAGTCAGGCAGCTGCGCCTTTAGTGCCAACACCTCACTCCTTTTCCAAGGCGTGTATACCCACTGTTCCTGTAAATGAGCGTCCACACGAGCCCTGGTCACATTATGAGTTACTGGGTCTACCACTTCAGGCACTTCAGGGTAGAAAATGGGATGGACTTCAAGCATGGGATGCACTCCGGGAAAATGAGGCCCTCCTGCTTCCGGTAACTCATTTCTATATTCCAACAAAGTCCGCAAACTCCGCAACACATCCCTCGTCCCAGTATTAGCCCTATAGGCTCTGTCCTTAATGTCATAAAGAACCTGGGGTGCCGTTCCCCCATAGCCCAGCTCCCACAATGCTATTAGTGTCGTTGACATATGCCATAAAGCATGCTGCTGCATCAGGGGGGTCATAATCTTTCATTGTGGACCAGATGTCCCCCAGTACGTAATTATTATTCCTAGCCCACTGACACGCCTGATTAGCCACTATCGTTTTTTCATCCAGCCCAACAGTAGAATGTGTAAGCAACTTTCGTACCTGGGTAAGAAGCCCACTTCCCGCACCTCGAGTCGGGATCGGCAACTCACCTTGGGGGGTAGCGCTAGCAGAAACAGTGGGGAGTGTAGAAGAGATCACAGAGGAGGCAGGCGGGCTTGTCGCAAAGAAGGAAAGCAAGGGCGCGGTCACGGAAGAGGTGACAGAAGATAGTGTGTGTTCAACATCTCTCAACAAAGTGAGAGGAAGTGTGGCTCACTGGTTAGAGGCGGCAGACCCGTAAGCAGAGAACGGCCCGGGACCAGGGTTCGATTCCCGACCAGCAGGGTCGTGGACCAGGGTCAGCGGACTCGATAATTCTCGCTTCGGTGCCTACTCTAGTCAGAGACCGCACGCGGCAACTCTGGGCATCAGCTTGCCTCATCTTCACAACGGCCCCCCCAGATCGCCGGGGATGCTTGGTCGCACCTTAGAGATACCCATCTGGGACCATCTCTCAGGGTGAGCCAGGACGGGTTCCCCAGCGGTCGAAGCGTGGAGATACTCCTCCGGGAGTCGATTCCTAGCGCTATATAAACCCACAATTAAAAGTGGGGACCGGAACAGAGGAAGTGGGGGCGCCGATCAAGGGAGGAGTAGCTGTGTGCGGAACTGAAACCACCGCAGGGGAAGCAGAGCCTGTCAATACGGGGTACAATGATCGCGGAGCATACGGGGGAGGGGGCCGGGCATTCAAAATGTCCTCCATCTCATCTTGCTCTTCCTCTCTTACTACATAGCTTTTATCCATCTGTAACCTATGAAGTCTATCTGTGCGCTCAATCTGTTTCTCATTCTCTTTCTTAGTATGCTCTCTCGCTTTCTGTGCAATCGCCTGCGCTGCTCTTTTCTGAGCCACCTTCTCTTCTCTTGTCTGCCGTTCCCTTACTTCTTTCTGCCACATCCTCAAGGAATCGAACATACTCTGGCGACTGCGTCTAGCAAATAATCTGTCCTGTAAATAATCTAGTTTTGCCACATCGAAAGAACCAGTCAAGGGCCACTGTAAATCTACGTTCCCCTTGGTATATCTGTGCCACAAAGTATTAAACAAAATTGGAGTCAATCCATGTTTAACATACATCTCAAAATTAGGTGAGCCTTCCACTGGGGCGGGTTGGCTCTCAGCCAATCTAGTGTCCGAGGCGCCGCAACAGCACCCGAGGCACCGTAACTTACTGAAACACGGCATGTTCAATTAATCAAGCACACACCCCAACACAAAATTTTACACTCACCCTCTCACCAACTCCCAGACCGCACAATCACTACGAGGTATACACACATATATTCACTCTTCCTATGCGTCAAATCCCTACCAAACACGTGTTACCAAAATGAGACAAGGCCCGTCGACAAAGTCCTGGGGAACCTGGACCCTACCGCAGACCGAACAGTACACACACTGCTCCGAGATTGGGGAACACATCCGCCTCCCGGGCGGCACTACAGACCGCTGCGCGCTTTACCACGGGAGACCCGGGACCCGTTCCCCGCGAACCACACACACACTAGGTGTTCGGGTGAGTCCCAGAATCTGCCTGCTATGAGCCACACCTCGACCGCAGTACCACCCGGACGGATAACCACAAACAAACATCCAACCAATCTTCACCAAGTCTGTCAGAGCACCACTCGCACTCTGAGTTCCCCGGAGCACACTGGCCCCAGGAGCACACCGGCTCCTCCAATCACCAGAGACACACCGGTCTCAGAGACACACCGGTCTCGTGGAGCATCCCCGCTCCCTCAATCAACGGTCGGGCCACTCACCTTCTATACTCAGTACCGACCTCTATCATTCTCCACCGCCGGCTGCCGGGACCAACACGGTCAGCTCCAAAGTTCCGCCTTCTGGACCTCTCCCGATCAGCAGGGTGGGGCAGCGCTGCGAGAACCAAGCTCGGCATCAAATGGGTACCCAGACCCACCGTGCCAACCAGAGGGTCCCTGGCCTTCTGCTACCCACTTACAGGTGAGAAAGATCCCTATCGTGGGGTACCTGTTTGGGCGCCATCTGATAAGCGTGGCTCAAATCCACCCGAGTGACTTACCGCACTCACCTATAATTACCAAGTAATAAGTCAGCCGGACAGTGGAGAAGAATAAACAGAGTATTTTATTAGGCCACAAGCTCCCATATGAGAGAGCCCTGTCCGACCTCACCCCTAAGAGTGCGCCGAGAGGACTGACTCATCTCATCACAGCAATACATTATAACATGGTACAGCAGAGTAAAACACGCCCATACTGGAAAAGTACTGGACCCCGGAGAGGGTGAACAATGGCCTCACACAAGAGGCATCTGCACCTGCAATAGCAACATTTTGGTTATCTGTGTCCAAGGCCGCGGAGCGGAGCCTCAGCATCTCCAGAGCATGGGAACAGTACAGATAAGAAGTTTTGCTATTAGTTTCGATCACAGTTAGCCAAGAAACTAAACCTGCTGCGTTCAGGGTTTTTTCTCTATTCCTACGGGAGGGGGTGAGCAAGTGCAACTCGCACACAGAGAGAAGCACTCCAAAATGGTGGCACACATGCTAAGCTAAGAGAACTGAATAATATCACACTCATAAATGAATAACGAAGTACAGAATATAAACGTGAATGCATAAATGAATATATCATTAGTTAGACACATTATGCTAACTCATAAGCGTAAGTGTAAGTGGGCGGGGCATCGGAAAATGAAACCTATCAGGAGGTTATGAACACTGGACTATTTAAGGCAATTCCATGGTTCCAACATGTGTCAACTTGGTTGGAAAAGATAGGGCTACTCCATTTTTGAGAGGAGCCTCTAGAGTTGACCATGGCATGTAGTAAATTGGTAAAGTCATCCTTTTGGGCTCGTATTAACGATAAACTGCTACATGACTCTAGTCTGGGTTCTTTAACATCAACATTCCTCCTATTTAAAGATATAACCCAGATTGAACCATTTTTAGACGAGGTACGCCCCCAAATTGCGAAATCTTTGTATCTCAAATTTAGATATTGGGTTTTACAAACAAATGCCAATAAATCCAGGTGGGGTAGTAATTGTAAAATCGTAAATCGTAATTCATACCTTCTTATATAGCGCCTTTCACCGTAAGGTCTCAAGGCGCTTGCTTTGGGAACCCATCCTGGCCTTTCCCTGCGAGATTACCCCTACTGGGCATCCCCAAGGTGAAGACCAGGCATCCCATCGCGGTGGGGCCGTAGTGGAGATTAAGCAAGCTATTGCCCAGAGTTGCAGAGTGTGAACCCACGATGCGAGTAGGCACCGAGGCGAGAATTATCGAGTCCGTGGACATTTTGAGCTCAAGACCCTGCCGCGTCGGGGATTGAACCCTGGTCCCGGGTCTGACCTCTGCATTAGGGACTGCCTCCTCTAACCGATGAGCCACACTTCTCCACTCGTGATGATAAAGACCATGATAAATGCATGTCATGCACTAACTAGGTCAAGGAAGATGACTTACACATATTATTTTTTTGCCCTCTATACGACATCCCGAGGAAAAAATGGATTAAACCTCTCTGCAACAATTTGAACATTAGACATTACAGAGAGGCTGAGCGTATATTGAGGACAGACACCACACAATTGGTGGTTTTTGGTGTAAGCAGATTTTTATTTAATGTGAATACCATAAGAGTTAAAAATGGTCTGAAATTGTAATAGTCTAGTATGTACCTGTTTGGTAAAATACCTTATTTATCTTGCATTTGCACTTTAAAAATTGTGATAAACCAGTAATGAAGTTTTCTCTTTCTAATACCTGGTGGAGATATCAAATAACTTGGACGATTAATTGTGAGGATGACGACCAAAGAATTTTAAAAAGGTTTTATTTTACCTACTTTTAACGTTTGTAAAACAAACTTTTTATTGTATTTATGTAGCTATTTAGCTTTTTTAAATTGTGTATTCAGAAAGGATCATGTAGTTGTGTCTAAATGCCCTATCATGTGGCAAAATCAACAGTTCGACAAAATGTATAATGGTAATGTTTTTTAACATGTGCTTTTATGGTCTAAAAGACCGAAATAAAGTTTATTTTGAATTGAATTGAATTGCACATACATTGTACCGTTTTTTAAATATATGGTATTGTAAATGTATGTTTTTATAAATGTGTACTTTACAATCTTGTAATGGTTTAAGTAATCACACAATAAACTCATTCAGTATCTGTAGGAAAACGAAATTTCGCAAATCTTTGTCAGTTGACATGACAGCACTTCTGAGTCTAGAATAGTTAAATTGCTAACGTTCTCAGCAAGTTTGCACAGTTTAAAGACAGATTTTAAATGTTTATAAACACTTGCTTCGACTCACCCTCTGGTACTAAATCAACACTTTGCAGTAGTCACTGCTTGCAAGGGTAATTTTTGCACTGCTCTTCGTTTTCAAAGTCTCTGCAAAGTTTCTCGATACGAGTGCAAAATTACTAACAAGTAGTGCAAAACTGGCTCAAACCATTCCAGTTTATGATCTGGTCCCTGATCGCCCTCCTTCAGTAAACACAATATGCATGGCCCTGTTTCAAGTCGAATGGTTGCCTGAATTTAGAAGTACATGGCATTTGATATTTGCAATTGATTTCCTCTGGTCCTATAATGTTAAAATGAGTGTTAAAAGAGATTTTATGCCATACACTCCATGGCTGTCGTCATAATTAAATTTGCATGACAATCAATGTTCACTCTAAGTGGGATTTACCTTTAGGCCTTTTTCTCAGTCATTTATGGTTTTACTCAATTTCTCTAGTTTTCGCACTATTTCAAACACAAAAAAAGCATCATTAGGTTTATGATAAAGAGATGAAACCCTCACTTCACATGAGTGTGTTTATATGGACGTATGGGCATTATATTTTGGTAAAATACCATATGTGTGAATAGATACATATATAAATGAAAACAACATGTTTTAACAGAAGTATCCTGAAATCGCAAGGGCAGATTATACAAATCAGGTAACCAAATAGTAGGAAAACATTTTACTTTCATGGATTATCATTTATTGGTTGGTGTTACAGATGCAGAAATGTTACCCACTGTTTTCTGTATCAGTGTCAATAGTATTTTAGCCTTCCTGCAAATCAAGGATAATGAACGTTTAAGAGAATCAGAAAGGTTTCACATTCGTGAATTCAGTTTCCTTTTTAGGTCTCGCCTAGCGTTGCAGCGCATGTGCTGCTCGCTCTGCGAGATCTATTGTCGTCAAGTCAACTTTGGAAGTGGGATGGAAGCTCCGCCCATCCTTTCTATTGGCAGGCGTCATCCTTTACGGTAAATGCTGACCTTCGATTCAAAAGGAGGCTTTTTGGTGACCTCCTTGTCTCCTTTAGGCCCCACCCACCCGAACTGGATCTTTTGTTTGCTGCATGATGCTGTCTCCTTATATTACTCTGTGAGCACTTTATTCCTCACTCGCGCAAAGGCGACAGCTTGTTTGTGAGGGTTTCATAATTTCACAAATGAGGGGAAATGAGGTTCTGAATTTCGCCACAAGATGTGTAAGCACTGCAGCTGTCTGCCCCTCAAGTGAGTTTGCGTTTATATTGCCTGAGTTGTTCCCGGATATTTCTCATGAAATCGGCACCATGCTGGGCTGTCTCACCAGAAGTCGACAGACTGGGCCAGCGAGCCATGTGGGCCAGCATGGAGGCGACTGCAACATAGAAAGAGGACAGAGGCTTGCACTGGCCCGAGTATGTACTGCAGCATTATTATAGTGCTTCACACCACACTCTGTTTATTTTAGTCACAGGCATAAATTGCATGTATTCAAGCACCGCGGGTGCTGATTTTTTTTTATAGAGGGGCGTGGCTAGCGGCCGACAGAGATGAACAGAGGGCTTCGCACCAGAGCCGGTATTTATCCTGTCGGAGTGCCGTCCGGGGGCTCCCCTCTCCCGCAGAGTGACCGTGTGGGGAGTGCCCCCCCTCCGGTCTGGGAGACCAGGCATGGAATGCGCCGTGAGGCCCAGAACACGACGATTGGAGGTGACCCGGGGTACTGTGTTGCGCCGGACAACATGGCGGCCGCGACCCGGTTGACGATTCCCCCAGAGCTGTGCTGCCACTGAGGACGGCGGAAGCAGTACGAGGCATAGAACCCTAGCAGGAACCTGAGGCTGGCCAGATCAGACTGCCGAGAGAGGCCGCCGGGAGCCCGCTGATCGGGACGGAGCTGGGGAGCCGATCCCGGAGAGGCGGGGGAGGGGGCGCCCAGGTCTAGTGATGCTGGAGCAGTCAACTGCGGCCGAGGACTGATGCCTTGGCAAGCGGGCCCGGAACAGAGATACCCCGCAGAGGAGCATACACTAGGGGCCGCGCCCGGCCTCGGCGAGCCACATAACTGACCCACTCTAGAGGCCGAGAGGAGGCTGGAGTGTGTGGAGCATTCTGGCGCACGTGCCCGGGACTGTGGGGGGGCGCTGAGGGCACCGAGGAGCTGGGACACGGAACGGACACCCTTGGGGGGCCACGGAGTGGGGATTGTGCTGCAGACTCCACCGACAGTGACTCAAGCTAATCGGGGGTACATACTGGCTGTGGACTGCATGCTTCTGGAGGCAGCAGCCAGGAGGGCACAGAACGAGAGCGCGGACCCCATTGCCTTGGAATATTCCGGCAGTGCTGACCGCACGTTGAGGCCTCCCTGAGTGCAGGACTGGTGAGTGAAGCTCGGATCTTGTGGCATAGCAGGGGGAGTGAAACGTGCAGCCGGGCACCCCAGACCAACCAAGGGGGACAGAGTAGAAGGCGTCTCTCAGCGGCGTACGGTCACGAAGAGCAGACACTGTGCCCAGGAAGAAGCCGCTGCTCAAGGAGTAGAGCTAACCCCTCGCGGAACCCTGGATGCGGAATTGGCTGCCGCAGGGCGCCCTTCCCTGGGCTTGGACTGGGGAGATCGGCCCGGACCTCACTGTGGGGCGGGAGAGCGGGGACACTGATTTCGTAGCCCCGGACCAACGACCCAAACCTGAAGAGGCAGCGGTGTGCTGCGACGGGGGGGGGGCAAGGACCACTCTCGCTGATGCTTAGGGGGACCTGCCGCTAGGTGCATTGAAGCCCCTCCGCACAACACTCGGGGGTCAGGTTCCTCTGCCACAGACTTGCCGGGCAGCCGGGGGAGTGGGCGGAACTGGAGGTCTGAGGACTTGGGACTGACCCCTGGGGCATTCTCCTGGCGAGCTCCCATCGGCGGTGGAGAGAGGTGGGAACCTCCCGTCACGGATCGATGATGGGGAAACCCAAAGGGCCTAAGGTTGGGAGTCAGACGCCGGTGGTAGAGGAAATGTCGGACAGACAGGAGAGGGAAGAGCCAGAGCAGGCGCGGGGCCCTCTTTTACAACAACAGCTCGATAAAATTCTACTGGCGATAAAGGACACCCGCGCAGCGCTCCAGCAGGACATAGCGCAGGTGGCTACGGGACTGGGCCTGCTTAAGGCCGACCATGGCAAATTATCAGATCGAGTGATAGAGGTGGAGGACAAGATCAAGACCATGGAGCCACTGCAACAGAAACTTGGGGCGACTATGGCCAACGTCCTGGAGCGAATGGACGCCCTTGAAAAACGCGCAGAGGACGTTGAAGGTCGCAACCACCGAAACAACATATGGGTAGTTGGCCTGCCGGAAAAAATCGAAGGGTCGGATATGGTCCAGTACTTGAAAGCCTGGCTCAAGTCAGAGGTAGTGCCGGAGGGCTTGTAAACCTTCTACGCATTGGAGCAAGCGCACAGAGTACCTGCTCGGCCGCCACAACAGGTTAGACCTCCGAGGCCCGTGGTGGCTAGATAGCTGCATTTCAGGGATCGGGACCTGATTCTCCAGAAAGCGAGAGCGGATGGCTCGTACCAGGTGGAGAACAGCAGGGTCAACATCTTCCCAGACTATACCTACGAAACGCAATGCCGCCGGACTTCTTTTCTAGCTATAAAGAGGGAGCTGCGGACCGAGGGACTGCAATATTCGCTCCTGTTCCCGGCCAGACTGAGGGTCATAGTGGATGGCAAAACTTTCTTCTTCGATACCCCGGATGATGCTGGGGCCTGGCTAGAGCTCTACAGGGCTGGAAAGGATGGGGGGGAGCAGGGGCCACGCACTGTAGCCAAAATTTTGCCACAGAGGAAGTCAAGGCGGATACGCAACAGACAGCGGAGGTCGAGGAAGCCCTCCCCGACTCAGACGGCAGCGGAACAGCGTGATGCACTGACTGCGGTGACCACGATTTCTACTGTGCAGCGGACGCCGTCGGCCGTCGGCACGGATTCGGAGAAGGATGACTCCCAGTCAGACTCCGGACGCTCAGAAACGAATAGCGAACGATTACCAAAGGTTACCCCAGAAACTGCAGAAGGCATGCTGGACGAGGGCTGAGCGAATCCACACGTCCGAGTGGCGGGGGCTCCGAACCCCGGTGGACTTCCGAACAGGACTTGTTGAGGGAGGTTGGTTCTTTGGTTGGCGGAGATGATTGGGGGGGGGGGGCCTTGGGGAGCGTAAAAATCCAGGGCTCTATGGTTCGGGAAGAATTCTTGGAGTGGGCGCCGACCGGTTGGCTGCTGGCACCCCCTCATTGCCCTTAAGGCATGCCTGCGGTGGCTACTGCTGGGCTTAAAAAAGATTTACAAGTTACAATAGTTTGGACAGGGTCTAGATGGTTGTTGCTAGGTCCTGTTCTTGGGGGGAGGTAGATAAGGGGCGTTTGAGTGGGATGCAGGGTAGGGTTGTCACTGGCATAGATGTGCAGCAGTTGAGTGGGGATGACGTAGGAGTGCCATGCAGGAACTTGTGGGAGAATGGGTGATTCTACTAATCTGAGATGCTTAACCTGGAATGTGAGGGGGTTGCACACCATGACACGACGACACAAAATACACGCCTATCTTGTCAGGAGAGGAATACACATTGAAATGCTCCAGGAAACACACTTGACAAAAGCTGAAGGGATAGCGCTGCAGCTTAGGTGGAGGGGCCAGGTTTATAACACCATGTATTCGGCATACGCCAGGGGTGCGATGATTTGGATTAGGGCGGGAGTCCCCTTTCAGCTGAGTAAATACATAATTGACCCAGAGGGCAGGTTTGTGGCCAATAAAGGGAAATTAAGAGGAAGGGATGTGGCCTTCTGCAGCGTATATGCGCCCAATGTTGATCAGCTAAATTTCCTTAGCGGGACTATCGGGTTCTCTGGCACAATACTTCGCAGGTCCGTTAGTAATGGGTGGGGATTTTAACTCGGTGACGGATGTCTCCCTGGATAGATCGCACCCACCACTGGCCGACTCCCCGATACACCGATTAACCAAAGGTAGACTAGATTGGCAGACGAGGTGGGGGCTCATTGATATCTGGAGGGCGCACCACCCGCAGGGCCGAGACTACTCTTATTTTGGGCATGCACGATCTCCACGTCCGGCTGGACGCGGTGCTGTGCTCTGCAGGAGTAGCGCCAACTATTGTGCGATCCAAATACCTGACCAGAACACTATCGGACCACAACCCGTTACTGGTCACCATGCAGTGGATGCTGGGGATCTCATGCATCCCTACTTGGAGGTTACGACCTGAGACGCTGGAGGACCCGATTTTTTCGGCAGCACTAGAGGAAGGGATTACGCATTACTTTGCGGAGAATGCTGGAACGGCAGCGACTAGGGCGGTGGAATGGGACGCCTTTAAGGTGGTTGTCAGAGGGCTCTGCATAGCGAAGCATGCGGGAGTGCGGAAGGCTCTTTTAACTGACTTAGAAAACGCTGATAAGGCATTGAGGGAGGCGGAGCTAGCACGACCAGGCCACCCGGAGCTTCAGAACACAGTTTGTGCAGCGAAGGAAGCGGTGGCAGCGGAAGTAGATCGTTTGCGTAGTTTTGATTATAGAGCGTACACGGTGAGAGCCCACGCCGGGGGTGACAGGGCTGGCCTGCTGTTGGCCTGGCTGGCAAATCCTTTGAGGAGCAGCTCCCCTATAGTGGCCCTAGACACGGCAGACGGGGAGGAAGTCCACACCCAAAACGAGATCCTGCAGTGCTTCACGAACTACTACGAAGCTCTGTATAAGAGCAGGCTGGCGACCGAAGGCCCGAACATAGACGCTTTCCTCAGAGATTTACAACTGTCGGGCCTTGACGACGAGCAGGTGAATGCCCTGGGCAAGGACATAGAGTTGGGGGAAATAAGAGGAGCAATCAAACGTATGGCCCGGAATAAGACCCCAGGGCTGGACGGCCTCCCCATAGAATTTTATGGGAAATACGTGGACTTATTGGCGCCAAGGCTCCAAGAGGTCTATAAGGAAGCGAGGAACTCCGGACAGCTGCCGCAGTCAATGCGGGAAGCATTGATAATACAGATGCTGAAGCTGGGAAGAGAGGGCAGGAATGTAGCCTCTTACAGGCCACTATCGATGCTGACAACAGACTACAAAATTCTGAGAGGTATCCTGGCAACCCGATTGTTACACCACATGACCGCACTGGTCCATGAGGACCAAGCTGGTTTCATACCAACTCGAAACACAACTATGAATATCCGGCGACTGGTACGACTGCTAGGAGTAGACGACCTGGGGGCGCAACAGCCAGTGATACTCTCGGTAGACATCGAAAAAGCCTTCGATAGTTTGGAATGGTAGTACCTATATACAGTATTAGGACGTTTTGGGTTAGGAGACGGCTATATACAATGGACTAGGGTCTTATATACGTCGGCAGTGGCCCGGGTGAGGATAGGCACGCTGACATATAGCCATGTCTGAACTGGGGTGGCAAAGTGGGCTAAAGAACGGTGATGGATCAAACCCAGATCTTTTGACTGGGTGTGAGGGTTTGATTGGTTCAGATGCTCCGTCCATCACCACCCCCTTTTGTACCGCTTTGGCCACCATAAGTGTGGAGGGTATGCTCAGACGTGAGTCCCTTGCTCACTTTGCCACTGGATTGAAGCAAGCCGGGCTGAAGACGGCTGGAATGCCAGAAACCGGTCCTCGGAAGCTTGTTTCCGGTCCAGGGAAGGCATGGCTTGGCAGTTCGGGCTGGTCTGTTCCCATGAGGCACAGGGTCAGACTGATTTGCATATAGCCATGTCTGAACTGGGGTGGCAGAGTGAGTTAAAGAACGGTGATGGATCAAACCCAGATCTTTTGACTGGGTGTGAGTGTTTGATTGGTTCAGATGCTCCGTTCATCACCACCCCCTTTTGGACCGCTTTGGCCGCCATAAGTGTGGCAGGGTATGCTCAGACATGAGTCCCTTGCTCACTTTGCCACTGGATTCAAGCAAGCTGGGCTGAAGACGGCTGGAATGCCAGAAACCGGTCCTCGGAAGCTTGTTTCCGTTCCAGGGAAGGCATGACTTGGCAGTTCGGGCTGGACTGTTCCCATGAGGCACAGGGTCAGACTGATTTGCATGTAGCCATTTCTGAACTGGGGTGGCAGAGTGGGCTAAAGAACGGTGATGGATCAAACCCAGATCTTTTGACTGGGTGTGAGTGTTTGATTGGTTCAGATGCTCCGTCCATCACCACCCCCTTTTGTACCGCTTTGGCTGCCATAAGTGTGGCAGGGTATGCTCAGACGTGAGTCTCTTGCTCACTTTGCCACTGGATTCAAGCAAGCCGGGCTGAAGACGGGTGGAATGCCAGAAACCGGTCATCGGAAGCTTGTTTCCAGTCCAGGGAAGGCATGGCTTGGCAGTCGGGCTGGACTGTTCCCATGAGGCACAGGGTCAGACTGATTTGCATATAGCCATGTCTGAACTGGGGTGGCAGAGTGGGCTAAAGAACGGTGATGGATCAAACCCAGATCTTTTGACTGGGTGTGAGTGTTTGATTGGTTCAGATGCTCCGTCCATCACCACCCCCTTTTGTACCGCTTTGGCCGCCATAAGTGTGACAGGGTATGCTCAGACATGAGTCCCTTGCTCACTTTGCCACTGGATTCAAGCAAGCCGGGCTGAAGATGGCTGGAATGCCAGAAACCGGTCCTCGGAAACTTGTTTCCGGTCCAGGGAAGGCATGGCTTGGCAGTTCGGGCTGGACTGTTCCCATGAGGCACAGGGTCAGACTGATTTGCATATAGCCATGTCTGAACTGGGGTGGCAGAGTGGGCTAAAGAACGATGATGGATCAAACCCAGATCTTTTGACTGGGTGTGAGTGTTTGATTAGTTCAGATGCTCCGTCCATCACCACCCCCTTTTGTACCGCTTTGGCCGCCTTAAGTGTGGCAGGGTATGCTCAGACGTGAGTCCCTTGCTCACTTTGCCGCTGGATTCAAGCACGCCGGGCTGAAGACGGCTGGAATGCCAGAAACCGGTCCTCGGAAGCTTGTTTCCGGTCCAGGGAAGGCATGGCTTGGCAGTTCGGGCTGGACTGTTCCCATGAGGCACAGGGTCAGACTGATTTGCATATAGCCATGTCTGAACTGGGGTGGCAGAGTGGGCTAAAGAACGGTGATGGATAAACCCAGATCTTTTGACTGGGTGTGAGTGTTTGATCACCACCCCCTTTTGTACCGGGTAAGGATAGGCACTCTGATCTCCTCACAGTACCCTGTGGAACGGGGCACAAGGCAGGGATGCTCCTTGTCCCTGCTACTTTTTGCCCTGGCAGTGGAACCTTTAACGGTGACGATCAGAACGGGAGCCCACTATAGGGGGTTAACCTGCAGGAGTGGTCAAAATTACATATCACTGTACGCGGATGACCTGTTGCTTTTTCTGGAAGATGCTGACGGAGCACTGACGGGAGCCGAGGAGGTGCTTTCAGGTTTCGGGGAGGTCTCTGAGCTGAGAGTGAATTGGTCCAAAACATGCTTGTTCCCAGCGCGACAGGGGGAGCCGCAGCCTACCCAGTTGCGAGCGGTGTGGTGGGAGCCTAATTGCCTGAAGTACCTATGCGTGCATATTTACCACGGGGCGGAGAACCTATTAGAAGGCAATATTGGCCGAGGGATACGAGCACTGAGGGGCAGCATGGCCTTCTGGGCTACCCTCCCGTTGTCAATGACGGGCCGAACAGCATTGCTCAAAATGGTAGCGCTCCCTAGGCTCCTTTATTACTTTAGGACCCTGCCAGTCTGGATTACTGGCGCCACGTTTAAATTGCTGAAATCAATGGTGGTGGCTTTCCTCTGGGGCACAGGGCGGCGAAGAGTGGCACTGACGATGCTTATGAGGCCAGCACTGACGATGCTTATGAGGCCAAAGGCTAAGGGAGGGCTGGCGGTACTGGACTTCGAGCTGTACTACTTAGCAGCCCAGCTGCAGGTGCTCACACAAGCAATAGCGAGGAAATTCGGGGGACTGGGGCTGGAGAGAACGGAAGGCATCCCTCGCCACGTCCTCTTGTTCATAGCACTGCAGCAGAAACTTGATATTAGGGCCTTAACCTTAGAAGAGAAAACACTCCGGCTCTGCTGGAACCGTTCACACCGAAGGGCGAAAATAGCACACCCATACGCGCCTGAGATTCCTCTGGGTATGGTGACGGCATTGCTGCACGGCGGCGACTGGTCGCACCTGCAGCGCTGGGAAGAGGCGGGAATCCAGGTGCTAGGGGACCTCTTTGTGGATGGGACTTTGTTACCCTATCAAGCTCTCCAGGATAGATATGATTTACCGAGGGGGAGCTTCCTGCTACATGCGGCATTGGCCAGAGTGATTCAAGCATATTGGCGGACTGGCTTGGCGGAACCAGAAACATCGATGGCCTGCCAATATGTCATGATGGCAGCGGGCACTTTCAAAGCAGTCACATGCCTGTACTCTAGGATGCTGAACGAAAAACTACCACCCTTGGACACTTTGAAAGCCAAATGGGACATGGACTTGGGAAAGGACATACCGGAAGGTGCCTGGGCGCAGGTAATGCGAAGGGCCTGGAAAAGTACAAGAAACGCCCGGTTTCCGCTAATACACTTCTATATACTACACAGAGCCTATCTCACACCACAGAAAATTGGGAAGTACTTCAGAGTAGTGGACACAGCGTGCCCTAGGTGTACGAGAGCAGGGGCGGACCCTGGCGCATATGTTGTGGACTTGCCCAGTGTTATGCCCATACTGGCAGGAGGTGGGAGATACCCTGAAAGCAGTAACAGACC